>NC_141877.1:145013907-145316937 GCF_056163025.1 Triticum urartu | reverse complement strand
AGCCCCCAGCCCCATCGTCTTGGTGTTGTTCTTCGTTCCTCTGTGGTGGAGGCGGCAGAGGAGGGAGGCCTGCGTTGCCGTGGGGACGGTCCTCACGAGGCTGGTCCCTCCAGCCTCCCTCGCGAGGCTGGTCCTGCCAGCGGTCCTCGCGAGGGCGGTCACGCCATCCCGGCGAAGGCCACGGTCTTCCCATCGTCCACCGCCTCTTCCTCCTCCTTGGCCATCGCCCCTGTCGTTGTGCTCTGGGCGTCGGCCGATTCGCCCATCTCGCACGGCTCCGAGCTCTTGACATTCATTGGTGTTGTGGGTGTGGAGGTCGTGGTACACGCAGTACCGTCCGCCCTTGGATGACTCAGGCTGATCCCTGCCTCGCTTGGTGTCCGGTTCCGCTGGTAGCACGGCAGCCCCCTTGCACTTCACGTCCTTGGCCTTGAGCTTCTTTTCTTCCGGGTCGGCTGCCGGGAGCTCGAGGAGGGAGAGACGCCCTTCCTCAGCCCTGGCCCACTTGGTCGCCAAGTCGAACAGCTCCAGGGATGTGCATAGGTTTTCAAGGATTGCTAGCTCTTCCTTCATCTTGACGTCGCGCACGCCATCGGAGAAGGCTGAGTTGATGGCTTCTTAAGTCACCTTGGGGATCTTGAGGTGAGCGTAGTTGAAGCGCTGGATGTACTTCTGCAGGGTTTCTCCTGGCTGTTGCTTGACACGGCGCAGATCGCTCACCGCCGGGGGCCGGTCGCGAGTGCCCTGGAAGTTGGCGATGAAGCGGGTGCGCATCTCGCTCCAGGAGGAGATCGTGTCGGGCGCCAGGTTCAGGAGCCAGGTGCGGGCGCCGTCCTTGAGCGCCATGGGGAACCAATTCGCCATGACCTTCTCGTCTCCGTTGGCGGCTACGATGCCCAGCTCGTAGAGCTGCAGGAACTCCGCGGGGTCCGCTGTGCCATCATAGTGGGGAGGGACATCAGGCTTGAACTTGCCTGGCCATGTGACGCCGCGTAGCTCGGGGGTGAAGGCGAGGCAGCCCGCCGTTGCCACCGGCGCCCTTTGCTGGTGCTGGACTCGTTCTTGTGGGTCACCACGCGCCGCCACTAGGAGCAGCGCAGGGTTTTGTCGTGGAGGCGCTGGGGCGCGATCTTGGCGCGCCGGCGCTGGGAGCGCGCGAGCACCTTCCCGGGGACGTGGGATCTCTTGGCAGCTCCCTTCTTGCTGCGCAGGCACCGGACGTGGAGGGTCTCGCCCTGGGGCTGCGCGCCTTGGAGCCAAGGCACCTTCTTGGGGAGGAGGCGGCGGAGGTGCCTCCTGATCCTCGCCCCCTGCACGGGACGGAGGGCGAGGCAACAAGAGGGACCGCAAGGGGGAGCCCCCTGCGGCACTGACGAGATCGGTGATGCGGGCGAGCCAGTCCTCGTAGAGGTCGTCGACGGGGCGATAGTGCAGGAGCTCCCGCGCCAAGAGCAATGAGGCGTGCGCATCCATGGGTGCGCGACGGGCGTGGGATGACGAGAGAGCTGGAGTCAGCGACGTGGTGGCGGTGTGGCCATCCTGCCGTACCAAGGGGTGCTGGGACGAGGCCTGCTGCTCGTTCCCCGCAGGGCCGGTGGCGGCGGGCGATGGGGAACAACGAGGGGGGCCGCCGACAGGCGCCGTCTGGGCGACGCGAGCGGCATGAGCAGCCCGGTGCTCGGCGCGAGCCCGATGAGCGTCAGCCATGGACATGACGGAAGATCACACACGAACAGCGGAAGGAATATTCCGGCGCACCCCTACCTGGCGCGCCAAATGTCGGGTTTCGGGTTCTGGCAGACCCTTGAGGTTCGAATACTGGGGTGCGCGCGGAGATCTCTCCCCTACCGATCTACGTCCGATCCTCTTGTGCGAACTAAGATGAAAGTTATGAACAACACAAGAGACACGATGTTTATACTGGTTCGGGCCACCGTTGTGGTGTAATACCCTACTCCAGTGTGTGGTGTGATGGATTGCCTCTGGGGCTGATGATGGACAGTACAAGGGAAGAACAGCCTCGCGAGAGGTGTTCTTGAGCTGGTGCGATGAACTGCTAGGGTGAGTTCAGTCACCTCTCTCTCTCTCTGCTGGGGTTCTACCAGATCTCCCCGGGGGTGTCCTCTACTCTGTGGTGGCTAGCTCTATTTATAGAGGCCCTGCACCTCTCCCCAAATAATGAGCAGGAAGGGTGCCAACAATTGGCCATTTCGAAGGGGAACATGTAGTACAAGTTATCCTGACCAAAGGTGGTCTTCGGCTACTAAAGGCACTGGCGATGACGCCGTCTTGGGCTCCACGGTGACCTCCGTCCTACCGTCCGGCTAGTCTTGGTCTCGTTGCACTGGAATAGTAACCTTTGCCTGATGCCTTGGCCTGTGCTTGCCCCCTTTGCACCAAAGGGGAAACAAGGACACTGCGCAGGCCGGCGCCTGCCTGGCGCCTGCCTGGTCTCGATTGTCATGGCTTGCGTCACGGGTTCCTCGCGAGGTACCCTTGCCTTGATCTCTCCGCCTCCTCACGAGCCTACCTGATGAGGCTGCCTCTGAGGAAGCTTCCTGTCATCCGCCCCACGAGGCTTGGCCCCTCGCGAGGGTCTTGAGCTTGAGCTGATGATGATGGGCCGCGCTGGGCCCTTGCCTGAGCCACGCCACAGGCCGCAGGCAGGCAAGTCTGGGGACCCCCGTTCCCAGAACACCGACAAGCCTTCACCACAAGGTACGGGCTATATGAGTATATGGTTATGTCATTTGGATTGACTAATGCCCCTGCCTATTTCATGAGTATGATGAATGAGGTGTTCATGGAGTTCTTGGATAAGTTTGTTGTGGTGTTCATTGATGATATTTTGGTGTACTCGAATAATGAAGAAGAACACACAGAGCACTTGCGTTTAGTTCTCGAGAAGCTCAGGGAACATCAGTTATATGCCAAGTTCAGCAAATGTGAGTTTTGGTTTAGGGAAGTTGGATTTCTTGGACATGTTATATCAGGAGAACGCATAGCAATAGATCCTACCAAGGTGCAAACCGTCACTGATTGGCTAGCGCCCACCTCAGTTGGAGAGATCCGCAGTTTTCTTGAACTCGCAGGATACTACCGGAGATTCATTGAGAATTTCTCTAAGATTGCGAAGCCCATGACGGAGTTGTTGAAGAAGGACACCAAGTTCAAATGGACAGATGAATGTGAGGCAAGTTTCTAGGAGTTGAAAAATCGTTAGGTTACAGCCCCAGTGCTGATTTTGCCAGATATATGCAAGGATTTCCAAGTGTTTTGCGACGCATCTCGCTTAGGACTTGGAGGTGTACTTATGCAAGACGGAAGAGTTTTTTCATATGCCTCACGTCAGCTTCGACTGCATGAGTTGAATTATGCCACGCATGATTTGGAGTTAGCAGCGGTAGTGCATGCACTCAAGACCCGGAGACATTTTCTTATTGGAAATCATTGTGATGTGTACACTGATCATAAGAGTTTGAAGTACGTTTTCACACAAAAGGAGTTGAATCTCAGGCAAAGGAGATGGTTGGAGCTTATAAAAGATTATGATATGAAGTTGCACTATCATCCAGGCAAGGCCAATGTCGTAGCAGACGCTTTGAGCCGGATGAGTTACGCCAATACCCTCATAAGCGGAGGTTTGCCAAAGGAGTTGGCCAAAGATCTCAAGGAGCTTCGTTTGGAGATAGTCCCTAGAGGTTTTGTTGTAGCATTGGAAGTTCAATCAACATTATTGGGAAGGATTCGAGAAGCTCAGAAGGATGATAAGGAAATTGTTGAGATAAAGGAGAAGATGAGCAAAGGAAAAGCCAAGGGTTTTCATGAGGATGAGCACGACACCTTGTGGTTTGAGGACCGTA
The DNA here is from genome assembly GCF_056163025.1 of Triticum urartu. NCBI lineage: Eukaryota > Viridiplantae > Streptophyta > Magnoliopsida > Poales > Poaceae > Triticum > Triticum urartu. The sequence goes on along the minus strand of NC_141877.1, from coordinate 145,313,074 downwards.
TTTATGTGCCCAATAATGCAGACATCAGGAAGTTGATACTTCAGGAAACTCATGACTCGCCATATTCGATACACCCCAGAAACACCAAGATGTATTTGGATTTGAAGGAACGTTTCTGGTGGACTGATATGAAGAAGGATATTGTCGAGTATGTATCCGTGTGTGATGTATGTCAGAGAGTGAAGGCAGAACATCAGAAGCCAGCAGGATTACTGCAGCCTATGCCAATACCCGAATGGAAGTGGGATAAGCTTGGCATGGATTTTATCACTGGATTACCCAGGACCTGACTGGGATATGATTCTATTTGGGTAGTAATGGATCGTTTGACCAAAGTGGCTCACTTTATCCCAGTGAAAACCACTTATACGAGTGCGAAGTTGGCCAAGATATATATGACTAGGATCGTATGTCTGCATGGAGTTCCGAGGACCATCGTATCAGACAGAGGAACGTAGTTCACTTCAAAGTTTTGGCATCAATTACACTAGACCTTGGGAACAAGACTAAAGTTTAGTACAACATTTTTCCCGCAGACAGATGGACAGACCGAGAGAGTCAATCAGATTCTTGAGGACATGTTGAGAGCTTGTGCGCTAGATTGTGGATCTAGTTGGGATGATAACTTTCCCTACGCGGAGTTCTCATACAACAACAGCTACCAAGCCAGTTTGAAGATGGCACCTTTCAAAGTTTTGTATGGAAGGAGGTGAAGGACCGTTAATGTGGGATGAATTTGGAGACCGTCAGTTGCTTGGACCCAATTTAATCAAAGAGTCAGAAGAGAAGGTTAAATTGATTCGAGATGGACTGAAGGTAGCCCAGTCGAGACATAAGAGTTATGCCGACTCAAAACGGAAGGAGCTAGTCTATGAAATCGGGGACAGAGCATATCTTCGTGTGTCACCTCTGCGAGGAGTTAAACATTTTGGAGTTAAGGGAAAGTTAGCCCCAAGATTTGTAGGTCCATACCGAGTTTTGGAACGTATGGGAGAAGTGGCCTACAAGTTGGAGTTACCCGAAGGACTATCAAGAGTTCATGATGTGTTTCATGTTTCCCAGTTAAAGAAGTGCCATGCAGAGATGGCCGATATTCCTCTAAGAGATACAGTGCCCCTGGAAGCAATTCAGTTGGATAGTGATCTGACCTACGAGGAGAAACCAGTCAAGATTCTCGAGTTTGCCAGCCGAGTCACACGCAGCAAGGTTATTAAGTTTTGCAAAGTTTAGTGGAGCCACCATACCAAGGATGGAGCCACCTGGGAACGAGAGGAAGATCTACGGAAAGACCACCCAGACCTATTTTCTAGCCAACCCGAATCTCGAGGGCGAGATTTATCTTAAGGGGGTAGGTTTGTAACATCCCTAATTTTCAATTTGGAATGTTATACATAGGTCATCATATGCATATCATATTTTATTTGCATTTTGGTTTGGATCCTAAAAATCCTAAGCAACTCAAGACCCACGGAGAGAGTTCGGGATTTTATTATTTTCATATTTGAATTTTCTCAAATATTGAAAAAAGGATCATTTGGTTTTAATTATTTTCTCTCCAAAAATATTTCATTATCAAAATATATGAGAGGGATAATATGACTTCTCCAAAACAAAAGAAATATTGGAGGAAAAATATTAAAAATCAAATAAACAATTTTATTTGGAGTTTATTGCTATTTTATTTCAATTAGAAAAATATGCATTTTTCAAAATTGCATTTTTAGGCCAAGAAAATGTTCACTTTGTTCTAAATATTTTATTTAGACGGTGAAAATTCTTTTTGGCATTCTTAGAAATTTTTTATATTTATTAGGATTTTTCTCGGCAGAATTTTATAAAAAAAATGTTTCGGACCGAGCCGGGCCGAAGCCCAGTTGGCCCATCTCCCGCCGCCGCCTCTCGTCGTCGTGTTCGCGACGGACTCGGGGAGTCTGACCCCGAGCCGCCGGCGCCGCCCCCTCCCGCACGCCATGCCCTTCCCCCCGGGGCCTTTAAAGCCCAAGGCGCCACCGCCCTCGACCCCTACATCGCCACCCCGCCCAGTCGTCGCCCTGCCCCACCGCCGCGCCGCGCTGCCACCCCGTCGCCCGTGCCGTGCCGTAGCCGCTGCCGCACATCGCTCGCCCGCCGGAATCCCGCCGGATCTCGCCGGTCTCCGCCGCCGATTTTTTTTGGTTTTAGGTAAAAGCCGCCCGGTTTTATTCAAAACCCTACATTGGTTGTTTTTATAGTTTTAGACCGGTTCGGTTTTTCTCGGGTTAGTTCGTTTGCGAACGTTCGTTCGTTCTAACGAACGAATTCGCCCGTTCGGCTCTGTTAGCGGACATTCGTCCGATAGATTTTTCTTTTATTTTCTTTTTCTTCCAGGGACCTATCCGCGATTACTTTTATCACAGATTAGCCCCTGATCTTCAAACCCTTGTCGTTTCTAAACCGTTTGTCCAAATCCAGTGAACCCAATGCCAAAATCTTTGTCTCGAGCCCCTCTTTCTGTTTAATCAACTTGAAAAAGGTTTTGACAATTTAAAATTTGGTTTCAAGGAGATTTGATTCGAAGTTCTTTTGACCGTAGTTTCAGTTCCGTAGCTCCGTTTTGGTTGTTTCTTTTTGCAAATCGAAGCTCTTCAGTAAACTTTCATTTTGGATCTACTTATTTGAAGTTTTACCCGTGCATCTATGCTTGTGTGCTTATGTATGCTATTGTTTGTTTGCGATAGAATTCCCGGAGTGTGCAGCGTGCTACTACGAGTCTCTAGGTTTTGTGGATCATCAGCAAGGCAAGTAACACTTTGATCATACTCTTCATACCCAGTTTTTATGCATTAGTTTCAATCCTCAAACATTACATGAGTAGGATCCTTTAACATGTGGGTTTGGGAAATAGATGATGAGGTAGAACCTATTGCCCTTTTATTATCAAACCCTTGGGAGTTACTTCTACGTTATGCTTAGTTTGCCATGCTATGCTCGTAGACGTGGATTGGGTTTGAGTGTATCCATGACAGATGTGAGATTGTTAATTAATGGGTAACTTAAGGTGGCTACTTAAATACACATCTGGGTGGATTGGTTGCGGGCACCTGGGGATATACCAGTGCTATCCTTTTTGGTTCGCCAGCCAGGCTCAAAGGGATCATAAGATTATTCATGCTAGAAACTTCCGTGTGCAGCCACAAGCTATTATGGGCTCTAGCATAGTTGAGTATGTTGCATGACCTCTTTCAGTGGTGGGCTAGCAGATGTAGGGGAAAGTAGGTGTAACTGTCCACCCAGAGTAAAGAGTTAGTGTTTCTGAAAGACTGTGTCTCGGTCATCCGTTTCTCAAACACCATGTAGTGCGAGAAATCCAATGGAGGAGATCGAGTCTTGTGGGGAAAAGTGCGCAAACCTCTACAGAGTGTACAAACTAATCATGGTTAGCCATGTCCCCGGTTATGGACAAATCTTGAGTATCTGGTTCTTGAATTATCCTGTTGATCTCATCACTCTAAATTAATTTGTTGGGTTGTTAACTACTTTTTAATTGGGATTGAGATGGGGATTTACCATTCTCAGTGTTTTCAACTACCATGATAGTTAAATAAAATATATTCCTTTGTTGTAGGAAAAAATTGGCTTTTCGCAAAACATTGCAACCTTAGAGCCTCCACCAGCCATATATGCATGTAGTGTTAGCATTTATTCTATTCTTTGCTCTATTGTGTTACATTGCCAGCATATTCCATGTGCTGACCCATTTCGGGCTGTAACGTATCATGTTGCAGACTTTTCAGACGAAGAGTAAGGTGCGCTAGGTCGTTGTCGTGCACTCAGCTATGCCGTTGGAGTTGATGGACTCACTTTATCTTGCAAGTCTTCCGATGTTATCGTACTTAGATGGCCTTAAGCCATATTTATTGTAATAAGTTCTCTTTTGAGACATTCGATGTAATAAGTGTGTGATTGAACTCTGTTATAAATCCTTCGAGTATTGTGTGTGTCAGCATTACCGATCCAGGGATGACACTTATACACAGAGATTTGACCGCCTAAGGTCGGATCACTACACCACCATACCTACCTATGGATTGAGTAAGATCCTTCAAGTAAGTTGTCATTGGTGCAAGCAGTAAAAATTGCTCTCTAAATATGTATGATCTATTAGTGTGAAGAAAATAAGCTTTATACAAACTTGTGATATGGAAGAAATAAAAGTGACAGACTGCATAATAAAGCTCTTTATCACAAGGGGCAATATAAAGTGTCATTCTTTTGCATTAAGATTTTTTGCATCCAACCATAAAAGCGCATGACAACCTCTGCTTCCCTCTGCGAAGGGACTATCTTTTACTTTTATCTTCTACCCTTATACAAGAGTCATGGTGATCATCACCTTTCCTTTTTACACTTTTTCCTTTGGCAAGCACTATATGTTGGAGAGATCCGGATATATATATCCACTACTGCAGGATGCTGCTAACGCGACACTACGATCAGAGACCCTTCGACGAAACTATGTGCAATGCAGTAATCGCGAACAGTGGTGTAAAAACGGTCATAAAAGGTGCAAAATGTTTGCGATGATGGATGCATCAAGCACGATTCAGATTTTAGTTGCGTGTTCGATGTAGGGCATACGGTTCAGTTCAATTAACTGTTTGTGATAACGAGGAACAAAAGAAACGGGCAGCCAAATGAAGGTGTGTGTGATATACAACATACGGTTCACTCGGATGAACTGTTTGTGATGAGGAGGAACAACAGAAATGGGCAGCTAGATAAAGGTGTGTGCGATTGAGGGCATACGCTTCAAAAGGATTAACTGTTTGCGATTAGGCAATAGAACAAAAACGGTCAGCCAGATCAAAGTGTCTATGATTGATGGCATACACTTCACACGGATGAACTGTTTGCGATTAGCCACAACAAACAGAAATAGTTAGACAGATCAACGTGTGTGCGCTAGACGGGCACACATTCTAATTAAAAGAAGCGTGTGTGATGGTAATAACAAGCGTGCACGGTTGTTGGAACAAGATGTGTGCTGACATTGCCTATTGCGGTGCACCCTATGGTGCAAATGCCACGTACGCGGCCGAGAAAGCGTGCCCACGTTACGCCTTCCGGGAATAGTGCCGCACTTAGAACCGTCAATAAATGTTGATCCTGCGTCCCATCACATTCCAAACTACTACCACGCTATATTTAATTGCAAACCTGTTCACACCGTTCAAAACCTAAAAAGTTTCCCACTTAGTAGATTATTAGTACTTAGTTATAAATACTACTACTCCAAGATGACTATGCAGTCCTCCTCAACTCCTCATCCTCAAAAATAAACAAGTCATTCATTATCGTTCCCTTGCGTCTGCCATGGCCAGCGTGAGTTCTGGGTCGAGAGATTGCCACCAGGGAGAGGCGAGCATGGAAGCGGAAGCATGAGAGATGTCTGTCCTCGCCGTGAAAGCAGCCTTCATGTCCCGCCGCATGGCCGTAGCAGCACAAAGGTCCCGCCGCGCCGCCGAAGCAACACGAGGTCCCGCCGCACCATCGATGCAGCAGACTGGTCCGGCCGCGCCGCAGAAGCAGAAGAGATCTCCCGCCGCGCCACGAATGTAGCAGAGATGTCCTCCTGCACCGCGATGACCTGGGAAAATGTCTCGTGAGCAGGCGAGGACTCTTACAGGTGCATGCATGCGATCGTCCATAGCCAGATGGATCCGATATCCGGTTGGGCGAGGGTGCAGGACGACATGAAAGCCTCGTTTGAACAGGCTACCGGCATCATCCGGCAACTAAATGAGAGCAGTGCGAAGCTCTGGGCCGAGCGCGACCTGCTGAGGGCGAAGATCATCGGAAGTGCGGAGCAGCAGGAGGAGACCACTGCCTTGTTGAAGAGGACCGTCGTCATCGTCGATAAAATTATAGACGAGAATGTCATGCTGTGCATCAAGCGCAGAAGGCTGGTGGAGGAATCTGTGGATGCTTTCAAGCAGCATCTTGAGGACAAGAAAGAGCTCATTGCCACCCACCGTGGTGACTAGTTCCCGTGGCCTGCAGCAATGCATCAAGAAAGTAGAGATCAATGCGCCAGATCGTTGTTTTCCTTCTTCTTTTGCCCTTGTGTATTTCGGGCGTTGCCGCATGTGGCTTTTTTAATTATGTTCCTAAATATGTAAGACAATTATTATGCACTGTCATCGTCCTTATATTCATGAGTCTTGCTATAGGTCGCATTCGATGCTATATAGGCCAGTCGGATCTTACATCAAGATTCGTGCAAAACTTTCTTTTCAGATTTTCTTTTTTCTCTTTTAAATCTCAGCCCATTGAGACATAGCCATGCCATGAAACAGGGGCTCGGGCGCCATTAATGGAGATGTTGGGTGGGAGGTGCACATCGGATAGAGGTCAAAGGGCTCTCCTCCTAATGAGCACGCGCAGGGGTCTGATCGCACACCTATCGTACTCAAATAGCTACCCCACACGACACCTCCTAGCCAATAAAAAAGGGGACGTGTGGTGGCAGTAATTGGTAAGTAGAACGCCCACGGTTTCAATAATACTTATTTTTCCGATTTGTAACATGACATCACTTGTTCCAAAATGACTTTGTTGATTGTTAATGTGTGTGCATTCGCAAATCGGACAGAAAAATTACCACAACATGTTGGTGCCATGTCATGACACGGTGCCAAGTTTCATGCTTTTCAGGCGTGTTTTGGATTTATAGGAATTAAAAAACCAAGTTCCACAATATTTCCAGCCGAGCCACGATGCCCAGATGTTTGAATTTCATTCCCATTTCTTGCATGGGACCTAGAAATTCACCCAAGGACACACATGTGATTTTTAACCAACTTTCATGCACTGGAGCATGTGCTTGTAGTTCAAATTTTAATTTTGCACATTAAATGCCCAGAAATTCAATTAATGTATAAAAAAGGCCAAACGAACCCGGAATAATTCCAAAATTTAGCACGATACTTCTATTTGGTCTAATCTACCTATGTACAAAAACTAAGGCGGGAGAAGGCAGTTTATGTCGTTTCGCACACGGAGGTGACACGTTCCCCCTCGGAACCACGAGCCTTCTTGAGAGAAGCTCCAGTTTGCAAGAAGCTTAAACCAAAGCTTGTCCCAATTTGGCCAAAAAATTTACCATAGCATGTTGGTGCCCTGTCATGACACCATGCCAAGTTTCATGATTTTTAGGCGTATTTTGGATTTACATGAAATAAAAAACCAAGTTTCTCAATATTTCCAGCCAAGCCACGACGCCCAGATGTTTAATTTCATTCCCATTTCTTGCATGGGATCAAGAAATTCACCCAAGGGAACACATGTGATTTTTCAACCAAGTTTGGTGCGCTGGAGCTTGTGCTTGTAGTTCAAATTTTAATTATGCACATTAAATGACCAAAAATTCAATTAATGTATAAGAAAGTACAAACGAACCTGGAATAATTCCAAAATTTAGCACAATACTCATATAGTTCTATGTTGCCTCTATAAAAAATCAAGGGGGGCAGGGTATATCATTTCGCACATAACGATGACACATCCCCCCTCGGGAACCACGAGTCATCTCGGGAGAAGCTCCGGTTTGCAAGAAGCTTATACCCAAAAACATGTCCAAATGTGGCCAATTCTTTGCCACGGCATATTGGTGCCATGAAATGACACCATGCCAAGTTTCATGATTTTCAGGCTAGTTTTGAATTTCTAGGAATTTAAAAACCAAGTTTATCAATGTTCCCGGTCGAGCCACGACGCCCAGATGTTTGAATTTCATTCCCATTTCTTGCATGGGACCTATATATTCACCCAAAGATACACATGTGATTTTTCAACAAACTTTGGTGCACTGGAGCATGTGCTTGTAGTTCAAATTTGAATTATGCACATTAAATGACTAGAAACTCAATTAATACATAAAAATGCCAAACGAACCCGGAATGATTCCAAATTTAAACACGACACTCATGTAGTTGCATGTTCACTTTACATAAATGTTCTAGCATACACTTCACCATCCTTTCCCTCCGTAAATCCATTTTGTCTTTCAAAACATAATGAAAAAATCAGGTATACCACAAATAGTTTACTAGAAAGAATCGTGTGGGGTGCGATATAAAATATCTTGGTGCACCGTCCACCATACCGAAGGTGATTGGTGTTGAGATACCGATGCAGGAACCGGTTTGTACTATTCGTCGCCACCAAGGCTGCCGTGGACCACGTTAGGGATGTACCTGTATCGAGTGTTCGTGCATGTCAAAGAAGTGGTCAATCCATCAACCGAAGTCCTGCCGCCACCGTTGGTTCCAGGGTCAGTCGACGACGTCCATTACAGGAGTCAACGTCAGAATTTCCATGTTGTGCTCGGAACGATGGATGGCACAGGGCCTACTCTATCGCGCGGCGGAGGCCACTACTTTGGGAGAAGAGGCAGTGCTGGCTGCCTGGATGTGCTCTAATTTGAGGTAACAACAGAATCTTGTCAAATACTAGTTAAATCCGAGCTATGGGTGTGAAGCACGGATGTGCGAGTACATTTGATTGTGACATGTTCTATTTGTACCTGAACTTTTTTAGAAAGGGTTGTACGTCAACTTAATGTGCTAGTAGAACTTAATGTGTTATCTGTCTGTTTTCTTTGCACATCATTCAAGATATTTCCCCGTCATTGATAAATATGATGAACCGTTATGTACGAGTTCGTTGGTTTCAACATCGCCCTACCCGTAGCGATCCACTGCTTCCACCCTGATTGTGCTGCCTATGTGAAATTTTTGTATGCAAGTTCAATGTACTATGATGTTCTGTATGATTGTGTCAACTATATAAGTTTTTACTGAGCATCAGCAATGCATATGGCTGAAAGATGTATTTTTGAGCATCGACCGATGGGCCTCTCTCTCTCTCACACACACACACGAGCGCGCGCACAAGTGGGACCCATTGACTTATTTCTTCGCTCATGACAGCTTTTAATTAGGTTTCACTGTACTCTAATTTTTTTCTTAAGTTATTAGTTGAGCTCAGTGACTTCAAAAAAATTGTACGGAAGCCTTGTTTGGGCCTTTCTGGCGTCGCTGAATGTGGGCTGACTAGCCATGTAAAGTTGTATTGTACTACATAGGCCTTTTTTTTAACATCAGCAATGTAACTGGGCTGACAGTTGTAGACAATATCTGGGTCAACTTGTTATTCTCGGCCCCGCTAGGCTTCCAATCTTTCCTAGGAGGGATGCATTAGGCTTAACAATAAAATCGGTTTTAAGAAGTAATAAATGGGATGTAATTATAAAAATTGGGCGGTAACTATATAAAAAAGCACCAAACACGTGATTAGATTAAGAAAAATATTATTTTTGGATTTTGAAAATTTTAATTTCATTACTTGTTGTGCGCGCAATATTTCGTTGTTTTTTTACGTAATACAAATTTATTTTGAAATTATATTTATCTGTCTAGAAATTTTGGGATAAAAATATTTCGGATCCAATTAAAATGTGGGAAATTTTATTGAATTTGTTTTGAGCAGTTGGTTGAAATTATTAATCGGTGTCCTAGCTAGAAAATGGGATGTACTTTTAACAAACTGTAAATGGACTGTCGTAAATTCCATTAGAATTCAAAAATGGGTTGTACATTCTTACAAATCGCAAATGGGCTATATGTTCTCTGCCACACACTTGTGGGCTTACTAAGATGACACGTACACAAGGCTTTGTCAACTTATAGTCAACACACGGTTCTAGCAGCAGTGGTCGTTGGATGTCCATCCAATGGATGGCATGTTTCTTCTTCAATTCCGGATATTCTTACTTCAACGGCCCAAAAAATTACTCCTCCCCCTGACATCTGGGGCGCACCATTTCGGAGGCTGGCATGTGGGCCTACTAAGTTGACGCATACCAAGGGCTTTGTCAACTTAGTCAATATAAACGATTCTAGCTGCAGTGACCGTACAATGTCCATCCAACGATCGTTGTGCTTCTTCAACCTCTGCTCTTCTTGCTCCAGCTGCCCAAACCAACGCCGTTCGTGCCGCCTGCTCCTACCTCCCGTGTCCAGCTGTGCTGCCACTTCCGGCCATGACATCCCTCTATACTCACCCACACCTCCTCCTCCTATTATTCTACAGTGACGGCAGCCTCACACCGCAGCCGAAGCAGTCAACCCACATACTCTCCTCCACGTGGGCGTCCACTGTCGCGTCTTCCCCGGCTCCGCGTCATTCCCATCCTAGGCCTCGCCATCGTCCACCGCCTTGGTGCTCTCGGCACGGCTTGGTCAACATGATCAACGAAGGACAGCCATCGGAAGAGGACTTTAGGCAGTGAGGCTGACATGTGGACCCACAAGCTACATCTTCGAACACACGGAAGTGCCTCCTTATTACTCGCAAAATAAAAATGATTCCTCCCCCCTAGCAGCTGGGACCGACCAGCTATATCTTTGCACGCAAGGAAGTGCATCCTTATCCTCCCTGACAATTGGGACCCACCCGGTCAAAGCATACGTAGCGTTGTCTATCTGGCCGTGAATGTGTACGTACATACTGGTCGATCGGTCTCTCTGCAAGTATGCACCGTGGCCGAGTAAGTAGCGGCACATGTCGTTCTAGAGCACCTGACATAGCAGTTCACGTCCCGTCTAAGTCCCGTACACGTACGTACGTACAACAACAGGGCAAAAAATACGGCCATGTATGTACATACGGGCGGGGTCTCGAGCGCTTACTCGCGCATATATATGGATGACCAGGGCTTGTTTACATGGAGAGGCAACGGACGGCAGCAACGGCGTCCTGTTCATCGGGCAGCGAACCGGCTGGGTCGGAACAGAGAAACAACGTCTTGTTCATCGGGAGGCACATTAAATGACCAGAAATTCAATTAACGTATAAGAAAGTCCAAACGAACCCGGAATAATTCCAAAATTTAGCACAATACTCATATAGTTCTATGTTGCCTCTGTGAAAAATCAAGGGGGGAGTCAACGTATATCGTTTCGCACCCAAAGGTGACACATCCCCCCTCGGGAACCATGACTCTTCTCGAGAGAAGCTCCAGTTTGCAAGAAGCTTATACCCAAAAACGTGTCCAAATGTGGCCAATTTTTTACCACAGCATGTTGGTGCCATGAAATGACACGATGCCAAGTTTCATGATTTTTAGGCTAGTTTTGAATTTCTAGGAATTTAAAAACCAAGTTTCTCAATGTTCCCGGCCGAGCCACGACGCCCTGATGTTTGAATTTCATTCCCATTTCTTGCATGGGACCTATAAATTCACCCAAAGACACACATGTGATTTTTCAACAAACTTTGGTGCATTGGAGAATGTGCTTGTAGTTCAAATTTGAATTATGCACATTAAATGCCTAGAAACTCAGTTAATTCATAAAAATGCCAAACGAACCTGGAACAATTCGAAATTTAAACACGACACTCATGTAGTTGCATGTTCACTGTACATAAATGTTCTAGCATACAGTTCACCATCCTTTCCCTCCGTAACACCATTTTTTCTTTCAAAACATAATGAAAAAAATCAGGTATACCACAAACAGTTTACTAGAAAGAATCGTGTGGGAGACGATATAAAATATCTTGGCAAACAGTCTTGTGTGGCTTATGCAGGAAGCTTCGTCGTCTATAGTCCACCGCCCCCGCTTGAACCACACTTGCGCGCCAGTTTCTCGCGGCACCGAGCGAATTTTTTGTACCACCGTGGAAATATCTATCTCCCCGCCCCTCCCTCCCACTAAAAGTGACATTTCCACTGTTCCTCCTTGCTTTCCTTGTTCAAACCTTCACTGTTGCTTACTGACAGCTCAGCCTCCTCGCCGGTGACCCTTCTTCTTGTAGCGCCCCTTCCTCGCCGGCTACCCTTCTTCTTGCAGCGTCGCCTCCTCGCCGACGACCCTTCTTCTTGCAGCGCCGCCTCCTCGCCGGCGACCCTTCTTCTTGCTGCGCGGCCTCCTCGTCACCGACCCTTCTTCTTGCTGCACGACCTCGTCGATATGGTCAGGTAATTCGCACCCCACCCACACCATCCTCCTCCTTCCTCGTCCCACATGCCCCGGCCGACGGCACGACACCTTCCGCCAAAATCAATGTCCCGCTTCTCCAATTAAGCATTGTCCACAGCCATTTTGCACGCAGTATAACATGAGCTCAGTAGCATCTGGCAGCGGAGAAGCAAATCGCGGCCGCACGTGCGCACGAGGTCGCTATGGCTGCCATGCGTGCCGACCTCTAGATCTTGGAGGAGCACCTCGTCTCCGAGGCCACCGTCAACACTGCCACGCGATTGTCTACTTTAAAACAGAGTTCATGATGTTTTCGCGATGCCACCACCAGTGCCTTCTAGTGATTTGTCCTATGTAATGTTAATATGCAATCTGATGTTCAGTTAATAGTTTGGTCCTCTGAAATGTAATGTTCAGTTAGCAGTTTGGTCCAACAATTGCTACATTTCGTACTACTGTTCTCAAGCATTCTTTGTTTTGTTAACTATTTTATATTCTAGTACATGTTTCTATTGTGCAATGTCGTGCTCAGTTAACTTTTTTGGTTCATTTGGTCTGCTGTCCATTTAACTATTTGGTTCAATTCTGAAATTTGATTTTCATTTGTTGTGGGTACAATTTTGTATTGTTATGCATGTGAAATAAATTGCATTTGGTTGTACTCAATACATATTCTACTAATAGTATGGCAACTCTCAGTTAACCTGATCAAGATCTTCCTTACGTGCGTTGTAGGGAAAAATGGGAGACAATGCGGTTTACCATCGAGGTATGCTCATGCATGGTCCTTTCGCTAATAGCACATTATTGTGCAGTTACAGGAATCATTCTATTAGTTAGGTTTCTTACAATTAGGTCTTCCACATGTAGGTCCTGCTGTCAAAGGCTTAGACCCACTGTTCGACCCATTTTGCATATGGGGAAATGAGATGTCCATGAATATCAGTCAAGTCAAGAAACTCGGAAAGATTATTAGGATGAAGAAACTTGCGATGAATAACAGCAAGATCTTTGTTTGCACAATGGAGAAGACATTAGTCAACTATAGGATGGTACTAACTCTTTTATCTCATTTTTACCCCTTGCACCATTTCAAAATTTATAACAGCGATTTATGCATATCTTTGTTTTCAATACTTCTCAAAGCAGTTCAATGATGATTACCTCTCAAACCACCTGCATGGTCAAGAGGCGAGGAAAGTATTCATTCAACACCCACGGTACAATATTGAAGTCTTCCTGAAGAGGATGAAGGTTGGGCAGGCAATTATCCATAGCCACTGGCCTAAAGTTGCAAGGACAATGAACATCACTGAAGGCTCAATATTTGCCTTCCGCTCCTGTAGTTTCCCGGATGAGATTCATCTGTCTATTTACCGTGTATGATTCTACTATCCAAAGGTTTTCGATGTTGCATGTGAAACTTGGTGCTGTTGTGTAATGGCGTAAACTGAGTGCTGAAGCTAACTGATTAATTCGATTATCAAATCCTGGTTTTCATTATACGGATATGAAATATCTGGTGTGTTCTATAAGAAATATCAATTTGATTACTACATGGATTATCAATAATAGGCTAATTACCCTGCTTATTGGGGTTTTCTATTGCAGACGGTTACTCAGGAAGCACCATGGGGGATGAACTCAAACAACCCACACGGTTCCTAGAAAGTAGGCGTGTTCGATCAATTAACAATCACACATGGCTTCAGGCAGAGAACTATTTGCGTTAGGCCACCTTGCACAAACGTTTCCACACAAAAAACTGTGTGATATACATATGAACGGAAATATTTTTCTGGGATCCGCCGTGTGGGATGTACATACGAACGGAAACGATTGGGTTTCGATGCCTCGCCAGATTGCACACGAGCTCATTTTGTGTGCCAGGAGGGCCTATCCCCAACGGTTTCTTGGTCATGTGGGAAGGACACCCTATCGCCCACACTCACTTGGCGCCGGTTCCAAGAGTCGTCGTGGAAAGGGGTTAAAAACCATTTGTATAGCAGGTCTCTTCACCAGTGATCCACTCGGATGTAGGTTTTCATGAAGTATTATTGTTGACATTACCCTTGAGGTAAAAGGTTGGGAGGTGAAACTATAAGCCCCTATCTTTCTATGTGTCCGATTGAAGCTTTGAACCCATAAGTATCGCATGAGTGTTAGCAATTTTGAAAGATTAAATGATAGTTGAGTATGTGGATTGCTGAAAAGCTCTTATATTGACTCCTTCCATGTTATGATAAATTGCAATTGCTTCAATGACTGAGATCATGGTTTGTTAGTTTTCAATGAAGTTTCTGATTCATACTTTTACCTTTTGAACGAATTGTTACTTTACCATAAGAAATTATATGGCATTGTATGTTGCTATTCTAAAGATGATCATGATACCCTCATGTTCGTATTTTATTTTATCGACTCCTCTATCTCTAAACATGTGGACAATTTTTCTGATTTCGGCTTTCGCTTGAGGACAAGCAAGGTCTAAGCTTGGGGGAGTTGATACGTCCATTTTTGCATCATGCTTTTACATCAATATTTATTGCATTATGGGCTGTTATTACACATTATATCACAATACTTATGCCTTTTCTCTCTTATTTTATAAAGTTTACATGAAGAGGGAGAATGCCGACAGCTGGAATTCTGGACTAGAAAAGGAGCAAATATTAGAGACCTATTCTGCACAACTCCAAAAGTCCTGAAACTTCACGGAGAATATTTTTGGAATGTATAAAAAATATTGGGCGGAGAAAGCACTAGAGGGGGGCCACCTACCAGCCACAAGGGTGGAGGGCGCGCCCTACCCCCTTGGCGCGCTCCCCGTCCTTGTGGGTCCCCTGGCAGGCCCCCGATGCCCATCTTCTACTATATGGTGTGTTTTGACCTGGAAAAAATAAGAAGGAAGCTTTCAGGATGAAGCGTCGCTGTCTCGAGGCGGAACTTGGGCAGAACCAATCTAGGGCTCCGGCGGAGTTGTTCTGTCGGGGAAACTTCTCTCCGGGAGGGGGAAATCGAAGCCATCATCATCACCAACGATTCTCCCATCGAGAGGGGGTCAATCTCCATCAACATCTCACCAGCACCATCTCCTCTCAAACCCTAGTTCATCTCTTGTATCCGATCTTTGTCTCAAAACCTCAGATTGGTGCCTGTAGGTTGCTAGTAGTGTTGATTACTCCTTGTAGTTGATGCTAGTTGGTTTATTTGTTGGAAGATCATATGTTCAGATCCTTAATGATAATTAATACTCCTTTGATTATGAACATGAATATGCTTTGTGAGTAGTTATGTTTGTTCCTGAGGACATGGGAGAAGTCTTATTATAAGTAATCATGTGAATTTGGTATTCGTTCGATATTTTGATGAGATGTATGTTGTCTTTCCTCTAGTAGTGTTATGTGAATGTCGACTACATGACACTTAACCATTATTTGGGCCTAGGTGGAGGCATTGGGAAGTGAGGGAGTCCTGGATTAGGGGGTCTCCCGACAGCCGGACTATCTCCATTGGTCGGACTGTTAGACTATGAAGATACAAGATTGAAGACTTCGTCTCGTGTCCGGATGGGACTCTACTTGGCGTGGAAGGCAAGCGAGGCAATATGGATATGGATATCTCCTCCTCTGTAACCGACCTTGTGTAACCCTAACCCTCTCCGGTGTCTATATAAACCGAAGGGTTTTAGTCCGTAGGACAACAACCACAACATACAATCATACCATAGGCTAGCTTCTAGGGTTTAGCCTCTCTGGTCTCGTGGTAGATCTACTCTTGTACTACCCATATCATCAATATCAATCAAGCAGGACGTAGGGTTTTACCTCCATCAAGAGGGCCCGAACCTGGGTAAAACATTGTGTCCCCTGCCTCCTATTACCATCCGGCCTAGACGCACAGTTTGGGACCCCCTACTCGAGATCCGCCGGTTTTGACACCGACATTGGTGCTTTCATTGAGAGTTCCTCTGTGTCGTCGCCGTTAGGCTTGGTGGCTCCTACTATCATCGATAGCGATGCGGTCCAGGGTGAGACTTTTCTCCTTGGACAGATCTTCGTATTCGGCGGCTTTGCACTGCGGGCTAATTCGCTTGGCCATCTGGAGCAGATTGAAAGCTACACCCCTGTCCATCAGGTCAGATTTGGAAGCTTAAACTACACGGCTAATATCCGAGGAGATTTGATCTTCGACGGATTCAAGCCTCTGCCTTGTGCGTCATGCGGTCACGATGAGCATGACTTAGCTCTCCCATTGGACAGTGTTAAGGAGATCGCACCGGCAGCCACTCCGACCCTCAATTCAGAGCCAGTCGCGCCTTCCGTGGACGGGTGGATGGACCCTGCCACGGAGGCCTTACCCTCAGCGGCGATCGACCCGAACATCGACCTTGCCTTGCACGAGAGCCGTGTTGCTAAACTACCGGATCCTTCTCCGGCCACGAACTCTGAACCACCTGCGTCCATTCCTATTGAATCCGATTGGGCGCCGATAATGGAGTTTACCTCTGCGGATAGCACTCGCCCTTTGGCAACATACTGAACTCATTAAGGTCTCTCTCCTTGTCAGGAGAATCCTGGCCGAACTATGTCCGGCAAGATCGGGATGCGGACGACGAAGAAATTCGACACCCACCCACCACCCACTTAATAGCCACTGTCGATGACTCAACCGACATGCTCGACTTCGACTCCGAAGACATCGACGGTATGGATGACGATGCGGGAGGCGAAGAGGAACCACCGCCCACAGGGCGCTGGACGTCCACCTCATCATATGAAGTATACATGGTGGACACACCAAAAGAAGACGATGACGAGGAACGGAAGGACGCAACGAAGGCTTGTTCCCTCGAGAAGCAGTCAAAGCAGCGACGTAAGCGCCGCCCCAAATCCTGCCTCGGCAGAAATAATGATCATACAGACCCAACGTTGCAGCAGGGCGAACCACCGCCGGACCACGACAATACGGAGAATCAAACCGAACAAACCAATTCTGTCAAAGATAATAGTCCGGACGACATAACGCCGGACAGGCACCCGGAGCAGCAGAATGCCCGTCAAAGGCTTGTTGCCACCGCGAGGAGTCTGAAAAAGCAGAAGCAAAGGCTCAAGGCTGCGCGGACACAGTCCAAATCAGATGGAGTAAAGTACTCAACACAGCAGCGAAGTACGGCGGCAATCGCCCCACCAAGAGCTACCCAAAGCGGAAGTTGCTACTTGAATTCGATGAGGAGGCCTTAGACCCCCCACAACCAAAAATTAAAACAGCCATCTGGCCGGATAGACGACCTCACGGCCAACACAAAGTGGCAAGCAACACCCCACATAAGCCAATACACGGTCTACGCGAGGGCTCGCATCAAAAGGACGGCGAAACCAGATCCATCTATGGACCACGCAAGCGTGCTCCAGCATACGATGCAACACAACAAACATCCGAACAACGCGGTACACCCAGATATAGGGGTGCTGCACACCCCCTATGTTTCACAGATGAGGTGCTGGACCATGAATTTCTAGAGGGATTCAAACCCGTAATCATAGAGGCATACGATGGAACAACAGACCCTGGGGTCTGGATTGAGGACTATATCCTCCATATCCACATGGCTCGGGGAGATGATCTCCACGCCATTAAGTATGTACCCCTCAAACTCAAAGGGCCAGCTCGGCACTGGCTTAAGAGCCTCCCCAAAAGCTCCATTGGAAGTTGGGAAGAGCTCAAAGACGCCTTTCGGGCAAATTTTCAAGGGACTTATGTCCGACCTCCGGACGCGGATGATTTGAGTCATATAACTCAACAGCCAGGAGAGTCAGCCCGAAAGCTTTGGAACATGTTTCTTACTAAAAAGAACCAAATTGTCGACTGTCCGGACGCCGAAGCCTTGGCAGCTTTTAAGCATAGCGTCTGTGATGAATGGCTTGCCAGACACCTTGGCCAAGAAAAGCCGAGAACAATGGCAGCATTAACAAGCCTCATGACCCGCTTTTGCATGGGTGAGGATAGCTGGCTAGCTAGATGCAACACCAGTGACCCCAGTACATCCGAAGTTAGAGATCGAAACGGGAAATCACGGCGCAACAGCAATAACAAACGCCGGAATAAAGAAGACAGCACGAAGAGCACGACAGTAAACGCCGGATTCAAAAGCTCTCGGCCAGGTCAGCAAAAGCCCCCTCTAAAGGCGCCAGAGACGAACTGTCCAGCCTAAACAAAATTCTGGACCAAATATGTCAGATCCATAGCACCCCTGGTAAACCCGCTAATCATACCCACAGAGAATGTTGGGTCTTCAAGCAGTCCGGCAAGCTCAATGCCGTACACAGGGGGGAGGATACACCAAGCGAAGACGAGGATGAGCCTCTCAAGCAAGACACTGGGGAACAAAAGAAATTTCCACCAGAAGTCAAAACAGTAAACGTGTTACACATGATCAAGGGGAGAAACAAAACGACACTCCCAGAAAAATATGCCCAAGGGCCTATCACCGCGGAGTCCTGCCACTGGTCGTCTCAACCGATCACTTTCGACCATCGTGATTACTCGGCAAGTATCCGGCGTGCAGGATGGGCTGCCCTGGTATTAGACCCAATAATTAACGGATACCACTTCACACAAGTCCTGATGGATGGTGGCAGCAGTCTAAACCTGATATACCAGGATACAATCCGCGAAATGGGGATAGACCCAACGAAAATTTGCCATAGCAATACTACCTTTAAAGGAGTAACGCCAGGCCCAGGGGCTCATTGCACGGGCTCCCTGCTACTAAAGGTTATATTCGGCTTCCCCGATAACTTCCGTAGCGAACATTTAACCTTCCGCATCGCTCCGTTCCAAAGTGGCTATCAAGCACTACTTGGACGCGAAGCTTTCGCTCGCTTTAATGCCATACCTCACTACGCTTCCTTCACACTCAAGATGCCCAGCCCACGTGGCATCATTACAGTGAACGGAAGTATTAAGTGATCTTTGCGCACCGAAGAGAATGCGACTGCCTTGGCAGTCACACACTAAAAACGGCCTCACCAACTAAAGCATTTGATAGGTCGTCAAGACCACGGACGCGGTTAGACGAGTCCGACGCTGCTATACGTAATTTGTACCGGATTAATGGCCACACCCCTATTACAAATACAAGCGGCCCAACGCGCGCAGACAAGTGGCAATTTATACTCATTTCTAGTTATACATGGTTTCTTTAAAAACTATCTCTCTGCACGACAACTTTTTCACCTAAATTCCTCTCTTTTACAGATGACCATCGTGCTACACCCGTCCAGGATACGGCACAATGGAGACACAGGCGCAGACGTGCAGCAGGGACCCGTTCCAAGGATTCTGTTTAGATTAAGACCCTACGTAAACCTTTTTTACTGTCTCTTGTTGATACACATCCATCGAATTCTCAGCACCATTGAGAAGGATGCTGGCGTCTTGGCTTGTGGCCACGACAGAATAATGCACGTACCTGGACACAAGGGGCTTCTTACAAAGGGCACTATTTAGGCCCGGTTTATACCATAAAGACCGAACACCATAGGGAGTGTTCGGCATCGCAAGTTTGGCCTTATATGCATCAGCTCCGAATCATTGTCTTTGGTTAAATGTTGGGTTTGCCCGGCTCCTGTGTTTTGGTGCCTTACGTTCCGCTTTATTGGCTAAGGCAGCACCAGGAGAACTACTGCGATTGTGCCCTGATTCATCCGGACGAGCACCTCAGTAGAGAAAGCCGAAAACTGACTGTCATGATATAGCATGAGACTGGTCAACCACTCGATGACCTCTCAGAATGTTAGAATTCCTCCGCCTTAACGAAGGGCCATTTTCTGGCCACGCATGTACGCACCCCGAGATCGGGAGAGTGCGGAGCCACCAGGGGCTATCTAGTAGCCCCACTGTCAAACTCCTATGGCTAAGTGAAAGTGTTAATGCATTCTAGTCCGGTTGCCTCGTTCGCTGCGCTATCACCTCCTTAATAGGACCAAGACGTTGGGTTAAGTGTGAACACGTGTTTTTTGCGAGCACCTCTGCATTATATGCGTGGGGGCTGAAGCCGATGATTGCAATCTTTCAGGTTATACACATGTATACATAAACGGCCGCATAGGAGGCATCATATTACTTTCGGGCAAAAGTATAAACACAACCTTATAAAATTTCATAAAAACATCGTGTTTAAAATGGGAATACATGTCACTCAAACATAATATTCTTCGAGCATTGGGCCTCTATCAAACGAGCACCCTCGAGAACCTCCTCGAAATAGTGCTCGGCAGCCACTCGGCCTATGGCCGAACCCTGCGCCGCAACAACGGTAGCGTCCATCTCCGCCCAGTATGCTTTAACACGGGCAAGGGCCATCCGCGAGCCTTCTATGCACGCCGACCTCTTCATCGCATTAATGCGCAACACCGCACCAAGGAACCGCTGCACTAAACTGAAATAGATGTTCGA
This sequence comes from Triticum urartu, assembly GCF_056163025.1. Taxonomy (NCBI): domain Eukaryota; kingdom Viridiplantae; phylum Streptophyta; class Magnoliopsida; order Poales; family Poaceae; genus Triticum; species Triticum urartu. Next base: position 145,292,591 of record NC_141877.1, on the reverse strand, counting down.
CTTTGGCTTTTCCGGCCATAGCTAATCCACGACAGACCTCATGGTGAGTCCAGACAACCTATTTAGTTCGGCCCATTCGGCTAGCTGATCAGCAAATGGAAGCGGACGCTCTGGAACGTTGAATTGCGACCAGAACAGCTTGTCCACTTCATGATCTTTTTGACCTTGGAAGTATTTGGCCGCATCGGCAGCGCTCGCCGCCAAGTCCATATACGCATCTGCTGAACTCCACAGCCGATCTAGAGGGGCATACCGTGGATCTCCGAACTTCCTCCATAGCATGAAGGGATTCCCAGCCGCAATATCACCGGCTTCCCGCAGCTCCTCCTTATTCGCTCTCATAGCAGAGCGGGTGTCATTGTCCGCCATCGTGGCCTTCTCAAGGTCCGTTGCCTTCGCTCGGTCTTCTTTTTCAAGGAGCCGGCAACGGTCGGCAGTGTCTTTTAATTCTACGACCATCTTGGCCATCTTCTCTCGGCTCTCGCAATGTGCGGCCTTCTCGGCTTTCAACTCTTCGGCCGCCTTCAAAGCAACCGCATTACTAATCCTCGCTTGTTCCTTGGCTTGGGCAAGTTCTGCCTGCAAGGTTTCCACGGTGGCAGCTCCATCTGCAGTCACAACATATTAAAGATACTGGCATCATGCTGCTCTTACTATGTGGCGTTCACCAGATAATAACAGTTACCCTGTGCGTCGTCAAGCCTCTTGTTAACAAGCTCGATGTCGGCGTTTGCCGCATCCAGTTGCCGTTTTAATTCGGCAAACTCACTAGTCCGGCTAGCCACCGGAGCTTCCACCACCTGCACATAAGGGCAGTCTGGTTATTGACTGGGACTATGATCCTTTGTTCGCCACCGTTCTCGACGACAACCAGAGTCTCAGGGGCTACTATCTACACAGGGCACACCTAACATGTGCGGTACTATCACATACCTTAAAGCCTGTCAGTAGACTCATAAAGGCTTCATGTAATCCACTTTCGGCGGACGAAATTCTTTCCATCATCGTACCCATCAGCATACGGTGTTCTTCTGAGATGGCTGCTCGCCCCAACAGCTCCCTCAGAACGTCCGACCGCATACCAGATGGTGTCGGACTCTTTTATTCGCTCTCCTCGTGAGCCGGACGCTGGGGACTTCGGGGGTCTATAGGATTATCTTCTGGCCTCACCGGATCCGGAGAGGCCCTCCGTGACGACACTTCGGGGTCGCCCGCTGAGGGAGTCCTGGATTAGGGGGTGTTCGGGTAGCCAGACTATACCTTCAGCCAGACTCCAGGACTATGAAGATACAAGATTGAAGACTTCGTCCCGTGTCCGGATGGTACTTTCCTTGGCGTGGAAGGCAAGCTTGGCAATGTGGATATTCAAGATCTCCTACCATTGTAACCGACTCTGTGTAACCCTAACCCTATCCGGTGCCTATATAAACCGGAGGGTTCTAGTCCGTAGGACAACTTCATCATACAACAATCATACCATAGGCTAGCTTCTAGGGTTTAGCCTCCTTGATCTCGTGGTAGATCTACTCTTGTACTACCCATATCATCAATATTAATCAAGCAGGAGTAGGGTTTTACCTCCATCGAGAGGGCCCGAACCTGGGTAAAAACATCGTGTCCCTTGTCTCCTGTTACCATCCGCCTAGACGCACAGTTCGGGACCCCCTACCCGAGATCCGCCGGTTTTGACACCGACATTGGTGCTTTCATTGAGAGTTCCTCTGTGTCATCACTTTTAGGCTCGATGGATCCCTTGATCATCAACGACGATGCGGTCCAGGGTGAGACTTTTCTCCCCGGACAGATCTTCGTCTTCGGCGGCTTCGCACTGCGGGCCAATTCGCTTGGCCACCTGGAGCAGATCGAAAGCTACGCCCCTGGCCATCAGGTCAGGATTGGAAGCTTAAACTACACGATAGACATCCGCGGGGATTTGATCTTCGACGGATTGAAGCCACAGCCAAGCGCGCCGCACTGTTTTGAGAGGCATGATCTTGCTCTGCCGCCGAACAGTGCCCTGGAGGCCGCACGCGCACCGGTTCCTACCCTTAATCCGGAGCCTATTGCACCAAACGAGGATGAGTGGCTGGACGTCACCTCAGGGGCTACGATCTCAAAGGCGATCGAGCCGAACGTCAACCCCGCGTTCTGCGTGACCCGTGACTCCGAGAATCCGGATTCCTCTCCGGAATCCGAACCCCCCGCGCCCCTACCAATCGAATCTGATTGGGCGCCGATAATGGAGTTCACCGCAACGGACATCTTTCAGCACTCGCCCTTCGGCGACATCCTGAACTCACTAAAGTCTCTCTCTTTATCAGGAGAGGCATGGCCGGACTACGGTCAGCAAGGATGGGATGCGGACGACGAAGAAATTCGAAGCCCACCCACCACCCACTTTGTAGCCACTGTCGACGATTTAACCGACATGCTTGACTTCGACTCCGAAGACATCGACGGTATGGACGACGATGCAGGAGACGAACAGGAACCAGCACCTGTAGGGCGCTGGAAGGCCACCTCGTCATATGATGTATACATGGTGGATACTCCAAAAGATGGAGATGGCGATGGAACAGCGGAGGATGACACCTCCAAGAAACAGCCAAAGCACCGGCGTCAGCGGCGCTGCTCTAAATCCCGCCAAAGAAAAAACGGTGATTACGGCACGGGAGAAAATACTACCCCGAATAGCGCCGAAGAACACCCCCTACAGCAAGATTCGGCACAGGAAGATGGAGAAGCCAGCCCTCATGAGAGAGCGGCAGACCGAGAGGTTGAGGATGATAACTATATGCCTCCCTCCGAGGACGAGGCAAGCCTCGATGACGACGAATTCGTCGTACCATCGGACCCCGCCGAACAAGAGCGTTTAAAACGCAGGCTTTTAGCCACGGCAAGCTGCCTCAAGAAAAAGCAGCAACAGCTTAGAGCTGATCAAGATTTGCTAGCAGACAGATGGACTAAAGTCCTTGCAGCCGAAGAGTATGAACTCGAATGCCCCTCCAAGAGTTACCCAAAGCGCAGCCCGCTACCCCGATCAGAGGAGGAAGAACCTACATCACCAGCGCACGACATGGCCGACTGGCCACCTCGCGGCTGCGACAGAGAGTCCTCTCGGCCCTCCACCCAAGCCATGCCCCGGCGCCATTCAACCAAGGCACGGGAAAATGCGCCAGACCTGCGAGACGTACTTGAGGACAAGGCAAGACAAACAAGATCGATCTACGGATCGCGCAGGCGCCCCACGACACGTGACGATGATCTTCATTCCGGATACAACAAATCCGGCCGGGCCGAACACAACAGACATAGCTCCTTCGAGCTACGTCGTGATATAGTCTAGTATAGAGGCGCCGCACACCCATTATGCTTCACAGACGAAGTAATGGATCATAAAATCCCAGAGGGTTTCAAACCCGTAAACATCGAATCATATGATGGAACAACAGATCCTGCGGTATGGATTGAGGATTATCTCCTCCATATCCACATGGCCCGCGGCGATGATCTACATGCCATCAAATACCTCCCGCTCAAACTTAAGGGACCGGCCCGACATTGGCTTAACAACTTGCCAGCAGACTCAATTGGTTCTTGGGAGGACCTGGAAGCCGCATTCCTCGACAACTTCCAGGGCACTTATGTGCGACCACCGGATGCCGATGACTTAAGCCACATAATTCAGCAGCCAGAGGAATCGGCCAGGCAATTCTGGACACGGTTCCTAACAAAGAAAAACCAGATAGTCGACTGTCCGGACGTAGAGGCCCTAGCAGCCTTCAAGCATAATATCCGCGACGAGTGGCTTTCCCGGCACCTGGGACAGGAAAAGCCGAAGTCCATGGCAGCCCTCACGACACTCATGACCCGCTTTTGCGCGGGAGAAGACAGCTGGCTAGCTCGCAGTAACAACTTAGCAAAGAACCCTGGTAATTCGGATATCAAGGACAAAAGTGGCAGGACACGTCGGAATAAGAAAAAGCGCTGCGTTAGCAGCGGCAGCAACGAAGACACGGCAGTTAATGCCGGATTCAGAGGCTATAAATCTGGTCAGCGGAAAAGGCCATTCAAAAAGAATACTCAGGGCCCGTCCAGTTTGGACCGAATACACGACCGCTTGTGCCAGATACATGGCACCCCCGAAAGGCCAGCCAATCACACCAACAGGTATTGTTGGGTGTTCAAGCAGGCAGGCAAGCTAAGAGCCGAAAATAAAGACAAGGTGCTGCATAGCGATGACGAGGAGGAGCCCAGGCCGCCGAACAACAGTGGACAGAAGGGTTTTCCCCCACAAGTGCGGATGGTGAACATGATATACGCAACCCACATTCCCAAGAGGGAGCGGAAGTGTGCGCTACGGGACGTATACGCGATGGAGCCAGTCGCCCCAAAGTTCAACCCATGGTCCTCCTGCCCGATCACTTTTGATTGAAGGGACCACCCCACTAGCATCCGTCACGGCGGCTTCGCCGCATTGGTTCTCGACCCAATTATCGACGGATTTCATCTCACAAGAGTCCTCATGGACGGCGGAAGTAGCCTGAACCTGCTTTACCAGGATACAGTGCAGAAAATGGGCGTAGATCCCTCGACGATTAAGCCCACAAAAACGACCTTTAAAGGCGTTATACCAGTTGTAGAGGCCAACTGTACAGGCTCAGTAACACTTGAAGTGGTCTTCGGGTCTCCGGACAATTTCTGAAGCGAAGAGTTAATCTTCGATATAGTCCCGTTTCGTAGTGGCTATCATGCCCTGCTCGGGCGAACCGCATTTGCAAAGTTCAATGCGGTGCCACACTATACATATCTCAAGCTCAAGATGCCAGGCCCTCGAGGAGTAATCACGGTCAACGGAAACACCGAACGCTCCCTCCATACGAAGGAGCACACGGCAGCCCTCGCAGTGGAAGTACAAAGCAGCCTTCTTAGGCAATTCTCCAGTCCGGCCGTTAAAAAGCCAGACACTGCCAAGCGCACCCGGAGTAACCTACAACAAGACCGCCTGGCATGTTCTAAGCAGGCGTAGCAATGCGGCCCCAACCCCAGCCCTCGCGACATAGCGAAACCAGTGCCTCACGTACATAACTACGCTCTTGAAATACCATGGGCACAGGGGAAGGGGCACAATAACGGCAAACCCAAAATACAGCTTAAAATGTACTAGGGGCTGCCGAATTCCTTTTTTTAATTTTCTCTTACTTTCAGGACTCCATACTTCGGACGACCTGTTCGGCAATTCAACTGCCGCACAAGAGATGCAAGATCCAGGGAAGCAGACAAGCCATGCCGCATTATGGAACTCCCAGGTGGTCTCTGTTACGAGCAGTATACCTATTTTGGCATACAATTCTGCGGCCTGCTCCTGGCCAGGACATGTTAAATAGCCCAATATCTTTTGCTTATCGCACTACTCGTATCATTCTGCTTTGATAGCAGCCTTTCTATAAACAATGCATAGCTTTTTGTCTATTTTTTGCATTACCCTCCTTTCATATATATGTTTATTAAATGACATATTGCACCCATACACCATGGTATGGCAAACATGCCAGGGCCTTCAGTACCCCTCATTATGGTGTGAGAAGCCCGTACACTTTCACAAGTGCGGCACCCCGAACTTATAGCACTATATGCATCGGCTCCGAATCATGATTTGGGTCAATAGTTGGGTTTGCCCGGCTCCTATGTTTTGGTGCCTTATGTTCCGCTATATCGGCTAAGGTAGCACTAGGAGAACCACTGCGATTGTGCCCCAGTTGAGCTGGGTTAAGCACCTTAGTGGAGAAAGCTAAAACTGACTGTCATGATGAGGCGAGAGACCGGTCGTTGTTCGAGAGGTTTTTCGAGTCCCTAAAGACTTATGCCGCTTCGAGCAAGGAGCCGGCTTTGTCCGGCCAAGGCGTGGATAGCGCCCCAAACTCGGTCTTCCGAACTAGGGGCTTCGCCGAAATTTAAAATTATAGAGTTCTATGGCTAAGTGAGAGTGTTCATGCATTATAGTCCGATTACCTGGTTCATTGTGACGAGCGCCTCCCTCGAAGGACCCAACTATGGGAAAAAGAGCGCTCAGGTTTATCCCGAACACCCCAGCACTAGTGGCATGGGGGCAGAAGCCGATTACTGGCCATCTCTCAATTTTTTGATAAACGGCCGCACAGAAAGTAATATTTTAAATTCAACAAGCATTGCTTAGCGCATATGAACAAGTTTTCAGCGCACAGGATAAACACGAGCGAGTTCATTCAAAAATTACATCCTTGGTACATTCATCCGCTACAAGGCGGGCACCCGCAAGAACATCCTTATAATAGTTCTCGGGCTTGCGATGCTCCTTCCCCGGCGGTGGCCCGTCCCTCACAAGCTTCTCACTGTCCAGCTTACCCCAGTGCACCTTTGCACGGGCAAGGGCCCTATGGGCACCTTCGATGCAGACGGAGCGCTTGATGACCTCAAGCCTTGGACAGGCCTCCACCAGCCGCCGCACCAGCCCGAAGTAGCTCCCAGGCAGGGCCTCTTCGGGCCACAGCTGAACTATGAAGCCCTTCATGTCCTGTTCGGCCGCCTTGTGGAGCTCGACCAGCTGTTTCAGCTGGTCGCTCAAGGGCACAGGGTGTCCAGCCTTAGCATACTGAGACCAGAACACCTTCTCCGTCGAGCTGCCCTCTTCAGCTCGGTAGAATGCGGCGGCGTCGGATACGCTGCGGGGAAGATCTGTGAATGCCCCTGGAGAGCTCCGGATTCGGGTAAGTAACACGTAGTTTACTTTTATATTTCTGCTTTGCATAAAGAATGCCTTACCCGCTACTATCTTTTTCATCTCCTCCAACTCTTGGAGGGCCTTTTGGGCTTCGGCCTTGGCAGACTTGGCAGTCTCAAGGGCCGACGCGAGCTCGGACGCTTGCGTCTTTGACTCAAGCTCCAAACTCTCATATTTTTTCATGAGAGCCTGAGGCTCTTGCTGCACCTCGCCGACCTGGGCCCCAAGTTTCTCTCGCTCGGTGCGCTCCGCGGCTGCTTTCTTTTCGGCCTCGAACATCGCCTGCTTGAGGGTCGCCACCTCAGTCGTGGCCCCTACAACAAGCAGTACAATCCTGTTATTTTTTGCAATCACGTCTTTTTATAGGCACCTTTTTCTGTAAGGTATTTCTTACCTTCTTTCTCCTCGAGCTGCCGCTTGGCAAGGCCGAGCTCTTGCTCGGTCCGCTCGAGTCCCTGTTTCAGGGCTCCCACTTCCGCAGTCAGTGCGGTGGTGGCTAGAAGCGAAGCCTGCATACGCATATTGACTCTTTGTTGTTAGACTCGTGCGAAATTTAATATATCCTCTATTCGGCTTTTCTTTCTGAATGCCAAACAGAGCATCAGGGGCTACTGTCTATGCGGTTATATTCTTACATATTTTTTACTTACCTCGAAGCCTGTTAGAAGGCTAGCGCAAGCTTCACTCAGTCTGCTCTTGGCGGACTGAACCTTCTGGATCACCATACTCATAATAGTACGGTGCTCCTCGTTGATGGAGGCGCCGTCAAGCACCTCCAGCAGATTGTCCGGCACCTCCGGTTGGATGGAGGCCGCTGGCTCAGAAGGCTTGCTCCTCTTGGAAGGAGTTCGCCTACCGCCGTCCGGAACTGTTGAAGATTCCGGCGCGATGTCCGGCACAAAGCCGGACTTGGAGCCCTGGGGGGGTCTTGTCCCCTTTACTCCTGGAGTCCAGGAGGTCGCCTTGCGGCTCCTCCAGGACCACCTCCTCCTGCCCCGGAGCTCGTTGCAACGCTACTTCGGCGTCGTTCACAGTGCGGGGGAGACATCGGGCGGAACTGAGTTCATGTCCGATGAATCCAGGGAGCCGCTCGACGACTCGTTGAGTTCGGCCCGGGGCGGGCTGCATAATTATGTTCGACATTAGGGAAAGCTGTGCAACAAAGGAATGTCATGAGTTACTCTGATATCCGAATACTTACGATTTCGCCGGACGCTTGGCCCTATCTGGCCACTCCTCTTCGTCCTGTTCAGCGTCGGGGGAGTAGTTCGGCGGGGGGGTCTTCCTCTTCCTGGACCCTTCGGCCTCCCCCATTGGGGCGGCCTTCCTTTCCTTTCCTCCCCCCGCTGGAGGGGGAGAGTGTTCTTCTTCCTCCTCCTCGTTCTCACGGGAGGAGAGCCTCTCGGACTCGTCGGATGACGAGTCCGACACCGCCACATTACGGGCACTCTTTCGAGTCCCCGTGGCCTTCTTCTTCTTGGCCTTCTTCTCCGGCACCACATAAGGCACCGGAACCAGCAGCTTCACAAGGAGAGAAGGGGCTGGGTCTTCGGGCAAGGGAGCCGGTCAGTTAATCGATCCGGACTGCGCCTGCCAAGCCTGTCAAAGGTGAGGGAGTTTAGATCCCGCGTACAGTCAAACTATGAGAAAAACTTAACATCTTGTAAAAGGTGAAAATAGCTTACCTCGCTAGCGTGACGCCGCGAGCTGTATCCGCGGTCCTCGGAAGCAGATGTGGGAGCCTCGGCGCCTTTGGTTAGAACCTTCCAGACGTCTTCATACGTCGTGTCGAAGAGCCTGTTAAGGGTTTGGTGCTGCGCCGGGTCGAACTCCCACAGATTAAAGCCCCGTTGTTGACACGGGAGGATCCGGTGGACGAGCATAACCTGGAGTACATTGACAAGCTTGATCGGCTTGCTCACCAGGGACTAGATGCATGTCTGCAATCCGGTCACCTCTTTTTCGTCGCCCCACGACAGGCCCGTCTCTTTCCAGGACGTGAGCCGCGTGGGGGGTCCGGATCATAACTCGGGGGCTGTGATCCATTTCGGATCGCGTGGCTCGGTGATGTAAAACCAGCATGATTGCCACCCCTTCAGGGTCTCCATGAAGGAGCCCTCGAGACATAGGACGTTGGCCATATTGTCCGCCATGGCGCCTCCGCACTCTGCCTGGCTGCCGCGCACCACCTTGGGCTTGATGTTGAAGGTCTTGAGCCAGAGGCCGAAATGGGGGCGGATGCGGAGGAAAGCCTCGCACACGACGATAAACGCCGAGATGTTGAGGACGAAGTTCGGGGCCAAATCGTGGAAATCGAGGCCATAGTAGAACATGAGCCCCCAGACAAACGGGTGGAGTGGGAAACCCAGTCCGCGGAGGAAGTGGGGAAGGAATACTACCCTCTCATGGGGCCTTGGGGTGGGGAGAAGCTGCCCTTCCTCGGGAAGCCGGTGTGCGATGTCCTTGGACAAGTATCCGGCCTTCCTTAGCTTTTTGACATAGCCCACCGTGACGGAGGAGACCATCCACTTGCCTCCCGCTCCGGACATTGCTGGAGGAGGTTGAGGTAGGAAGTGCGGGCTTGGGCGCTGGAGCTCGAGTGCGCAGGAAATGGATAGGAAAAGGAGGAAGAAGGCGTAGGTAAAAAGGTGGATCCTTATCCCCTTATATGGGCGGATGCGGTTATGCGTCCCCACCAGCCTAGTAAAACTCGCTTGCCTCCCAAGCGCCGTGATAAATGGCGCAGTTGGGTTACCCACGTCCGTATTGATGAGAATCCCGTAAAAGGGGGGACACGATCTCTGCCTTGACAAGACGTGCCAAGGAAACCGCCTCGCTAAACGTGCTGAGGTGGAAAAGTAAAAACGATTCGAGTAAAGGACTTGGCCATAGTGTGGTGTCACGCTGCGGAATACGTCAGCAGATTAGATTTGTGTTGATATTATTCTCTCTATGGCAATATGTGGAAACTTATTTTGCAGAGCCGGACACTATCCTTGGTGTTTAAAATCTTCTTGAAGGACTTGGAGGAGGAACCCGCCTTGCAATGCCGAAGACAATCTGCGTGCCGGACTCTTCGTCATTGAAGCCTGGTTCAGGGGCTACTGAGGGAGTCCTAGATTAGGGGGTGTTCGGGTAGCCGGACTATACCTTCAGCCGGACTCCAGGACTATGAAGATAAAAGATTGAAGACTTCGTCCCGTGTCCGGATGGGACTTTCCTTGGCGTGGAAGGCAAGCTTGGCGATGCGGATATTCAAGATCTCCTACCATTGTAACCGACTCTGTGTAACCCTAACCCTATCCGGTGCCTATATAAACCGGAGGGTTCTAGTCCGTAGGACAACTTCATCATACAACAATCATACCATAGGCTAGCTTCTAGGGTTTAGCCTCCTTGATCTCGTGGTAGATCTACTCTTGTACTACCCATATCATCAATATTAATCAAGCAGGAGTAGGGTTTTACCTCCATCGAGAGGGCCCGAACCTGGGTAAAAACATCGTGTCCCTTGTCTCCTATTACCATCTGCCTAGACGCACAGTTCGGGACCCCCTACCCGAGATCCGCCGGTTTTGACACCGACACCCGCTTCTTGAGCGGAGGAGTCCAGGTGAGGCGTTTCGCGCTCCATCATCTCCGGAAGAAGATCCCCCGAAGACGAGCTCAGCTGAGAAGGGCTAAGACCCGAACTGCAAGATATATGCGGCGGTTATTTTCTTAGAAGAAAGATAGTATACCTTCACTATTAAAGTATTTTTTGGATCACTTACGACTCGTTGGAGGGCTGATCCCCCCGCGGACTTTGTGCGGCAAAAGCACCCCCCAAGGCAGGACCCTCTGTGGGAGACTTATTCTCCCGTTTGGAGGCCTCGGCTTCCGGATCATCAGATGCAGTCCTTTTCCTCCCCCGGTTATCCTCCTTCATGGAGACGCACATTCCCTCGGTTGGAACTGGCAGCGATGGGGGCCCGCGTCCACCTGTATTATCCCCCCCGTATCTTCCTTCGGGGGCTCCGAGCAAGGTGCGAGCTCGAGCATCTTTTCCAATACCGGATTTTCCAAACTCTCAAGGAGGGGGGCCAAACACTGAATCATCTTCACCTTTGTTAGCCAGTCCTGGTCAAAGAGAAAACTCTCAGAAATAACTTCATGATGAATAAAAGACAGTGTGTTCGGCTGGAGGATTTCTTACTTGTTCGGCGGCGCGGTTGCTGCTCAGGCCCACGTCCTCGGTAGTATCCGGACACTCTATTTGAGTTCCGAAGAATGACTTGTACATATCCTCATGCGTCAGGCCGAGGAAACTTTGAATGGCACGCGGTCCTTCTGGGTTGAACTCCCACAAGCGAAGGGGCCGACGTTTGCAAGGCAGTCTCAGCGGCAAGGAAGAGAAAATGCATCGAGTCGTTTATCAAGAAAGTGGACGAGCATGGACTTGATGAACCAGCATAACTTGTATTACCACGACCAAATTAAAATCTCCCTCGAAGAGATCTCGAATGCGGCTTTGCAGTATAGGAACGTCCTTGGCTGGACCCCAGCTCAGACCTCTGCTAATCCATGACATTAGTTGTGGTCGGGGCCCGAGCGGAAAGCGGGGGTAGCCGCCCACTTGGCACTTCTGGTAGCCGTGACGTAAAACCACTCCCGTTGCCATAATTCGGACACCTCTGGAAAGGAACCTTTCAGTCAAGGAGCTCATGCCATCTTGCCTATTGATGCACCTCTGCATGCTGCATGTTGCCCCTCGATCATCTTTGGCTTCACTTCAAAGGTCTTGAGCCACAGGTCGAAGTGAGGGGTAATGCGGAGGAAGGCCTCACACACGACAATAAATGTCGAGATGTGGACAAAGGAGTTCGGAGCTAGATCGTGGAAATCTAGCCCGTAGTAGAACATCAAACCCCTGATTAAAGGATCCAGAGTGAGGCCTAGGCCTCGGAGGAAGTGGGAGATGAACACGACGTTCTCGTCGGGTTCGGGAGTAGGGACAACCTGCCCTCGAGCAAGCAGCCGATGCAAAACCTCGGCGGTCAGGTATCTGGCCTCCCTCAACTTCTTGATATCCTCTTCCGTGACGGAGGAGGGCATCCACCGGCCTTGAAGGCTGGATCCGGACATGATTGAAGATCCGGAGCACCTGACCTGGGCTTTGGGTGTTAGAAGTCGAGGCAGAGGAAGGGTTCGATTGAGCACGAGAGGGAAAAAGCGAAAACCTTGTCCCTTTATAAAGAGGGTGAATATCAAGCGTCCTCTTCGTAGCCGTTTAGGACTTGCCTATAATCTAGGAGTCCTAGACACGGTTGGGTTACCCACGATCGCATTAATGAGAATCCCGTAATTGGGGGAACACGATCTCTGCTTTGACAAGACGTGTCAAGAAACCGCCTTGCGTTATGTGTGGAGATGGTTGAAGAAAAATGGTTCGAATAATCACCGGGCCATGACATAACGTCATGCTGCCAAAACAAGTCAGCAAATTGGATTTGCGAAAATATTATTCTCTCTATGGCGGTATGTGGGACTTATTTTGTAGGGTCGGACACTATCCTCGTATTCAAATTCTTCTGTGATTTATTCGGAGAAGGAACGCGCCTTGCAATGCCGAAGACAATACTGCGCGCCGGACTCATCGTCATTGAAGCCTGGTTCAGGGGCTACTGAGGGAGTCCTGGATTAGGGGGTCTCTGGACAGCCGGACTATCTCCATTGGCCGGACTGTTAGACTATGAAGATACAATATTAAAGACTTTGTCTCGTGTCCGGATGGGACTCTACTTGGCGTGGAAGGCAAGCTAGGCAATACGGATATGGATATCTCCTCCTCTGTAACCGACCTTCTGTAACCCTAACCCTCTCCGGTGTCTATATAAACCGAAGGGTTTTAGTCCGTAGGACAACAACCAGAACATACAATCATACCATAGGCTAGCTTCTAGGGTTTAGCCTCTCTGATCTCGTGGTAGATCTACTATTGTACTACCCATATCATCAATATCAATCAAGCAGGACGTAGGGTTTTACCTCCATCAAGAGGGCCCGAACCTGGGTAAAACATTGTGTCCCCTGCCTCCTGTTACCATCCGGCCTAGACGCACAGTTCGGGTCCCCCTACCCGAGATCCGCCGGTTTTGACACCGACGGGAAGTAATAAGTAGATGATGGGTTGCTAGAGTGACAGAAGCTTAAACCCTAGTTTATGCGTTGCTTCGTAAGGGGCTGATTTGGATCCATATGTTTCATGCTATGGTTAGGTTTACCTTAATTCTTCTTTCATAGTTGCCGATGCTTGCGAGAGAGGTTAATCATAAGTGGGAGGTTTGTCCAAGGAAGGGCAGCACCCAAGCAACGTTCCACCCACATATCAAATTATCAAAGTAACAAACACGAATCATATGAGCATGATGAAAACTAGCTTGACAGTAATTCCCATGTGTCCTCAGGAGCGCTTTAGTTTATTTAAGAGTTCATCTAGGCTTGTCCTTTGCTACAAAAAGGATTGGGCCACCTTGCTGTACCTTGTTTACTTTTGTTACCTGTTACCCGTTACAAATTATCTTATCACACAATTATCTGTTACCGATAATTTCAGTTCTTGCAGAGAATACCTTGCTGAAAACCGCTTGTCATTTCCTTTTGCTCCTCGTTGGGTTCAACACTCTTACTTATCGAAAGGACTATGATAGATCCCCTGTACTTGTGGGTCATCAGTTATCCTCATGAAGAGTGTTTATTCACTCATCCTTGCACAAGAGGGGCCGTAATAGGGATGCCCAGTCCCGAAATCAAAAATCGCAAATAACTAAACAAAACTCCCCAGGACTATTGTTGGTATGGAAGGCACCCATGGATTCGGCTAGCCATGGCTTGTGTTTGTTGGTGGAGGGGAGTAAACCTTTACTTTTACCGCTTGGGAACCGCCACTAATGTGTTTAGCATGCAAGATATTGATAACTCTTGGTCGTAACATTGACAGGAAGGTGCACCTCCCGAAATTATATTTATCTCTAACTTAAGCTTTGAGCTTTGGCACCACTGCAAATCCCTGATTCCCTCTGCGAAGGGGCTTTCCATTTACTTTTATGTTGAGGCATCACCTTCTCAAACAAGCACCAGACCTAAGAGCACTATTGCCATCCTCATGCATTGTGTATAGTTAATGTTGAATGCACCATGACTAGATCTCTTCTACCATGAATTACATTGTTTAGTCACTGCTTGAACTTTGGAGGTGCTCTGCATTTATGTTTTGCAGTCTCAGAAAGGGCTAGCGAGATACCACTATTGTCATATGTAGGATCGAAAGTATGTCTAGAGGGGGGTGATTAGACTACTTCACCAAATAAAAATCTAGCCTTTTCCCAATTTTAAGTTTTGGCAGATTTTAGCAACTTAGAACAAGTTAAGCAATCAACCTACACATGCAAGTCTAAGAGTATATGAAGGTAAAGCGAGGAGTTTGGAGGGGGCAAATGCAATGTAGACACTGATAACCCACAAGTATAGGGCATCAATTGTAGCCTCTTTCGATAAGTAAGAATGTCGAACCCAACGAGGATCTAAAGGTAGAACAAATATTCCCTCAAGTTCTATCGACCACCGATACAACTCTACGCACGCTTGACGTTCGCTTTACCTAAAACAAGTATGAAACTAGAAGTACTATGTGGGTGTTTTTGGATAGGTTTGCAAGAATATAAAGAGCACGTAAATAAAATCTAGTGGCTGTTTAGATAAAGAAGCAATAAATTTAGTATAGTGAGTGTGGAAAAGTGGTGGTAGGAGTTGCGAAATTGTCCCTAAGCAATTGACTACTTTACTAGACCGATAGCAAGTTTTATGTGGGAGAGGCCACTGCTAGCATGTCATCCCTGACTTGGAATTCTGTGCACTTATGATTGGAACTATTAGCAAGCATCTGCAACTACTAAAGTTCATTAAGGTAAAACCCAACCATAGCATTAAGATATATTGGTCCCCGTTAAATCCCGTGTGCATCAATTTCTATGCTAGGTTGAAGCTTCTGTCACTCTTGCCCTCCAATACATAGTCCTATCAACATACAACTAACCCTATGGTGTGCTCCACGCGCGCGCTCATATGATGGGCACCAAAGGACAGCAACATAACCACAAGCAAATTAAATCAATCATAGAAATTCACCAATTACCGATAGGACAACGAAAATCTACACAGACATCATAGGATGGCAACACATCATTGGATAATAATATGAAGCATAAAGCACCATGTTCAAGTAGAGGGTACAACGGGTTGTGGGGGAGTGGACGTTGTAGATAGAGGGGAGAAGGTGATGGATATGTTGGCGCAGATGGCGTAGGTGTTGGTGAAGATCGCGGTGATGATGATGGCCCCGACGGCGTTTTGGCGCCACTGGAAGAGAGGGGGAGAGGGACCCCCTTATTCTTCTTCTTCCTTGACCTCCTCCCTAGATGGGAGAAGGGTTTCCCCTCTGGTCCTTGGTCTCCATGGCATGGGAGGGGCGAGAGCCCCTCCGAGATTGGATATGTCTCTCCGTCTCTCTCTGTTTCTGCACTCCTGGATTCTGCCCTTTCACCGTTTCTTATATATCCGAAGATCCGTAACTACGATTGGATTGAAACCTTCGCCCAGATTTTTCTCCAAAAATTAGCTTTCTTGCGGCCAAAGAAGAGCAGCAACCGCCTTATTGGGGGCCACGAGGGTCAGGGGCGCGCCCCCTGCCTCGTGGCCCCCTCGGGCACCTTCTCGCGTTGATTCTTCTTCCCATATTTCACAAATATTCCAAAAATATTCTTCGTCCGTTTTTATTCCATTTGGACTCCATTTTGTATGGGGTTTCTGCGAAACATAAAACATGCAACAAATAGGAACTGGCACTGGGCACTGGATCAATATGTTAGTCCCAAAAATAGTATAAAAAGTTGCCAAAAGTGTATGAAAGTTGTATAATATTGGCATGGAACAATCAAAAATTATAGATACGGCGGAGACATATCAGCATCCCCAAGCTTAATTCCTGCTCGTCCTCGAGTAGGTAAATGATAAAAAAAGATAATTTTTGATGTGGAATGCTACCTAGCATAATCTTGATCACATAATCTAATCATGGCATGAATATTAAGACACGGGTGATTCAAAGCAATAGTCTATCATTTGACATTAAGACAATAATACTTCAAGCATACTAACCAAGCAATTATGTCTTATCAAAATTACATAGCCAAAGAAAGCTCATCCCTACAAAATCATATAGTGTGTCTATGCTCCATCTTCACCACACAAAGCATTCAAATCATGCACATCCCCGATGACAAGCGGAGCAATTGGTTCATACTTTTTAACGCGCTTCAGCCTTTTCAACCCTCAGGCAATACATGAGCGCAAGCCATGGACATAGGACTATGGGTGGAATAGAATATGATGATGGAGGTCTGTGTGAGAAGACAGAAAAGGAGAAAGCCTCACATTGACGCGGTTAATCAACGGGCTATGGAGATGCCCATCAATTGATGTCAATGTGAGGAGTAGGGATTGCCATGCAACGGATGCACTAGAGCTGTAAGTGTATGAAAGCTCAAACTGAAACTAAGTGGGTGTGCATCCAACTTGCTTGCTCATGAAGACCTAGGGCATTTTAGGAAGCCCATCATTGGAATATACAAGCCAAGTTCTATAATGAAAATTCCCACTAGTATATGAAAGTGATAACTCAAGAGACTCTCTATATGAAGAACATGGTGCTACTCTGAAGCACAAGTGTGGTAAAAGGACAGTAACATTGCCCCTTCTCTATTTTTCTCTCATTTTTTTGTTTTTTTGTTTTGGTGGGCTTCTTTGGCCTCAATTTTTTATTTGGGCTTCTTTGGCCTCTTTTATTTATTTTTAAAGTCCGGAGTCTCATCCCGACTTGTGGGGGAATCATAGTCTCCATCATCCTTTCCTCACTGGGGCAATGCTCTAATAATGATGATCATCACACTTTTATTTAATTACAACTCAATATTACAACTCGATACTAGAACAAAGATATGACTCTATATGAATGCCTCCGGCGGTGTACCGGGATGTGCAATGATCTAGCGTAGCAATGACATCAAAAAAATGGATAAGCCATGAAAACATCATGCTAGCTATCTTAAGATCATGCAAAGCAATATGACAATAAATGCTCAAGTCATGTATATGATGATGATGGAAGTTGCATGGCAATATATCTCGGAATGGCTATGGAAATGACATGATAGGTAGGTATGGTGGCTGTTTTGAGGAAGATATAAGGAGGTTTATGTGTGATATAGCGTATCGTATCACGGGGTTTGGATGCACCGGCGAAGTTTGCACCAACTCTCGAGGTGAGAGAGGGCAATGCACCATACCGAAGAGGCTAGCAATGATGGAAGGGTGAGAGTGCGTATAATCCATGGACTCACATTAGTCATAAAGAACTCATATACTTATTGCAAAATTTTATTAGCCCTTGAAGCAAAGTACTACTACGCATGCCCCTAGGGGGATAGATTGGTAGGAAAAGACCATCGTTCATCCCCGACCGCCACTCATAAGGAAGACAATCAATAAATACCTCATGCTCCAACTTCGTTACATAAAGGTTCACCATACGTGCATGCTATGGGACTTGCAAACCTCAACACAAGTATTTCTCAATTTCATAATTACTCAACTAGCATGACCCTAATATCACCACATTTATATCGCAAAACTATTGCAAGGAATCAAACATATCATATTCAGTTATCTACAAGTTTTATGTAGGATTTTATAACTAACCATGTGAATGACCAATTCCTGTCAACTCTCTAAATAGATATAAGTGAAGAAAGAGAGTTTAATTCTTTCTACAAAATATATGCCCACGCTCTAACAAATATAAGTGAAGCAAAAGAGCATTCTACAAATGGTGTTTTTCTATGTGAAGAGAAACAGGCAATCCAAACTTCAAATGATATAAGCGAAGCACATGAAGCATTCTATAAAGCCACACTCAAAAGATTTAAGTGAAGTGCAAAGAGCATTATATAAATCAACCAAGGACTATCTCATACCAGCATGGTGCATAAAATAAAAATGAAAACTAAATGCAAAAGATGCTCCAAGATTTGCACATATCGCATGAACGAAACGAATTCGAAAACATATTGATACTTGTTGAAGAAAGATGGGATGCCTTCCGGGGAATCCCCAAGCTTAGACGCTAGAGTCTCCTTGAATATTTACTTGGGGTTCTTTGGGCATCCCCAAGCTTGAGATCTTGCGTCTCCTTCTTCTCCTCACATCGAGACATCCTCGATCTTTGAACACTTCATCCACACAAAACTCAACAGAAAACTCGGTAAGATCCGTTAGTATAATAAAGCAAATCACTACTCTAACTACTGTTGCAAACCAATTCATATTTTTTTTGCATTGTAGCTACTGTAATACAACTTTTCCTTGGCTTAATCCACTGATATAAATCGATAGTTTCATGAAAACAAGCAAACTATGCATCAAAAACAGAATCTATCTAAAACGGAACAATCTGTAATAATCTGAACATTCACCATACCTCTGGTACTCCAAAAATTCTACCAAAATTAGGAAAAATAAAAAATTTGTATACAAAGACAGTGCAAGAAGTTTTAGAACCGTTTGACGTTCCAGTAAAAGAGTAAAATCGTGCACTACAGCCAAAGTTTCTGTCCTGCACCGTACAAACCAACAAGCATTGTAAATATCCTAAAGGCAAACCTTGGCACATTATTTTTATAATACAATGTAATTGTACAAGGGGATAATTATTTTTGTTGAGAAGTTTCTGTAATCAAGATTCACAAAGTTTCCGTGAGCATGAACAAAGTTCAAGGAGCTCCCCCACTTCAACAATGCTTGTCTCTCTCACTTTCACTTTCCTTTTTGAAAAAGTTATGGGTTCCCCTCTTTATTTTTTTTGTTTTTAAACTTTATAAAAGCACACAACAGAAATAAATGACTCTCTAAAACTTCCGGGTTGTCTCCCTAGCAGCGCTTTCTTTAAAGCCATTAAGCTAGGCATATAGTGCTCAAGTAATGGATCCACCCGGATCCCAAGCTATATCAAAGCCAATTTTAATTAACAATAATTTGTAATTTAGTAGCGAGCACAAAGTAACATATATCATGTAATGTCGAAGTCTAACTCTCTTCCTATGCATCGGCATGTCATAAAAGAACAATTCATGCACACAAAGTAAAGGCCAATGCATAGTATAAATAGTTTCTTGCAATTTTTTCGTGTTGGAAACATAAAGAGGCGAAGATGTACTTCCTCTCTCATAATAATTGCAAGTAGGAGCAGCAAGCACATGCATATTATATCTATAAAAATCATCATGTGTAATAGTAAAAGGCAACCCATCAATATAATCCTTAATAAGGGTAAACTTGTCCGATATAGTGTCGTTGGGAGAATTCAAAAAGATAATAGGACTATCATGCGTGGGTGCAATAGCAACAATTTCATGTTTAACATAAGGAACTATAGCAAGTTCATCTCCATAAGCATAATTCATATTAGCATCTTGGCCACAAGCATAGCAAGCATCATCAAAAAAGGATATTTCAAAAGAATCAACGGGATCATAACAATCATCATAGCATTCATCCTTCGGTAAGCATGAAGGGAAATTAAACAATGAATGAGTTCAAGAGTTACTCTCATTAGAAGGTGAGCACGGGTAATCAATCCGCTCTTCCTCCTTTTGTTCTTCGCTCTTCTCGTCATCTTTTTCATCCAATGAGCTCACAATGTCATTAATTTCTTCTTCCATAGACTCCTGCAAAATATTAGTCTCTTTCTTGGACAGCGGAGAGTTTCTCAATAAAAGCATCAATATCGGCATTGTATTCATAATTCTCATAGCAATATATAAGGATAGCTAAATTTTCAGGTCTATAAACTGAATCATAAAAATCTTCAAACTCTTTAAACAAAGATTAAATTTCACATGCACCCATAAAAGCAAAAAATTCTTCTATTCGTTCCACATAATAGTAAACATATTGTAACGCCCCGAGACCGATGTGCCAGGTGTCCTCCAGTTATTCGCTGTTGTTGCCTTGTCATGTGCTTGCGTGTCATGCATTGCATACCATGTCATCATGTGCATTTCATTTGCATACATGTTCGTCTCATGCATCCGAGCATTTTCCCCGTTGTCCGTTTTGCAATCCGGCGCTCCTATGTCACCCGGTGTTCCTTTCTACCTATTTTCGTGTGTGGGGCTTAAACATTTCTGGATTGGACCGAGACTTGCCATGCGGCCTTGGTTTACTACCGGTAGACCGCCTGTCAAGTTTCGTGCCATTTGGACTTCGTTTGATACTCCAACGGTTAACCGAGGGACCGAAAAGGCCTCGTGTGTGTTGCAGCCCAACACCACTCCAAACTGGCCCAAAACCAACATAAACCCTCTCCATCATCTAGAGCGTTCGATCACGATCGCGTGGCTGAAAACCGCACCTCATTTGGACTCTCCTAGCTCCTCCTACCTATAAAAATGTCTCTTCCCCGAAAATCCCGGGTCATTCGCACCCTAACCCTAGCTCCCCGCACATCCGCGCGGCCGGACACGTCCGGTCCGGCCGGACACAACCGCTGCCGCCTACCGGAAGCCGCCACCTGTCCCCGCCGCCTTCTCTCTCCTTGCCTGCGCCGACGCAGCCCTGTGGGCCCAAGGCCGGCCCGCCCGGCCCGAGCGCGACCGCGCGCCTGCCCCACACCTGAGGCGCGCCCCGCCGTCTCCGACCCGCTCGCCGCCTCCGTTCATCGCTCCGGCCCCCGCCAGGCCACCTCCTCCACCAAGTGACCTCGCCGGCGACCTTCGCCGCGCCGGTGCCGCCCGCTGGTCGTCGGAGCCCGCCTGCCCCGCCGTCCGCCCGCGCCACCGCGCGCCCCTCACCGCCGGCGACCGCGTCCGGCCTCCTCTCCTTCCTCCGGCGCCCCGAGCTCGACCCCAACGCCAGTGAACAGTGTCTTCATCGATCCTCGGTTGCCGCGCCCGATCTAGATCCAGATCCATCCCGGTTGACTTTTTCCCTCCGAACCCTAATCTTTTTGCATATTTCATCGCATCGTAACTCTGCCCTCGTAGCTCTGATTTGTGCGTGTAGCATATCAAAATGTTCGCCTCGATGAGTACATCATTTCATCTCATTGCATGATTTTCATTTGAGCTCATCTTGATGCCCGAAATGCTGTTGGAAGAGGGCTATGTGATGAATTTGTCAGATCTGTTTCAGCAAATGGCATTTTGTCATTTTTGCCATGATTAATGTGTGCATGCTATGATCCTAAGCTCTACATGTGTTTTGTTATATTCCATGCCATCTTTACAGGGGTGTATGCCATGTATTTTTGTGATCTTTGGGGTGACTATCACAAGCATGCAAAGTAGCTTACTCAATGATGCTGATTTCAGGGACTCAGTATTTCACTAAGTCCTTGTCCTGATTTTGTTGTTATGCCATATGTTCATGTTGTTTCCTAGTGATCCGTGCCTCTTTTGAGGATGACCAGTAAGGATGTTTTGTTAATATTGTTGTGCTCTATCCATCCATGTCTTTGTTTGCAATTATGGAGCACCTTAGCTTGAGTCAATCGAGCTTTACTTTTGCTATAAAATGTTCCTGGCAGATTGTTAACATGTTTAGCGATTTTGCCGAGGTTGTTGCTATTGATCCATGCATGCTATGATGTTGTTCTTGCCATGTCTAGCTTCTATGTCATGTCTTATTGATGAGTGTATGCTTAGTTTGTCATGCCATACTCTGTAGTGAGTGCATCAAGATCGTAAACATGCCTACTCGTTGACTGATTTGCATGCTCCAGTTTTTCACCAAGTCTGAATCTGTTTATGTTTTTGCCATGTTCACATGCTTGCAATTGTATTTTCTGATCCCTTTTGGCTCAAGGTCGCTAAGGGACTTTTGTTACATGCTTTGAGTAGCTTTATGCCATGCCTTGATTTTCCATGATATGTTCCTGTAGCATGTAGTTTTCATGCTCTAAAGATTGCTTCCTGCTGATAAATTCCAGACTTGTGTTAATTTCACTAAGTCTGAAACCTGTTATCATTTGCACTTTTGCCATGCTTGTTTGAACCTGTTGACGGATGAATTAGCCGTAGCCCAGTGTTCATCTTTTGTCAAGCTTCATGAGTGTATCCCTGCCATGTATTTTGTTACTATGTTTGAGTGTTGTAGCATATTTATCTTAATGCATTTAGATGGGTACTTGCTGTGAATCGCAGACCAGTGCCATATTTGTTTTGCTTGCCATCTCCAAACCGTGCATCCGATTCCAGTGATATTCATATCGATTTCAACCAAAATCACCTCACCTTTCCAGTGGCACTCTTGGATTTCCATGTTGAGGCCAGGTTCAATCATTCCTTTCCAAATCATGCATATGCATCGCATACCGCATCCCGCATATCATGCCTTGTTTATGTGTTGGTTGTTTACTATGTTGTGTGCTTTCCGGTGTTGCTTCTTCGGGTTGGTTCCGATAACGTCGCGTTTGTGAGGACCCATTCAACTACGTCCGTTTGTCTTCTTCATGGACTCGTTCTTCTTCCTTGCGGGATTTCAGGCAAGATGACCATACCCTCGAAATCACTTCTATCTTTGCTTGCTAGTTGCTCCCTCTTTTGCTATGCCTATGCTGCGATTCCTACCACTTGCTTATCATGCCTCCCATATTGTTGAGCCAAGCCTCTAACCCACCTTGTGCTAGCAAACCGTTGTTTGGCTATGTTACCGCTTTGCTCAGCCCCTCTTATAGCGTTGTTAGTTGCAGGTGAAGATTAGAGCTTGTTCCATGTTTGGAACATGGATATTTTGTTGGGATATCACAATATCTCTTATTTAATTAATGCATCTATATACTTGGTAAAGGGTGGAAGGCTCTGCCTTATGCCTGGTGTTTTGTTCCACTCTTGCCGCCCTAGTTTCCGTCATATCGGTGTTATGTTCCCAGATTTTGCGTTCCTTACGTGGTTGGATTATAATGGGAACCCCTTGACAGTTCATCTTGAATAAAAATCCTCCAGCAAGGCCCAACATTGGTTTTACCATTTTCCACCTAACCTTTTCTTTCCCTTGAGTCGGCCGGCTCAAGGGTCATCTTTATTTAACCCCCCCCCCCCCCCGGGGGGGGGCAGTGCTTCTCTAAGTGTGGGTCCAACTGAGCGATGTCCGAGGCTACCAGGGGCAACTCTGGGCTGGCTTACCCGACGTCTTGCTCATTCGGTGTGCCCTAAGAACGAGATATGTGCAGCTCCTATCAGGATTTGTCGGCACATCTGGGTGGCTTTGCTGGTCTTGTTTTACCATTGTCGAAATGTCTTGTAACCGGGATTCTGAGCCTGATCGGGTCTTCCCGCTGGAAGGAATATCCTTCGTTGACCGTGAGAGCTTGTGATGGGCTAAGTTGGGACACCCCTGCAGGGATTTGAACTTTCGAAAGCCGTGCCTGCGGTTATGGGCAGATGGGAATTTGTTAATGTACGGTTGTAGAAAACCTGAAGTTTATCTTAATTAAAATGCATCAACCGCGTTTGTAGCCGTGATGGTCTCTTTCCGGCGGAGTCAGGGAAGTGAACACGGTGTTGGAGTATTTCTTGACGTAGGTTGTTCTAGGATCACTTCTTGATCATAGTTGTTCGACCGTGCTTTTGCCTTCTCTTCTCGCTCTCATTTGTGTATGTTAGCCACCATATATGCTAGTCGCTTGCTGCAGCTCCACATCATACCTTGTCTTACCTATAAGCTTAAATAGTCTTGATCACGAGGGTGTGAGATTGTTGAGTCCCCGTGACTCACATATACTTCCAAAACAAGTTTGCAGGTGCCGATGTTACCGAGCAGGTGACGCAACCGAGTTCAAGGAGGAGCTCGAGGAAGATCTTGTCCTTTGTGTTGTTTCGTTCTAGTTGATCAGTAGTGGAGCTCACTCGGGTCGATCGGGGATCTGTGTAGCATTTGGGGTAGTCTTCTTTTATTTTGGTTTTGTAGTCATACCTTGATTGTATCTGGATGATGTAATGCTTTATACATGTAATTGTGTGAAGTGGTGATTGTAAGCCAACTATGTATCTCTTTCCCTTATGTATTACATGGGTTGTGTGAAGATTACCTCACTTGCGACATTGCTTTCAATGCGGTTATGCCTCTAAGTCGTGCTTCGACACGTGGGAGATATAGCCGCATCGAGGGCGTTACACATATATACCTCTAGCATAAGAAGCCAAGGTTTCATTATCATTAAATTTGCCTGAAAAGGG
Source organism: Triticum urartu (assembly GCF_056163025.1). Taxonomy (NCBI): domain Eukaryota; kingdom Viridiplantae; phylum Streptophyta; class Magnoliopsida; order Poales; family Poaceae; genus Triticum; species Triticum urartu. Next base: position 145,268,504 of record NC_141877.1, on the reverse strand, counting down.
AAGGTGTAGAGACTTCATCCTAGAGCAACAAGTATAATCATATCTCAAGCATAGTTGCCTAGCATACCACTTCAACATATAAATTTGATCCCATAATAGTTTCCCTTTTTGAGTCAAGAGATAATCCCTAAAGTATTCACGTTGATCCAACGTGTCTCCCATTAAAAAATTTAATGGGGTTTTCTCGGGATTATCAAAGTAGTACATAATATCTTTCACATAATGAGCATCGAGGGTTTTAGGAGGTTCCCCATCTCCATGAGTAGCAAGTAGACCTTAATTTTTTGGTATTTCATGTTCCATATCCATAACTAAAGATAGAGAACAACTAAGAACAGCAAATAAAAATTACTTAGTGATAAAGAAAACAAGCACACACGAGAATATTCACCCCACGCTATGGCTCCTCGGCAACGGCGCCAGAAAAAGGTCTTGATAACCCACAAGTATAGGGGATCAATTGTAGCCTCTTTCGATAAGTAAGAGTGCCGAACCCAACGAGGAGCTAAAGGTAGAACAAATATTCCCTCAAGTTCTATCGACCACCGATACAACTCTATGCACGCTTGACGTTCGCTTTACCTAAAACAAGTATGAAACTAGAAGTACTTTGTGGGTCTTTTTGGATAGGTTTGCAAGAATATAAAGAGCACGTGAATAAAATCTAGGGGCTGTTTAGATAAAGAAGCAATAAAGTTAGTATAGCGAGTGTGGAAAAGTGGTGGTAGGAGTTGCGAAATTCTCCCTAAGCAATTGACTACTTTAGTAGACCGATAGCAAGTTTTATGTGGGAGAGGCCACTGCTAGCATGTCATCCCTGACTTGGAATTCTATGCACTTATGATTGGAACTATTAGCAAGCATCCGCAACTACTAACTTTCATTAAGGTAAAACCCAACCATAGCATTAAGACATATTGGTCCCCCTTCAATCCCGTATGCATCAATTTCTATGCTAGGTTGAAGCTTGTGTCACTCTTGCCCTCCAATACATAGTCCTGTCAACATACAACTAACCCTATGGTGTGATCAACGCGCGCGCTCATATGATGGGCACCAAAGGACAGCAGCATAACCACAAGCAAATTAAATCAATCATAGCAATTCACCAATTACTAATAGGACAACGAAAATCTACTCAGACATCATAGGATGGCAACAAATCATTGGATAATAATATGAAGCATAAAGTACCATGTTCAAGTAGAGGGTACATCGGGTTGCGGGAGTGTGGACCACTGGAGATAGAGGGGGGAAGGTGATGGAGATGTTGGTGGATGTCGGTGTCAAAACCGGCGGATCTCGGGTAGGGGGTCCCGAACTGTGCGTCTAGGCCGGATGGTAACAGGAGACAAGGGACACGAAGTTTTACCCAGGTTCAGGCCCTCTTGATGGAGGTAAAACCCTACGTCCTGCTTGATTAATATTGATGATATGGGTGTTACGAGAGTAGATCTACCACGAGATCAAAGAGGCTAAACCCTAGAAGCTAGCCTACGGTATGATTGTATGTTGTGATTGTTGTCCTACGGACTAAAACCCTTCGGTTTATATAGACACCGGAGAGGGTTAGGGTTACACAAGGTCGGTTACAAAGGAGGAGATATCCATATACGTATTGCCTAGCTTGCCTTCCACGCCAAGTAGAGTCCCATCCGGACACGAGACGAAGTCTTCAATCTTGTATCTTCATAATCTAACAGTCCGGCTATCCGGAGACCCCCTAATCCAGGACTCCCTCAGTAGCCCCTGAACCAGGCTCCAATGACGACGAGTCCGGCGCGCAGTTGTCTTCGGCATTGCAAGGCGGGTTCCTTCTCCGAATACATTGCAGAAGAAGTTGAATACGAGGATAGTGTCCGCCCCTGCAAAATAAGTTCCACATTCCACCGCAGAGAGAATAATTTTTCCGCAGATCTAATTTGCTAGCTTGTTTTGACAGCATGACGTCATGTCATGGCCCGGTGATTATTCGAACCGTTTCTTTTAACCAGCCCCGCACATAACGTGAGGCAGTTTTTCGACACGTCTTGTCAAAGCAGAGATCGTGTTCCCCTAATTATGGGATTCTCATTAATGCGGTTCATGGGTAACCCAACCGTGTCTAGGACTCCTAGATTATAGGTAAGTCCTAAACGGCTATGATGAGGACGCTTGATATTCACCCTCTTTATAAGGGGACGGAGTTTTTGCTTTTTCTCTCTCGTGCTCAATCGAACCCTTCCTCTGCCTCGAGTTCTAACACCCAAAGCCCAGGTTAGGAGCTTCGGATCTTCAATCATGTCCGGATCCAGCCTTCAAGGCCGATGGATGCCCTCCTCTGTGACGGAAGAGGACATTAAGAAGTTGAGGGAGGCCAGATACCTGACCGCCGAGGTTTCGCATCGGCTGCCTGCTCGAGGGCAGGTCGTCCCTACTCCCGAAGCCAACGAGAATGTTGTGTTCGTCTCCCACTTCCTCCGAGGTCTAGGCCTCACTCTGGATCCTTTCGTCAGGGGCTTGATGTTCTATTACGGGCTAGATTTCCACGATCTAGCTCCGGACTCCTTTCTCCACATCATGACATTTATTGTCGTGTGTGAGGCCTTCCTCCGTGTGACCCCTCACTTCGGCCTGTGGCTCAAGACCTTTGAAGTACAACCGAAGATGATCAAGGGGCAACATGCAGTGTGGGGAGGTGCATCAATAGGCAAGATGGCAGGAGCTCCATGGCCGAAAGGTTCCTTTCCAGAGGTGTCCGAATTATGGCAATGGGAGTGGTTTTACGTCACGGCTCCCAGAAGTGCCAAGTGGGCGGCTGCCCCTGCTTTCCGCCCGGGCCCCCCACCACAACTGATGTCATGGATTGGCAGGGGTCTGAGCTGGGGTCCAGCCAAGGACATGCCTATACTGCAAAGCCGCATCCGAGATCTCTTGGAGGGAGATTTTAATTTGGTTGCGGTAATACAAGTTATGCTGGTTCGTCAAGTCCAGCCTTGCAAACGCCGGCCCTGCGCTTGTGGGAGTTCAACCCAGAGGGGCCACGTGCCATTCAAAGTTTCCTCGGCCTAACGCACGAGGAGATGTACAAGTCATTCTTCGGACCACAAGTGGAATGTCTGGATATCACCGAGGACGTGGGCCTGAGCAGTAACCGCACCGCCGAACAAGTAAGAAATCCTCTAGCCGAACACGCTGTCTTTTATTCGAAGTTATTTCTGAGAGTTCGCTTTTTGACGAGGACTGACTAACAAAGCCGAAGATGATTCGGTGTTCGGCCCCCCTCCATGAGGGTTTGGAAAATCCGGTATTGGAGAAGATGCTCGAAGTCGCACCTTGCCCGGAGCCCTTGAAGGAAGATACCGAGGGAGATAATACGGGCGGACGTGGGCCTCCATCGCTATCTGCTCCAACCGAGGGAACGAGCGTCTCCACAAAGGAGGATGATCGGGGGAGGAAAAGGACTGCTTCCAAGGATCCGGGAGCCGAAGCCTCCAAACGGGAGAAGAGGTCTCCCACCGAGGGTCCTGCCTTGGGGGGTGCTTCTGCCGCACAGAGTCCGCGGGGGGATCAGCCCTCCAACGAGTCGTAAGTGATCCAAAATATTTCAATAGTAAGGGTATGCTATCTTTTTCCTCTGAGAAAATAACCACTTCATCTATCTTGCAGTTCGGGCCTCAGCCCCTCTCAAATGAGCTCGTCTTTAGGGGATCTTCTTCCAGAGATGATGGAGAGCGAAACGCCTCCCCCGGACTCCTCCGCTCAAGAAGCGGGAGACCCCGAAGTGTCGTCACGGAGGGCCTCTCCGGATCCGGTGAGGCCAGAAGATAATCCCATGGACCCCCAAAGTCCCCAGTGTCCAGCTCCCAAAGAGAGCATACGAAAGAGTCCGGCACCGTCTGGTGTGCGGTCGGACGTTCTGAGGGAGTTGGTGGGGCGAGCGGCCATCTCAGAAGAGCACCGTACGCTGATGGGTACGGTGATGGAGAGAATCTCGTCCGCTGAAAGCGGATTACATGAAGCCTTTATGAGTCTATTGACAGGCTTTGAGGTATGTGAGATAATATGTGATAGTACTGCACATGTTATAGTAGCCCCTGAGACTCTGGTTGTCGTCGAGAACGGCGGCGAACAGAGGATCATATTCCCAGGTAATAACCAAACTGCCTTCATGTGCAGGTGGTGGGAGATCCGGTGGCTAGCCGGACTAGGGAGTTTGCCCAATTAAAACGGCAACTGGATGCGGCAGACGCCGACATCGAGCTTGTTAACAAGAGGCTTGACGAGGCACAAGGTAAGTGTTATTATCCGGTGAACGCCACATAGTAAGAGCAGCATAATGCCAGTATCTTTAATATGTTGTGACTGCAGATGGAGCTGCCACTGTGGAAGCCTTGCGGGCGGAACTTGCCCGAGCCAAGGAACAAGCGAGGATTAGTAATGCGGCTGCTTTGAAGGCAGCCGAAGAGTTGAAAGCCGAGAAGGCCACACATTGAGAGAGCCAGGAGAAGGTGGCCAAGATGGTCGTAGAACTAAAAGACACCGCCGACCGTTGCCGGTTACTTGAAAAAGAAAACCGAGCGAAGGCAACGGACCTTAAGGCCGCGGCGGCGGACAAAGACACCCGTTCTGCTATGAGAGCGAAGAAGGAGGAGTTGCGGGAAGCCGGGGATATTGCGGCTGGGAAACCCTTCATGTTACGAAGGAAGTTCGGAGATCCTCGGTATGCCCCTCTGGATCGGCTATGGAGTTCGGCAGATGCGTATATGGATTTGGCGGCGAGCACTGCCGATGCGGCCAAGTACTTCCAAGGTCAGACAGATCGTGAAGTGGACAAGCTGTTTTGGACGCAATTCCACGTTCCAGAGCGTCCGCTTTCATTGACTGACCAGCTAGCCGAATGGGCCGAACTAAATAGGTTGTCCAGACTCGCCATGAGGTCTGTTGTGGATCAGCTATGGCCGGAAAGACCAAACCGAACAGCTATTTTAGCTTAGTGCAGTGCTACCTCTTGAGCTTGCATTGGTTTTCCCCGAAGAGGAAAGGATGATGCAGCAGAGTAGCGTAAGTATTTCCCTTAGTTTTTGAGAACCAAGGTATCAATCCAGTAGGAGGCCACGTGCAAGTCCCTCGTACCTACACAACACAAAGAGCTCAACACAACCAACACGATTAGGGGTTGTCAATCCCTTCACGGTCACTTACGGAAGTGAGATCCGATAGATAATATTTTTGGTATTTTTGATATAAAGATGCAAAGTGAAAAGTAAAAGGAAAAGTAAAAACAAAGCAAGATTGAAGTGATGGAGATTGATATGATGAGAATAGACCCGGGGGGCATAGGTTTCACTAGTGGCTTCTCTCAAGAGCATAAGTTTTCTACGGCGGGTGAACAAATTACTGTTGAGCAATTGACAGAATTGAGCATAGTTATGAGAATATCTAGGCATGATCATGTATATAGGCATCACTTCCATGACAAGTAGATCAAAACGATTCTGCATCTACTACTATTACTCCACTCATCGACCGCTATCCAGCATGCATCTAGAGTATTAAGTTAAAAACAGAGTAACACTTAAGCAAGATGACATGATGTAGAGAGATAAATTCATGCAATATGAAATAAACCCCATCTTGTTATCCTCGATGGCAACGATACAATACGTGTCTTTCTGCCCCTTCTGTCACTGGAAAAGAACACCGCAAGATCGAACCCAAAGATAAGCACTTCTCCCATGGCAAGAACTACCAATCTAGTTGGCCAAACCAAACGGATAATTCGAAGAGACTTGCAAAGATAACCAATCATACATAAAAGAATTCGGAGAAGATTCAAATATTGTTCATAGATAGACTTGATCATAAACCCACAATTCATCGGTCTCAACAAACACACCGCAAAAGAAGAAGATTACATCGAATAGATCTCCACAAGAGAGGGGGAGAACATTGTGTTGAGATCCAAAAAGAGAGAAGAAGCCATCTAGCTAATAACTATGGACCCGAAGGTCTGAGGTAGACTACTCACACTTCATCGGAGGGGCTATGATGATGTAGAAGCCCTCCGTGATGACGGCCCTCTCCGCGGAGCTCCGGAACAGGCCCCAAGATGGGATCTCGTGGATACAGAAAGTTGCGGCGGTGGAATTAGGTTTTTGGCTCCTGTTCTGATCGTTTGGGGGTACGTGGGTATATATAGGACGAAGGAGTACGTCGGTGGAGCACCGAGGGGCCCATGAGGCAGGGGGCGCGCCCTGTAGGGGGGCACCCCCTACTGTCGGATTTCGGGTTCCGGCAGGCCCTTGAGGTTCGAACACTGGGGTGCGCGCGGAGATTTCGCCTTCTACCTACCCTGCACCCCTCCGCCTTGCTAAGATCTAAGCTATGGAAAGAACAACACAAGAGACACATGGTTTATACTTGTTCGGGCCACCGTTGTGGTGTAATACCCTACTCCAGTGTGTGGTGTGGTGGATTGCCTCTTGGGCTGATGATGATGAACGATACAAGGAAGAACAGCCTCGGGAGGGTCCGTTCTTGGCTGGGGGGACGAACTGCTAGGAGGAGTTCAGTCACCCTTCTCTCTCTGATTTCGATCTGATCCTCCCTGATCTCGAACCTCTCTCCTCCTTGTGGGTGGCTGGTCCTATTTATAGGCAATGGCCCTGGGCCTCTTCCCAAATATTGAGCGGGAAGGGCGCCAACAATTGGCCTTTTTGAAGGGGAACATCTGGTACACTTATCCTGACTAAAGTTGGTCCTCGCCTGCACAAAGCTCTAGCGGTCACGCCATCTCGGGCTCCATGATGACCTCCGTCTTGCAGTCCTCCTGGTCTTGGTCTTGTTGCATCGAAATGGCAACCTTTTCCTGATGCCTCGGTAACCCGCGGCTGCGCTTGCCCCCTTTGCACCAAAGGGGAAAGGAGTACACTGCGCGGGCTGGCGCCCGCCTGGCGCCCTTGGTCGTCATGGCTTGCGTCACGGGCACCTCGTGAGGTACCCCGCCTTGGTTTCTCCGCCTCCTCGCGAGCCAGCCTGGTGAGGCCGTGCCTGAGGAAGCTCCGCGTCGTCTGCCCCGCGAGGCTTGGCCCCTCGTGAGGGTCTTGGGTCTGTGTTGATGAAGATGGGCCGTGCTGGGCCCCCCTTTGAGCCACGCCGCAGGCCGCAGGCAGGCATGTCTGGGGACCCCCATTCCCAGAACGCCGACAGTAGCCCCCGGGCCCAAGGCGCGCCCGGACTTGGCCGTGCAGGGAGGCGGAAGGGCAAGAGCGAAGCGCCGCGGGCCCTAATAGCCTGCGGTCTTGGGCACCACGTGGCGGTTGATTGGACGTGGGCGTCTCCACTTCCCCATGGTGCCTCGGCAACTGCACGGATTGGACAAGTCCCTGCATGCAAAGCTGGTCATGATTACCGGCGATCGTGGAGGTCGGCGGTTGGCCTTCGCCGGCCATAAGTACGGAACGGCGCGCGCCCTTCCAGTCCATCCCTTCTTGCTTCTCCTTCTTCCCGGTCCTTGCTCCGTCTTGCTGCGATGGCTCCGATCCGTCGGTTCTCGACGGCAGAGAAGGGAAAGGCTCCCCGAGAGGAACCAGACCCGCTCCCGCCGAAGAAACGGCTCGTCCTCCGTGGCCCGGACGAGGGGGCCCATCAGGTGGTGTCGAGGCTCTGGTGCGAGAGGCCACCGCCGGGGTTCCCGCTTCCTTTGTACGCCCACAACGAGGGCCCTGAAGGAGCTGATGCTGATCGCCATGGGCGGCGCCGCCGTCGGCGCCGGCGGGTCACGAAGGTGTGGGTCGTCCCCCCTGGGGTCCACACTGAGGGCTCCTCCCGAGAGTTCGTGTTCCATGCCGCCATACCTCCTCAGTCTTAGATTCGCCTTCCTCCCTTCTTCGCCTCCATCATCCCGCAGGGAGAACTCCTGGAGCTTTGGCTGCAGCACGCCGGTTGCAGCGCCCTCGCGACCGAGGCAGAGGTCGCGGTCGTTGCCTCGGGCGAGGTCTTCATGACTCGAGGCTGGAGCGAAGTCGCCCGGGTTTGCAGGACAAGAGGCGCCTTCGCGATCCACTTGGAGTATGATGGTGCTTCAGTGATGTTCTTCAAGGTCTTCGATGCAAATGGGCGCCGGCTGGAGTGCTGCCCCGGGAGAGGTGGCCGGGACCCTGCTGCGGCGAGGACTGGGCCTGCCGACCGCTCCCTTGGCGGTTCCTCAGGCGGCGAAGGCGTCGGAGGTTCCAGTGACTCCGGCGAGCTCTTCGCGACTCCAGAGACGAGCGACGACAGCTACGAGCCCCCGAGCTGGCGCCGCTCCTGGAGCAGGGCGGGCTCGTCAGGCCGTCGTCGCCTCTGATCTGGATGGGGTTGGCGCTGGTGCTTGACGGCCCACTGTTGATGATGGCGTCTTTTGCAGGGGCGCACGTAGTTAGCGTCCTTTTAGGATCTGTTCCCTGCGAGGAATCAAAGACGCGTCCCGTGGTGGCTGGTAAGGTGCCTGTGATCCTGCTTTGTCAATATAACCCTTGCCGTAGAATTGTGCGAGTTGCTCATTCCGTCTTAGCTCAGTTCCCCCTTTCGAACCTCACGAGGGCATGGCGCTCTGCGCCGACAGGTCCCAGTCCCAAGGCGGCTTCAGCCGTCGCTGGTATGCCAGGTCGTGATGCCGTGGTCAAGGCCAGGAGGTGAGCGACCCGGAGTCCGGTAAGAGCCCCTGAGTCGCGATGCTCAGGAGGTCCCCTTTGGCGCTCAAGCAGCCGTCGTTCGGTGAGAAAGGAGAGTGGCGTCGCTAACACGGGATTGCATTAGGTGCGGGGATGGTGCCACGGTAGCTGGTGCTTCCGGGTGGTGACTTATCTCGAGAATCAGGGGTCGCTCTCTGGTGTGTCGCCGGGTTCGTGCATCGGCAGGCGTGAGGTTACCCAGCGAGGTCCTCGCGTGTCCCTCCCCTCTCGCCTTTGCTCCCCTTTCTGCTCTACATCCTCGGGTCCCGGCCCTCGAGCGAATCTCAGCCGTTGCTGGTATGCCAGGTCGCGATGCCGTGGACAAGGCCAGAGGGTGAGGGCTAGAGAGCCAGTAGGAGTCCTGAGTCGCGATGCTCAGGCACCCCCCCTTTAACGTGCAAGCGGTTCGCGTGGATGAGAGTGAAGGACACACTGCAAGGGCCTCGCCTGACGCGGCTCCTTTGGGATCCTGTAAACCCATCATAGAAAGAACGAGGGGTTGCCATGACAATTGACAGTCAGCCGTTGGTTGCTTTCGAGGGGCGATGAGGCACTGAAGGCTTGACGAGGTGGCGCCATGCGGGGCTGCCGCGGCCAGAGCTCAGCCATTCAGGTTTGTCGGCGTTGCAGGGACGGACCCATGCGCAAGCGTCGTGCCGTTTGGGAGCAATTCCGTCAGTTGGCGTCAGTTGAGCGGGCAACTAGGTCGAACACATTAGCCGCGAAGGAGTGGATTCATTCAAATAGATGCTGGGAAGGCGGACATCACTGGGTCAGGCCCGAGCGACTTGGGGATGATGTAGCCCGAGGGGCGCCCCCAACAAAGTAAGCTAACAGCATGAAATAAAAGGGATACATGCCGCAGGGACGGACCCACACGGCCTGGGAATAATGCAGCCCTGGGGGGGGGGGGCGCTCCCAGCTGGAAATGAAACTTGAAAGATGTCACCTGATGATGTTGAGGATGAAGGACTGTTGGTGTAGCAGACTCAGTGGGCTGCGGAAGCCGATCCTCACGAGCCCCCAGGCCTAGGGGCCTCGGGAGGCTCCGGAGGCGCTGGTGGCTGCTCGCGGACCATCTCCATCTCCGCCAGGGCTGCAGAACACCTGGCCTCTTGTGCCTCCATGATGCCCCTCATGAGGTGCTGGTGCGTCGCAGCCGCGTTTGGCGAGCCGTAAGGCATGCGAACGTAGCTGTGGGGTGGACCCCCGCAGCGCCCCACTCGCGAGGGCCAGAGGCGCTCCAGAGAGGCGACTCGATTGAGCCCTGGTATGTCGATGCAGACGCGCAGCCCACCATCCTCGCCTGGATGGGGAGCCACTGCTGGTAGGCGGCGGCCGCCTTTCATGACTCTTGACTCCTGTAGCTCCTGAATGGCCTTGCTGACGAACTCCTGAGGGTCTGGCTCTCCTTGCCTTACTCCTTCTTGCGGGAAACGTGCTTCGAAACACGCCTCCATGTGGTGCCCAAGCGCCTCCCTCGTGACCCTAGCCAGGTCGGTGGCCCTCCAGGGGAGAGCCCCCGAGCCCTGGCTGAGGAGGGCACTGGGCGCGCTTTCCTATGTGATGGAAGGAGGTTCCCCCTGGGCAGGCGCGGGCCCAGAGGGGCTTGCCTCCTGAGGGGCCGGGCCGGGCGATGTCTTCTTCTTCTTGGGGGCGGTCTCGGGAAGCCTCCTGCTTCCGCGATCCGGGTCTTCTAGTGACGTGGCCTGAAAGGCCTGTTCCAGGGAACACACCGCGTCCTTCTCTTCACAGGGCACCGTGATGACTCCGCCACTTCCTGGCATCTTGAGGACGTTGTAGCCGTGGTGAGTTACGGCCATGAACTTGGCCAGCACTGGGTACCCAAGGATGGCATTGTACGGCAAGCGAATGTGAGCGACGTCGAAGTCGATGAGCTCGGTGCGGTAGTTGTCGCGTGCCCCGAAGGTGACAGGGAGGCGGACCTGCCCAATCGGGGCCATGGAGCCGTCAGTGACTCCGAAGAAAGGCTTGGTTGGCTGAAGCTAGCTGTAGGGCACCTGGAGATTGTTGAATGTTTCCACGAACAAGACGTTGAGCCCTGCCCCGCCATCGATGAGGGTCCTGGTGACCACCACGTTGTTGATGATTGGGGAACAAAGCATCGGGAGGACTCCGGCTGTAGCCGCACACTTGAGCTGATCTGCTGAGCTGAACGTGATGGCGCACGCCGACCACCTGAGAGGGCGCGTGGCTTCGAGCTTGGGGAGGACTGCATTCACTTCGAGGGCGAACTACTTGAAGATGCATTGAGAGGCTGGGGCTTGAGCCCCGCCCAGGATGCAGGCGATCGCGCGTGACTCCTGGAAGCCTCCAGCCCCCTCGTCCTGGTGGCGGTCCTCGTTTCTCCTTGGCTGCGGTGGCAGCGGAGGGAGGCCTGCGTTTCCTTGCGGGCGATCCTCGCGAGGCTGATCCCTCCAGTCTCCCTCGCGAGGCGGGTCTTGCCAGCGATCCTCGCGAGGTTGACCGCGCCACCCTTGGTGCGGGCCACGGTCTTCCCAGCGTCCTGCGTTCCTTCCTCCTCCTCGACCGTAGCCCCGGTCACCGCGGTCGGGGCGATGGCCGATCCTTCCTTCTCGCACGGCTCGGAGCTCTTGACATTCGTTGGTGTTGTGGGTGTGGAGGTCGTGGTACACACAATACCGACTGCCCTTGGAAGGTTCGGGCTGATCTGCCCCGCTTGGTGTCTGGTTCGGCCGCGAGCACGGCAGCCCCCTTGCGCTTCACATCCTTGGTCTTGGGCTTCTTCTCTTCTGGGTCTGCGGCAGGCAGCTCGAGGAGGGAGAGACGCCCTTCCTCAGCCCTGGCGCACTTGGTTGCCAAGTTGAACAGCTCCAAGGAAGTGCACAGGTCTTCATGCATCACCAGCTCCTCCTTCATCTTGACATCGCGCATGCCATCGGAGAAGGTTGAGATGATGGCCTCCTCAGTCACCTTGGGAATTTTGAGGCGTGCATTGTTGAAGCGCTGGATGTACTTCTGCAGGGTCTCCCCGGGTTGTTGCTTGATGCGGCGCATGTCGCTCACGGCGGGTGGCCCGTCGCGAGTACCTTGGAAGTTGGCGATGAAGCGGGTGCGCATCTCGGCCCAGGAGGAGATCGTGCCTGGAGCCAGGTTCAGGAGCCAGGTGCGGGCCCTGTCCTTGAGCGCCATGGGAAACTAGTTCGCCATGACCTTCTCGTCTCCGTTGGCAGCTTCGATGCCCAGCTCATAGAGCTGGAGGAACTCCGCAGGGTCGGTCGTGCCGTCGTAACGAGGAGGCAGGTCTGGCTTGAACTTGCCGGGCCACGCGACGCTGCGTAGCTCGGTGGTGAAGGTGCGGCAGCCTGCTGTGGCCACGGGAGGCCTTGGGTGACGGAGAGCTTGGTCTTGTATGTCCCCACGCGCTGCAGCTGGGAGCAGCGCGGGGTCTTGATGTGCGGGAGTAGGAGCATGGTCGCGACGTGCTGGAGCAGGGAGCGCCCGGGCAGCTTCTTGCGGGCGAGGGACTTCTTGGCAGCTCTGCTCTTGCCGCGCTGGCACCTGACGGAGCGGGTTCCGCCCAGGGGCCATGCGCCTTGGAGCCATGGCGCCTTCTTGAGGAGGAGGAGGTCGGGGCGCCGCCGGAGCCTCGTCGCCTGCGCGGGGCGGGGTGCGGTGCAGCGGAACGGACGGCGCAGGAGAGCCCCCTGCGGCGCGGACGAGCTCGGCGACGTGGTCGAGCCATTCTTCATAGACGTCATCGACAGGACGGTAGCGTAGGAGCTCATTTGCCGCGATGAGCGTAGCTCGAGCCTCCATGGGTGCGCGGAGCGCGCGGGACGAAAAACCAGCTGGGGTGAGCGAGGGAGTAGCGGTGCGGCCATCTTGCCGCACGGACGGATGCTGAGACGATGCTTGCTGCTCGTCCCCCGCCGGTCCGGTGGCGGCGTTGATGGCAGGTGACGGGGAACAGCGAGGACGCCTGCCGACAGGAGCCGTCTGGGCGACGCGGGAAGCGAGAGCGGCCCGGCGCTCGGCGCGGGCCTGACGAGCGTCAGACATGGACGCGATGGTCGGAGGAGAACGGGGTGGTGGAAGACGAATTCCGGTGCACCCCTACCTGGCGCGCCAAATGTCGGATTTCGGGTTCTGGCAGACCCTTGAGGTTCGAACACTGGGGTGCGCGCGGAGATTTCGCCTTCTACCTACCCTGCACCCCTCCTCCTTGCTAAGATCTAAGCTATGGAAAGAACAACACAAGAGACACAGGGTTTATACTAGTGCGGGCCACCGTTGTGGTGTAATACCCTACTCCAGTGTGTGGTGTGGTGGATTGCCTCTTGGGCTGATGATGATGAACGATACAAGGAAGAACAGCCTCGCGAGGGTCCGTTCTTGGCTGGGGGGACGAACTGCTAGGAGGAGTTCAGTCACCCTTCTCTCTCTGATTTCGATCTGATCCCCCCTGATCTCGAACCTCTCTCCTCCCTGTGGGTGGCTGGTCCTATTTATAGGCAATGGCCCTGGGCCTCTTCCCAAATATTGAGCGGGAAGGGCGCCAACAATTGGCCATTTTGAAGGGGAACATCCGGTACACTTATCCTGACTAAAGTTGGTCCTCGCCTGCACAAAGCTCTGGCGGTGACGCCGTCTCGGGCTCCACGATGACCTCCGCCTTGCATTCCTCCTAGTCTTGGTCTTATTGCACCAAAATGGCAACCTTTGCCTGATGCCTCGGTACCCCGCGGCTGTGCTTGCCCCCTTTGCACCAAAGGGGAAAGGAGTACACTGCACGGGCTGGCGCCCGCCTGGCGCCCTTGGTCGTCATGGCTTGCGTCACGGGCACCTCGTGAGGTACCCCGCCTTGGTTTCTCCACCTCCTCGCGAGCCAGCCTGGTGAGGCCGTGCCTGAGGAAGCTCCGCGTCGTCCGCCCCGCGAGGCTTGGCCCCTCGCGAGGTTCTTGGGTCTGTGTTGATGAAGATGGGTCGTGCTGGGCCCCCCTTTGAGCCACGCCGCAGGCCGCAGGCAGGCAAGTCTGGGGACCCCCGTTCCCAGAACGCCGACACCTACCCTCGTGACCGCCTCCGGTACTTCTTGGAGTAGGGTCCAAGTCTCCTGGGTCTTATCCGAGAAGAAAATCATGTTCCAAAAAGGATTTTTCTGTTTGGACTCCGTTTGATATTTTGTTTGTTCGAAACACTGAAATAGGCAAAAAACAACAATTCTGGGCTGGGCCTCCGGTTAATAGGTTAGTCCCAAAAATAATATAAAAGTGGAAAATAAAGCCCAATATAGTCCAAAACAGTAGATAATATAGCATGGAGCAATCAAAAATTATAGATACGTTGGAGACGTATCATGCAGCAGTTCCTTGATGCGGTGTCGCGCATTAATGCGATGAAGAGGTCGGCGTGCATAGAAGGCTCGCAGATGGCCCTTGCCCGTGTTAAAGCATACTAGCCGGAGATGGACGCTACCACTGTTGCGGCGCAGGGTTCGGCCATAGGCCGTGTGGCTGCCGAACACTATTTCGAGGAAGTTCTCGAGGGTGCTCGTTTGATAGAGGCCCAGTGCTCGAAAAATATTATGTTTGAGTGATATGTATTTTCATTGTAAACATAATGCTTTTATGAAGTTTTTATAAGGCTATGTTTATACTTTTGCCTGAAAGTAGTATGATGCCTCTTGTGCGGCCGTTTATGTATACATGTGTATAACCTGAAAGATTGCAGCCGTCAGCTTCAAACCCCACGCATATAATGCGGAGGTGCTCGCAAAAAAATGCGTGTTCACACTTAACCCAACGTCTTGGTCCCGATAAGGAGGTGATAGCACAGCGAGCGAGGCAACCGGACTATAATGCTTTAACACTTTCACTTAGCCATAGGAGTTTGACAGTTGGGCTACTAGATAGCCCCTGGTGGCTCCGCACTCTCTCGATTGCGGGGTGCGTATATGTCTGGCCGTAAAATGGCCCGTCGTTAAGGCGGAGGAATTCTAACATTCCGATAGGTCATCGAGTGGTTGACCAGTCTCACGCTATATCATGACAGTCAGTTTTCAGCTTTCTGTACTAAGGCGCTCGTCCGGATGAACCAGGGCACAATCGTAGTAGTTCTCCTGGTGCTACCTTAGCCGGTAACGCGGAACGTAAGGCACCAAAACACAGGAGCCGGGCAAACCCAACATTTGACCAAAGACAATGATTCGGAGCTGATGCATATAAGGCCGAACTCGCGACGCCGAACACTCCCTAAGGTATTCGGTCTTTATGGTATAAACCGGGCCGAAATAGTGCCACTTGTAAGAAGCCCCTTGTGTCCAGGTACGTGCATTATTCTGACGTGGCCACATGCCAAGACATCAGCATCCTTCTCAATTGTGCCGAGAATTCGATGGATATGTATCAACAAGAGACAGTAAAGAAGGTTTACGCAGGGTCTTAATCTAAAAAGAATCCTTGGAGCGGGTCCCTGCTGCACGTCTGCGCCTGTGTCTCTGTTGTGCCGTGTCCTGGACGGGTGTAGCACGATGATTATATGTAAAAGAGAGGAGCTTAGGTAAAAAAGCTTTCGTGCAAAAAGATAGTTTTTAAATAAACCATGTATAATTCAAGGTGAGTAAGAATTGCCAATTGTCTGCGCACGTTGAGCCCCTTATATTTGTAATAGGGGTGTGATCATTGATCCGGAATAAATTTCATATAGCTGCAGCGGACTCGTCTAACCGTGTCCGAGGTCGTGACGACCTGCTAAATGTTTTAGTTGGTGAGGCCATTTTTAGTGTCCGGCTGTCAAGGCAGCCGCACGCTCTTCAGCGCGCAGAAATCGCTTAATATTTCCGTTCACTGTAATGATGCCACATGGACCAGGCATCTTGAGTGTGAGGGAAGCGTAGTGTGGTATTGCATTAAAGCGAGCGAAAGCTTCGTGTCCGAGTAGTGCTTGATAGCCACTTTGGAACGGAGCGATGTGGAAGGTTAGATGTTCGCTACAGAAGTTATCGGGGAAGCTGAATATAACTTTTAGTAGCAGGGAGCCCGTGCAACAAGCCCTTGGGCCTGGCGTTACTCGTTTAAAGGTAATATTGCTATGGCGAATTTTTGTTGGGTCTATCCTGGTATATCAGGTTTAGACTGCTGCCACCGTCCATCAGGACTCGTGCGAAGTGGTATCCGTCAATTATTGGGTCTAATACCAGGGCAGCCCATCCTGCACGCCGGATACTTGCTGAGTAATCACGATGGTCGAAAGTGATCAGTTGAGACGACCAGTGGCAGGACTCCGCGGTGATAGGCCTTCGGGCGTATTTTTCTGGGAGTGTCATTTTGTTTCTTCCATTGATCACGTGTAACACGTTTACTGTTTTGACCTCTGGTGGAATTTTCTTTTGTTTCCCAGCATCTCCCTTGAGAGGCTCATCCTCATCTTCGCTTGGTGTATCCTCCCCCTTGTGTACGGCGTTGAGCTTGTCGGACTGCTTGAAGACCCAACATTCTCTGTGGGAATGATTGGCTGGTTTGCCAGGGGTGCTATGGACCTGACATATTTGGTCCAGAATTTTATTTAGGCCGGACAGTTCATCTCTAGCGCCTTTAGAGGGCGGCTTCTGACCTGGCCGAGAGCTTTTGAATCCGGCGTTTACTGCCGTGCTCTTTGTGCTGTCTCCTTTGTTTCAGCGTTTGTTATTGCTGTTGCGCCGTGGTTTCCCATTTTCATCTTTAACTTCAGATGTACTGGGGTCGCTGGTGCTGCATCGGGCTAGCCAGCTGTCCTCACCCATGCAAAAGCGGGTCATGAGGCTTGTTAATGCCGCCATTGTTCTCGGTTTTTCTTGGCCAAGGTGTCGAGCAAGCCATTCGTCACGGACGCTGTGCTTAAAAGCTGCCAAGGCTTCAGCATCCGGACAGTTGACAATTTGGTTCTTTTTAGTAAGAAACATGTTCCAAAGCTTTCGGGCTGACTCTCCGGGCTGTTGAGGTATATGACTCAAATCATCTGCGTCCGGAGGTCGGACATAAGTCCCTTGAAAGTTTGCCTGAAAAGCGTCTTCGAGCTTTGCCCAGTTTCCAATGGAGTTTTCGGGGAGGCCTTTGAGCCAGTGACGGGCTGGCCCTTTGAGTTTGAATGGTAAGTACTTGATGGCGTGGAGATCATCTCCTCGAGCCATATGGATGTGGAGGATATAGTCCTTGATCCAGACCCCAGGGTCTGTTGTTCCGTCGTATGCCTCTATGTTTACAGGTTTGAATCCCTCTGGAAATTCATGATCCAGCACCTCATTGGTGAAACATAGGGGGTGTGTGGCACCCCTGTATCTGGGTGTACCGCGTTGTTCGGATGTTATATCGTATGCTGGGGCGTGCTTGCGTGGTCCATAGATGGATCTGGTTGCGCTGTCCTTTTGATGCAAGCCCCCGCGTGAATCGCGTATTGTCTTGTGAGTGGCATTGTTTGCCGCTCTGTGTTGGCCGTGAGGTCGTCTATCCGGCCAGGTGGCTGTTTTCATTTTTGGTTGTGAGGGGTCTGAGGCCTCCTCATCGAATTCAGGTAGCAACTTCCGCTTTGGGTAGCTCTTGGTGGGGCGATTGTCGCCGTACTTCGCTGCTGTGTTGAGTACTTTACTCCATCTGATTTGGAGTGTGTCCTGCGCAGCCTTGAGCCTTTGCTTCTGCTTTTTTCGACTCCTCGTGGTGGCAACAAGCCTTTGACAGGCATTCTGCTGCTCCGGGTGCATGTCCGGCGTTGTGTCGTCCGGACTATTTTCTTTGACAGAATTGGTTTGTTCGATTTGATTCTCCGTATTGCCGTGGTCCGGCAGTGGTTCGCCCTGCTCCAACGCTGGGTCTGTGTGATCGTTATTTCTGGCGAGGCAGGATTTGGGGTGGTGCTTGCGCCGCCTCTTTGACTGCTTCTCGAGGGAACAAGCCTTCGGTGCGTCCTTCCGTTCCTCGTTGTCATCTTCTTTTGGTGTGTCCACCATGTATACGTCATATGATGAAGTGGACGTCCAGCGCCCTACGGGCGGTGGTTCGTATTTGCCTCCCGCATCGTTGTCCATACCGTCGATGTCTTCGGAGTCGAAGTCAAGCATGTCGGTTAAGTCATCGACAGTGGCTACAAAGTGGGTGGTGGGTGGGCATCGAATTTCTTCTCCGTCCGCATCCCAATCCTGTTGGCCATGATCCGGCCAGGGCTCTCCTGACAAAGAGAGAGACCTTAGTGAATTCAGAATGTCGCCGAAGGGCGAGTGCTGAAAGATATCCACGGTGGTGAATTCCATGATCGGCGCCCACTCGGATTCGATTGGCAGTGGCGCGGATGGTTCGGGTCCGGAAGAGAGTCCGGCACCTTGGAGTCACGGGCTGCACGGAGATTTATGTTGGTGTTCAGCACGATCGCCGTTGAGACTGCAACCCCTGAGGCGGTGTCTAGCCACCCGTCCTCGATTGGCGCAGTTGGCTCCGAGCTAAGGGTCGGAGCTGATGCGGGCGCGGCCTCTGGAGTACCGTCCAGTGGCAGAGCTAGGTCATACCCATCGCGACAGTGAGGCGCGCCCGGCTGTGGCTTCAATCCGTCGAAGATCAAGTCCCCACGGATATTGTCCGTGTAATTCAAACTTCCAAATCTGACCTGATGGCCAGGGGCGTAGCTTTCAATCTGCTCTAGATGGCCAAGCGAATTAGCCCGCAGTGCAAAGCCGCTGAATACGAAGATCTGTCCGGGGAGAAAAGTCTCACCCTGGACCGCATCGCTATCGATGATAGTAGGAGCCATCAAGCCCAACAGCGACGACACAGAGGAACTCTCAATGAAAGCACCAATGTCGGTGTCAAAACCGGCGGTTCTTGGGTAGGGGGTCCCGAACTGTGCGTCTAGGTCAGATGGTAACAGGAGACAAGGGACACGAAGTTTTACCCAGGTTCGGGCCCTCTTGATGGAGGTAAAACCCTACGTCCTGCTTGATTAATATTGATGATATGGGTGTTACAAGAGTAGATCTACCACGAGATCAGAGAGGCTAAATCCTAGAAGCTAGCCTACAGTATGACTGTATGTTGTGATTGTTGTCCTACGGACTAAAACCCTTCGGTTTATATAGACACCGGAGAGGGTTAGGGTTACACAAGGTCGGTTACACAGGAGGAGATATCCATATACATATTGCCTAGCTTGCCTTCCACGCCAAGTAGAGTCCCATCCAGACACAAGACGAACTCTTCAATCTTGTATCTTCATAGTCTAACAGTCCGGCCAATGGAGATAGTCCGGCTATCCGGAGACCCCCTAATCCAGGACTCCCTCAGTGGAGATGGCGTAGGTGTTGGTGAAGATCACGGTGATGATGATGGCCCCGGCGGCGTTCCGGCGCCACCGGAAGAGAGGGGAGAGGGCCCCCCTTCTTCTTATTCTTCCTTGACCTCCTCCCTAGATGGGAGAAGGGTTTCCCCTCTGGTCCTTGGTCTCCATGGCATGGGAGGGGTGAGATCCCCTCCGAGATTGGATCTGTTTCTCCGTCTCTCTCTGTTTCTACGCTCCTGGATTCTGCCCTATCACCGTTTCTTATATATCCAGAGATCCGTAACTCTGATTGGATTGAAACATTCGCCCAGATTTTTCTCCGAAAATTAGCTTTCTTGCGGCCAAAGAAGAGCAGCAACCGCCTTACGGGGGGCCCACGAGGGTCAGGGGCGCGCCCAGGGGGCAAGAGCGCCCCCCTGCCTCGTGGCCCCCTCGGGCACCTTCTCGCGTTGATTCTTCTTCCCATATTTCACAAATATTCCAAAAATATTCTCCGTCCGTTTTTATTCCGTTTGGACTCTGTTTGGTATGGGGTTTCTGCGAAACATAAAACATGCAACAAACAGGAACTGACACTGGGCACTGGATCAATATGTTAGTCCTAAAAATAGTATAAAAAGTTGCCAAAATTATATGAAAGGTGTATAATATTGGCATGGAACAATCAAAAATTATAGATACGACAGAGACGTATCAGACATGAAGATTTTTGGCCTTGTGCCGACAGGTGGTGCTATCGTACATCCACGTTGATGGAGACTTTAACCCATGAAGGGTAATGGTTGCGCGAGTCCACGAAGGGCTCCACCCACGAAGTGTCCACGAAGAAGCAACCTTGTCTATCCCACCATGGCCATCGCCCACGAAGGACTTGCCTCACTAGGGTAGATCTTCACGAAGTAGGCGATCTCCTTGCCTGTACAAACTCCTTGGTTCAACTCCACAATCTTGTCGGAGGCTCCCAAGTGACACCTAACTAATCTAGGAGACACCACTCTCCAAAAGGTAATAGATGGTGTGTTGATGATGAACTCCTTGCTCTTGTTGCTCCAAATGATAGTCTCCCCAACACTCAACTCTCTCTCTCTCTCACAGATTTGGATTTGGTGGAAAAGATGATTTTAGTGGAAAGCAACTTGGGGAAGGCTAGAGATCAAGATTCATATAGTTGGAATGGAATATCTTGGTCTCAACACATGAGTAGGTGGTTCTCTCTCAGAAAATGTATGTTGGAAGTGTAGGCATGTTCTGATGGCTCTCCTTGCCAATGAAGGAAGGGTGGAGGGGTATATATAGCCTCCACACAAAATCTAACTATTACACACAAATCACCAAACTCGGTGGGGCCGAATCATGAAACTCGGTCAGACCGATTTAGTTCAAAATGTGAACGTTAGGATTTTCGGTGGGACTGACATGTCAACTCGGTAGGATAGATATCATTAGGGTTAGGCCATAACGTAATCTCGGTGAGACCGATCACATAAACTCGGTAGGACAGATCTCTGTAATAGGCAAACAGAGAGTTCGTCAGGCAAACTCGGTGGGACCGATTCACTCATTTCGGTTGGACCGGAATGTTACGAAAGGGAAACAGAGAGTTTGCATTGCAAACTCAGTGGGACCGATCGCTCATCTCGGTTGGACCGAAACATTATGAAGGAAAATAAAGAGTTTGCAATCCCATCTTGATGAGACCGAGATCCCTATCGGTGAGACCGAAGTGACTAGGATTTCTGGCAGTGGCTATGTCAAGTGAACTCGGTGACGCCGGATAGATCAAATCAGTGGGGCCGAGTTTGACTTTTGGTTTGGGACATATGTGGATATGAGATAGTGGTTGAGGGCTTTTGGAGCATATCACTAAGAATTTTGAGCAAGCAAGCCATTAAGCAACACTATCGGTGTCAAAACCGGCGGATCTCGGGTAGGGGGTCCCGAACTATGCGTCTAGGCCGGATGGTAACAGGAGGCAGGGGACACAATGTTTTACCCAGGTTTGGGCCCTCTTGATGGAGGTAAAACCCTACGTCCTGCTTGATTAATATTGATGATATGGGTAGTACAAGAGTAGATCTACCACGAGATCAGAGAGGCTAAACCCTAGAAGCTAGCCTATGGTATGATTGTATGTTGTCCTACGGACTAAAACCCTCCGGTTTATATAGACACCGGAGAGGTTAGGGTTACACAAGGTCGGTTACAAAGGAGGAGATATACATATCCGTATTGCCTAGCTTGCCTTCCACGCCAAGTAGAGTCCCATCCGGACACGAGACGAAGTCTTCAATCCCGTATCTTCATAGTCTAATAGTCCGGCCAATGGAGATAGTCCGGCTGTCCGGAGACCCCCTAATCCAGGACTCCCTCAGTAGCCCCTGAACCAGGCTTTCAATGACGATGAGTCCGGCGCGCAGTATTGTCTTCGGCATTGCAAGGCGGGTTCCTCCTCCGAATACACCATTGAAGAATTTTGAATATAAGGATAGTGTCCGACCCTGCAAAATAAGTTCCACATACCACCGTAGAGAGAATAATAATTCCACAAATCCAATTTGCTGACTTGTTTTGGCAACATGACATTACGTCATGGCCCGGTGATTATTCGAACCGTTTCCTTTAACTAGCCCCGCACATAACGCGAGGCAGTTTTTTGACACATCTTATCAAAACAGAGATCGTGTCCCCTTATCACGGGATTCTCATCAATACGGGTGTGGGTAACCCAACCGCGCCATCGATTACGGCGCTTGGGGGACGAGCGAGTTTTACTAGGCTAGTGGGGACGCATAGTTTCATCCGCCCATATAAAGGGATAAGGATTTACTTTTTCATCCACGCCTTCTTCCTCCTTTCCTCATCTACCTTCGCATACTCGAGCTCTAGCGCCCAAGTTCGCATTTCCCACCTCGGCCTTCTCCAACCATGTCCGGAGCGGGAGGCAGGTGGATGGTCTCCTCCGTCATGGAAGGACATGTCAAGAAGTTGCGGAGAGCCGGATACTTGCCCGATGGCATCGCACACCGGCTCCTAGAGGAGGGGCAGCTCATACCCACCCCCAGGCCCCATGAGAGGGTGGTGTTCCTCACCCATTTCCTCCGCGGACTGGGATTTCCTCTCCACCCATTTGTCCGGGGGCTCATGTTCTACTATGGCCTGGATTTCCACGATCTGGCCCCGAATTTCATCCTCAACATCTCGGCGTTTATCGTCGTGTGCGAGGCTTTCCTCTGCATCAGGCCCCACTTCGGCTTATGGTTGAAGACCTTCAACGTCAAGCCGAAGGTAGTGAGCGGCCGCCAGGCAGAGTGTGGAGGTGCCATGGTGGCCAAGATGCCCAACGTCACATGGCTCGAGGGCTCCTTCATGGAGACAATAAAGGGGTGGCAGTTGGGGTGGTTCTACATCACCGAGCCGCGTGACCCTACATGGGTAGCGGCCCCCGAGTTCCGATCTGGCTCCCCCCACACAGCTCACCTCCTGGCAAGAGAAGGGCCTGTCCTGGGGTAGTTTGGGAGAGCTGATCGGACTCCAAACATGTATTCAAAACATGGTCAACAAGAAGCTCAAACTTGTCAATGTAGTCCAGGTCATGCTCATCCGCCGGATCCTCCCGTGCCAACAACGGGCCTTCAACCTGTGGGAGTTCGATCCGGCGCAGCACCGAACTCTGAACAGGCTCTTCGACACAACTCACAAAGATGCCTGGAGGGTGCTATTCAAGAGCGCCGAGGTTCCCCTCCCATTACTGAGGATCGCGGATTCAGCGCGAAGCACCAAGCCAGTGCGGTAAGCTGCTTTACCTCTCACAGGATACTTATTTTTTATAGATTGACTCCATGCGGGATCTAAACTCCCGTACCTTTGACAGGACTGGAAGGAGACAGCCGAACAGATCGACTGTCCGGCTCCTTTGCCCGAAGGCCCAGCAAATGCTCTTCTGGCGAAGATACTGACTCCGGCTCCTTATACGGTGCCGGAGAAGACCAAGAAGGCCAAGGGAACCCGGAAGAGTTCCCGACGCCAGACGTCATCGGACTCACCGTCCGATGACTCTACGGCACTCTCCTCCCTCGAAGACGAGGAGGCAGAAGAAGACGCTCCCCCGCCAGACGGGGGAGACAAGAAGAGGAAGGCCGCCCCAACTGAGGAGGCCGAAGGGTCCAAGAAGGGAAGGACTCTCCTTCCCGATAGTTCCACCGCCGCTGCCGATGGCGAAGACGAGTGGCTACCCAGGGCCAAGCCCCTGGGGAAATCGTAAGTATTCGGATACCAGAGTTACTCATAGCATTCCTTTGCCGCACTACTTCACCTAACGCCGAAATATGATTATGCAGGCCGCCCCGATCCCGTATCGATGTATCATCGGACGGCTCCCTGGGCTCGTCGGATATGGATAGCGATCTAGTTCCGACGGCCACCTCCCCTCATCCTGCGAACGACGCCGAGGTGCTGTCTCACGAAGCACCGGGTCGAGGGGAGACAGTCCCGGAGGCGCCTCAAGGCGGCCTCCCGGACTCTGGGAGTAGAGGGGACAAAGCCCCTGAGGGCTCTGAGCTTGGCCCTCAGCCGGACACCGCGCCGGAACCTCCAGTGGTTCCGGACTCGGGCAGGCGGCCTCCTTCTAAGAGGGGCAAGACGCCTACACCTGTGACCTCTGTCCATCTAGAGGCGCCGGACAATATACTGGAAGCGCTTCGCAGCGCTTCCATCGACGAGGAGCACCGCATATTATGAGTGCGGTGATCCAGAAGGTTCACTCCGCTAAGAGCGGATTGACTGAAGCCTGTGCCAGCCTTCTAACAGGCTTTGAGGTAAGTGTTTAAAGTATAAGAAAAATATTACTGCATAGATAGTAGCCCCTGATGCTCTGTTTGGTGTTCGCAAATAAAAGTCGAACAGAGGATCAAACAATATCGCAGGAGTCTAATATGAGTATGCATATGCAGGCTTCGCTGCTTGCGTCCGCCGCACTGACTACGGAGGTCGCCGTACTAAAGCAGGACCTTAAGGGATCCCAGGACAAGCTCGGCCTTACCAAGAGGAAGCTCGAGGAGAACAAAGGTAAGTAGTACCTAGTCTGTGCATATATATAAAAAGAATGCGATTGCAAAATGACAGGATTATCATGAATTTGCCAGGGGCCGCGATCGAAGTGGCGACCCTAAAGCAAGCGATGTCCGAGGCCGAAGATAAAGTGGCCAAGGAGCGCACCGAGCGAGAGAAGCACGAGGCTCGGGTGGGTGAGGTGCAGCAAGAGCTCCAGGCTCTTGTGGCGAAGCACGAGGCGTTGGAGCTTGACTCAAAGAAGCGAGAGTCTGAGCTTGCCACGGCCCTCGAGGGCGCAAAAAGTACCAAGGCCGAAGCCCAAAAGGCCCTCCAGGAGATCGACGCAATGAAGAAGATAGCGGCGGGTAAGGCTTTCTATATGCAAAGCAAGCATCTAAAAGTAAATTACCAATTACTTACCCGAATCCGGAGCTCTCTAGGAGCATTCGCAGATTTGCCCCGCAGCGTGTCCGATGCCGCACAATTTTACCAAGCCGAGGATGGAAGCTCAACAGAGAAGCTGTTCTGGTCTCAATATACTGAGGCCGAACACCCGGTGCCAATGAACGACCAGGTGAAGCAGATGGTCGAGCTACATCAGGCAGCCGAACAGGCCATGAAGGGCTTTATAGTCCGGCTGTGGCCTGGCGACGCCCTTCTGAACAGCTTCTTCGGCCTGGTGAGGCCGCTTGTGGATGCCTGCACGCAGCTGGAGGTCGTCAAGCGATCCGTCTGCATTGAAGGTGCACGCCGGGCTTTCGCCCGTGTGAAATTAAAGTGGGTCAAGCTAGACGCCATGAAGCTGATCAAGGAAGGGCCGCCGGAGGGCAAGGAGCACCGTCACCCCGAGATGTACTACGAGGGTGTTCTGCCGGGTGCCCGTCTCATAGCGGACGAGTGTTCAAAAGATGTAATATTTGAGTGAGACTTGCTCGTTCTATCCTGTATTTATGAAAACTTGTTTCATATGCGCTATGCAATGCTTGTTTGAATTTAAAATATTGCCTTCTGTATGGCTATTTATCCTATATGAGAGATGGCTAGTCCTCGGCTTCTGCCCCCATGCCACAAGTGCTGGGGTGTTCGGGATAAACCTGAGCACTCTTGTTCCCATGTTTGGGTCCTTCGAGGGAGGTGCTCAGCACATCGAACAAGGCAACCGGACTAATAATGCTTTATCACTCTCACTTAGCCATAGAATTCTACAATTTTAAATTTCAACGAAGCCCCTGGTATTTGGAAGGCCGAATTCGGGGCGGGATACACGCCTTTAAGCCGGACAGGGCCGGCCCCTCGCTCTAAGCGACATAAGTCTTTAGGGACTCGAAAACCTCGCCGAACAGCGACCAGTCTCTCGCCTTGTCTTGATAGTCAGTTTTAGCTTTCTCTACTGAGGTGCTGAACCCAGCAGAACCAGGGCACTATCGCAGTAGTTCTCCTAGCGCTACCTTAGCCAATAGAGCGGAACGTAAGGTACCAAAACATAGGAGCCAGGCAAACCCAACATTTGACCAAAGACATGATTCGGAGCTGATGCATATAATGCTATAAGTTTGGGGTGCCGCACTTGTGAAAGTGTTCGGACTTTTCACACCGTATTGTGGGGTACGTAAGCCCCTGGTGTATTGGCCGTACCAAAGTGTACGGTTGCAAGGCATCATTAATGAACACATAGATATACATATAACAAGAATGCAATAATAGTCGTAATTCATGCATTGTTTATTCAAAAAATTGCGTTAAAGCAGAATGATGCAGATAGTGCGATAAGCGAAGAGTAGGACTATGTCCCTTCCAAGGGCAAGCTGAGGAATGATATTAAATCGAATATTTCGCTCATTACTATAATCCACCTGGGAATTCCGTGGTGTGGCGTAGTTGTCTGCCTCCTTGGTTGCTGCATCATGTGTTCGGCAATAGTGCTGCCGGACAGTGTTTCCAGAGATTAAGGTCCTGAAAAAAGAGAAAAATAACCAAACGGGAAGCCCCTAGTGCGGTTTAAGCCGTGTCTTGGGGCATGCCGAGGTTGTGCCCCCTCCCCACCTGTGCCCATGGTATTTTTAATGCGTAATTATGTATGTGTGGCACGAGTTTCGCTGTTTGGCTGGGACTGGGGTGGGGGACACATTGCTACGCAAGCTCAGATCGCGCTAGGCGGTCTAGCTGCCGATTGCTCCGAGCACGCTTGAAGGTGTCCGGGTCTTGAAACGCCGAACTGGTGGATTGCCTTGAGAGACTGCTTTGCGCTTCTGCTGCTAAGGCCGCAATGTGCTCCTCCGTTCGGAGAGAGTGCTCTGTGTTTCCATTAACTGTAATAACCTCGCGAGGTCCTGGCATCTTGAGCTTGAGGTATGCATAATGCGGTACCGCATTGAATCTTGCAAATGCGGTTCGCCCGAGCAGTGCATGATAACCACTGCGGAACGGGACTATATCGAAGATTAACTCTTCTCTTCGGAAGTTATCCAGGGATCCGAAGACCACTTCCAGTGTAATTGAGCCTGTGTAATGGGCCTCTACGCCTAGAATGACGCCTTTGAAGGTTGTTTTTGTGGGTTTGATCCTTGAGGGGTCTATACCCATTTTGCGCATTGTGTCCTGATAAAGCAGGTTCAGGCTGCTGCCGCCGTCCATAAGGACTCGAGTGAGGTGAAATCCGTCAATGATTGGGTCCAGAACCAGTGCAGCGAATCCGCCATGGCGGATACTAGTGGGATGGTCCCTGCGATCGAAAGTGATCGGATAGGAGGACCATGGGTTGAACTTTGGGGCGACTGGCTCCAACGCATATACGTCCATGAGTGCACGCTTCCGCTCCCTCTTGGGGATGTGGGTTGCGTATATCATGTTCACCGTCCGCACTTGTGGGGGAAACCTCTTCTGTCCTCCGGTGTGTGGCTGCCGGGGCTCCTCCTCGTCATCGCTATGTGGCCCCTTGTCCTTGTTTTCGGCAATTAACTTGCCGGCCTGCTTGAATACCCAACAGTCCCTATTGGTGTGGTTTGCTGGCTTGTCGGGGGTGCCGTGTATCTGACATGAACGATCGAGTATGCGGTCCAAACTGGACGGGCCCGGCGTACTTTGCTTGAATGGCTTTTTCCGCTGTCTGGGTTTAGAGCCTCTGAATCCGGCATTGACTGCCATATCCTCAGTATTATCGCTGTTAATGCGGCGCTTATGTTTGTTGCGACGTGACCTACTATTTCCGTCCTTGGTATCCGAGGTACCATGGTTCTTTGACATATTGTTACTACGAGCCAGCCAGCTGTCTTCTCCCACACAGAAGCGGGTCATGAGCGTTGTGAGGGCTGCCATAGATTTCGGCTTTTCCTGACCAGGGTGCCGGGCTAGCCACTCGTCACGGATGTTGCGTTTGAAAGCCGCTAAGGCCTCTGCGTCCGGACAGTCGATGATTTGATTTTTCTTTGTAAGGAACCGAGTCCAGAATTGTCTGGCCGACTCTTCTGGCTGCTGAATTATGTGGCTCAAGTCATCGGCATCTGGTGGTCGCACATAAGTGCCCTGAAATTTGTCGAGGAATGCGGCTTCCAGATCTTCCCAACAGATAATGGAATCTATTGGCAAGCTGTTAAGCCAATGTCGTGTTGGTCCTTTGAGCTTTAGTGGGAGGTATTTGATGGCGTGTAAGTCATCACCGCGGGCCATGTGGATGTGGAGGAGGAAATCCTCGATCCATACCGCAGGATCTGTAGTGCCGTCGTATGATTCAATATTTATAGGTTTGAAACCTTCTGGGATTTGATGATCCATTACTTCGCCTGTGAAGCATAAAGGGTGTGCGGCACCTTTGTATTGGGCTATATCACGACGCAGCTTGAATGGGTCTTGCCCGTTGTGTTCAGCCCGGCCGGATTTACTTTTACTGTATCCAGTGTGACGTTTATCGTCTCGTATGGTGGCGCGCCCTCGTGATCCGTAGATCGATCTTGCATGCTTTGCTTTGTCCTCCAATATGTCTCGCAGGTCTGGCGTATCTCCCGATGCCTTTTTATTTGAATGGCGTCGGAGTGCGGGCTGAGTTTTTGGCTGGAATGCCTCTCTATCGCGACCACGAGGTGGCCGATCGGCCGCGTCATACGCTTCTTCCTCCAGTCGGGGTAGCAACCTGCATTTTGGGTAACTCTTGGAGGGGCGTTCGATTTTATATTCCTCGACCGTGAGGACTTCAGTCCATCTGTCAGCTGGCAGATCTTGATCAGCTTGAAGCTGCTGCTGCTTTTTCTTCAGGCTATTTGTCGTGCCCATAAGCCGGCGCTTGAAGCGCTCTTGTTCGACGGGATCCTCTAGTACGGCGAATTCATCGTCGCCGAGGCTTGCCTCGTCTTCGGAGGGGGGCATGTAATTATCATCCTCCTCCTCTTTGTCTGCCGCTCTCTCAGGAGGGCTGGCTCCTCCATCCTCCTACTCTAAATCTTGCTGGAGGGAATTGTTGTTGTCTTCGGCACTATCCAGAGTGTTATTATCTCCTGTGCCGGTATCACCACTTTTGCTTTGGCGGGACTTAGAGTGGCGCCGCTGACGTCGGCGCTTGGGTTGCTTCTTGGAAGGGTCATCCTCCGCTATCTCGTCGCCATTGCCTTCTTTGGGTGTATCCACCATGTATATATCGTATGATGAGGTGGCTGTCTAGTGCCCCATAGGTAGTGGTTCCTCTTTGTCTCCCACATCATCGTCCATACCATCGATGTCTTCGGAGTCGAAGTCGAGCATGTCGGTTAAGTCATCGACAGTGGCTACTAAGTGGGTGGTGGGTGGGTCACGGATTTCTTCATTGTCCGCATCCCAGTCCTGTCGGTCATAGTTCGGCCAGGATCCTCCTGATAAGGAGAGAGACCTTAACGAGTTCAGTATGTCGCCAAAGGGCGAGTGCTGAAAAATATCCACGGAGGTAAACTCCATGATCGGCGCCCAATCAGATTCGATAGGAATGGGCGCAGGCGGTTCAGAGTCCGTGGCTGGAGAAGGATCCGGTAGTTTATCAACACGGCTCTCGTGCAAGGTAAGGTCGATGTTCGGCTTGATCGCCGCTGAGGGTAAGGCCTCCGTGGCGGGGTCCATCCACCCGTCCGCGGAAGGCGCAACTGGCTCCGAATTGAGGGTCAGAGCGGCTGCCGGTGCGATCTCCTGAACATTGTCCGATGGTAGAGCTAAATCGTACTCATCGTGACCGCGTGACGCACAAGGCAGAGGCTCGAATCCGTCGAAGATCAAGTCTCCGCGGACATCGGCCGTGTAGTTTAAGCTTCCAAACCTGACCTGGTGGCCAGGGGCGTAACTTTCGATCTGCTCTAGATGACCAAGCGAATTGGCCCGCAGTGCAAAGCCGCCGAACACGAAGATCTGTCCGGGGAGAAAAGTCTCACCCTGGACTGCATCGCTATCGATGATAGTAGGAGCCATCAAGCCTAATGGCGATGACACAGAGGAACTCTTAATGAAAGCACCAATGTCGGTGTCAAAACCGGCGGATCTCGGGTAGGGGGTCCCGAACTGTGCGTCTAGGCCGGATGGTAACAGGAGGCAGGGGACACAATGTTTTACCCAGGTTCGGGCCCTCTTGATGGAGGTAAAACCCTATGTCCTACTTGATTAATATTGATGATATGGGTAGTACAAGAGTAAATCTACCACGAGATCAGAGAGGCTAAACCCTAGAAGCTAGCCTATGTTATGATTGTATGTTGTCCTACGGACTAAAACCCTCCGGTTTATATAGACACCGGAGAGGTTAGGGTTACACAAGTCGGTTACAAAGGAGGAGATATACATATCCGTATTGCCTAGCTTGCCTTCCACGCCAAGTAGAGTCCCATCCGGACACGAGACGAAGTCTTCAATCCCATATCTTCATAGCCTAATAGTCCGGCCAATGGAGATAGTCCAGCTGTCCGGAGACCCCCTAATCCAGGACTCCCTCAAACACCTCATCCCCTTTTAATAGTATTGGCTTTTCCAATGGACTCAATGTGATCTTGGATCACTAAAATGAAAATGTAGAGTCTTAAGCTTGAGCCAATATGTGTCCTTAGCATTTTGAGGGGTCCACATTCCTAATCCATGCCATGCCAATCATTGAACTTACTGAAATGATCATCTTGAAATAGCATTAGTTCAATGAGCTATATGTTGTTAGTAATTACCAAAACCACCCAGGGATAGTTTCACTTTCAATCTCCCCTTTTTTGGTAATTGATGACAACGTATAGATCAAAGCTTCGACAAATGATAATAAGATTTAAAGTACATCGTCGCTTTGAGAAGTATGTGATAAGAAATAGCTCCCCCTAAATTTGTGCATTATTTGAAATTTGCATTTGAATGCAAATGCACAATCGATTAGGATCATGGGTTACTCTTACATGTCACATACATCTTGGTGGAGCTCTCAAAATGATAGGAATTAAAACATGCACTCATCACCAAGCAAAGTGAATGATCATATATGAGATACCAAAGATAATATCATCCAAGCAAGAATTAAAGTTGAATATGATCAAACACATGATCATACAAGTATCTCACACACATACATAAAGAGTATCAAATGAGCACACACAAGAGTATCAACCAAATAGCAAGAGAGACAAAGAAGCAAAACACAACACTCTCTCTTGAAGCCTATGATCTATACATTTCTCCCCCTTTGGCAACAAGTTACCAAAAAGTTTGAAAATGCATAGTGCTATGCGTCTCTCTAGGCTTGATCTTCGGGAGGTGGTGTAGAGAGGACTCCAAGGACGAAGGCATCAGTAGATGTTATTGGAGCTGGTGGAGTGGCAACTAGAGGTGGAACTGAAGCGGTTGCTGCTGGTGCTAAATTAGTTGCTCTAGTGTCAGGCACTGGCGCTGCAGCAGATCTCTGACCTCTGGGCACTCTCTGAAAAGCATCTATAGTAGCATGCCCTTTCCTCTCCTCTGCTTCCTCCTGGAGCTGCTCAACAACTAACTGCATCTCAGTTACTTTAAGATCAAGATAATAAATTTTGGTCTCTATGATCCTCTCCAAGCTCTCCTGATTCTTGTTCAGGGTGGCCAATCACTTATCAATCCTCAAAGTTGCTTGAATTAGGTATGGAAACTAATATTGTTTTGACTTCGGAAAAACTTGAGATGCCTCCTCAACACTTGGCATTTTTGCAGCCTTCTTAGCCTTTGCCTTTGCTCTCTTCTCTTGTGCTTGCACTGATGTGGGATCATCCTCATTCATCACAACTATGTTATCCTCAAATTCTGGTCTCAAGGGAAAGTGCTCCTTGTCAAACAAATAAGTGCATGTGCCCATCTTGGAGTTGATGAGCACCTAAATGTGTGGAGAATACCCACAAGATCTCTTTTGATCAGCAGCTGTCCTCTTGATTGTCTCAACAATCAGGCTCATGACCTTGAATTTCTGAGGCACATCAAATATCTGCAGCAAGTTGATTGAATGGCCTCTGATCATCTTGTGATCTCTAGATTTGGGCAGTAATGTATGCCTCAATATAGTGTTGATTTTAGCTAGACCAAACAACAGTTAATGTACAGATCCAAGCTTATGTGTTTCCAAAGCTTCGTCTAGGATCTATTTGTACATGTTGGCCATAGAGTTGTGGTCTTTCTTCTTCTTGGAATAGACATCCAAGTCATCTTCATGCTCTTCAGGGGCATTTATCAACTTGTCCCACTCATCAACAGTTTACTGGTACCTTGTACCCTCAGACATCCATACAATCCTACCATCTGGATAGAAATGAGAAGTGGAGTAGAATTGCATGATGAGTTCATCATTCCATTTTGTCAGCTCTTGACCCACAAACTTGTCAAAACCACATGATCTGAAGCTCTCATGTACACCAGTAAAATAGTATTCATTCTCATCAATGAATTCACAATCAACCCATTTCATATCACAGACTATAGGCTTCTTGTCAAGCAAAATAGTCTCATAGAAATCTTGTTGTTCTTTGGTGTGGAACCTATAGTCCACTGCAGGCTTCCTCCTCATAGCATAGGGATCAGACTGTCTCCAAAGTCTCAGACCTGCATCCTTCCTGATGTTCATATCCTTTGCCACTGGGTGGGTGTCATTGTGATCTGGAATCTTTGGCTTAAGTTTCCTTAGCACTTGAGCTTCAGCATCTTCTTCTTCCATCTCAGGCACTGGGGCCTTGTTCTTCTCTTCACCTGGAATGTTCCTAGTGCTTCTCTTGGGCTTAGAAGTCTTTTGAGCTTGAGTAGCAGCCTTGGGGAGGTCTTGGGCTTTGAAGTGGGAGCCCTTGACTTAATGGCATCCCCTATAAGCTTTTGGGACTTGGGTGCTGGTGCAACATCCTCTTCCTCTTCATCTTCTTCGGCTGGATCTCTCATTATAGAGGATCTACCAATGACTCTGGCAGTGGTCTTCTTGACCCTCTCTTTCCTTTTCTTACTCTCTCCAACAGCCTCTTCAGTTGGCTTAGAAGTTTCAGTAGTTGAGACCCTGTCCTTTAAGGTTGGCACCCTCTTGGCAGGGGCCTTCTTATGCAATCCAGGCTTTGTTGTAGCAGCAGTACCATATTCCTTCTTCAACACTTTCTTTTTGGAGCTCACTTCTTCATCAACAGCCACATAGTCCTCATCCTCGGAATCTGAGGTTTTCTTCCTCGGTCTGGTGGCTGCCTTGGGCAAATTGCTTGGAGTGCTCTTGCTGCCATCATCATAGCTTCTTGAGGGACTAGTGCCCTCACTCATGTGCACTTGCTCTCCTGATTTGTTCTGGATATCACTCTGGTCAGACATTCTGGCAAGCAAACTGACAGCTGACCCTATGAATAGATATAGATGAGGTAGAGTGGATGAGCATCACAAAGTGCAGAGTTTTTGCAAAATAGTGAGTCAAAAACTTAGTTTTAGTTCTCCACAGAAAGCATTTCGGAGCTACTGATTTATTAAATTCGGTGACTGAGGGAGTCCTGGATTAGGGGGTCTCTGGACAGCCGGACTATATCCTTTGGCCGGACTGTTGGACCATGAAGATACAAGATTGAAGACTTCGTCCCGTGTCCGGATGGGACTCTCCATGGCGTGGAAGGCAAGCTAGGCAATACGGATATGTAGATCTCCTCCCTTGTAACCGACTCTGTGTAACCCTAGCCCCCTCCGGTGTCTATATAAACCGGAGGGTTTAGTCCATAGGACAAGATACAATGATACCATAGGCTAGCTTCTAGGGTTAGCATCTACGATCTTGTGGTAGATCAACTCTTGTAATACTCATATCATCAAGAACAATCAAGTAGGACGTAGGGTATTACCTCCATCAAGAGGGCCCGAACCTGGGTAAAACATCGTGTCCCCTGCCTCCTATTACCATCCTCCTTAGACGCACAGTTCGGGACCCCCTACCCGAGATCCGCCGGTTTTGACACCGACATTGGTGCTTTCATTGAGAGTTCCACTATGCCGATGGCCCCTTCGATCATCGGTAACGATGCGGTCCAGGGTGAGGTTTTCCTCCCCGGACAGATCTTCATATTCGGCGGCTTCGCACTACGGGCCAACCCGCTTGGCCATCTGGAGCAGATCGAGATCTACGCCCCTGGACATCAGGTCAGATTCAGAAACTTAAACTACGCTGCCGACATCCGCGAAGACTTGATCTTCGACGGATTCGAGCCCGTGTCAGGTGCGCCACATAGTCACGACGAGCACGACATAACTCTACCATCGGACAGTGTTCGGGAGATCGCATCTTCAACTACTCTGGCTTTCAATCCGGAGTAAACCGCGCCATCCAAGGACGGAGGGATAGACCCCACCATGAAGGCCGCACTCTCAGTGGCGATGGAGCCGGATACTGACTTCGCCCCTTACGAGAGCCGTGTCGCCGAACCACTGGATTCTTCTCCGGCCATGGAATCCGAGCCGCCTGCATCCGTACCCATCGAATTCTACTTGGCGCCGAGCATGGAGTTCACCTCTACGGATATCTTTCAGCACTCGCCCTTCGACGACGTGCTAAATTCATTAAGGTCTCTCTCCTTGTCAGGGGAGCCTTGGCCGAACTATGTCCGGCTAGAATGGGATGCGGACGACGAAGAAATTCGCTGCCCACCCACCGCCCACTTAGTAGCCATTGTCGATGATTTAACTGACATGCTCGACTTCGACTCCGAAGACATCGACGGTATGGACGATGATGCAGGAGACGAACAGGAACCACCGCCCACAGGGCGCTGGACCGCCACCTCATCATATGATATATACATGGTGGACATCCCCAAAGAAGGCAATGGCGACGAGACAGCGGAGGATGACCCCTCCAAGAAGCAACCCAAGCGCCGACGTCAGCGGCGCCGCCCTAAGGCCCGCCACAGCAAAAGTAGTGATACCGGCACAGGAGATAATAACACTCCATATAGTGCCGAAGACAACCACAATCCCCTCCAGCACGATGTAGTGCAGGAGGATGAACAAGCTAGCCCTCCAGAGCAGGCGGCAGATGGAGAACCAGAAGAGGACAATTACATGCCCCTCTCCGAAGACGAGGTGAGCCTCGGCGACGAAGAATTTATCGTGCCTGAGGATCCCGTTGAGCAGGAGCGCTTCAAGCGTCGGCTTATGGCCACAGCAAATAGCCTGAAGAAAAAGCAACAACAACTTCAAGTTGATCAAGACTTGCTAGCAGACAGATGGACCGAAGTCCTTGCGGCCGAGGAACACGAACTCGAGCGCCCCTCCAAGAGTTACCCAAAACGCAGGTTGCTACCTCACCTCAAGGAGGAAGCATTGAAACCTCCATCACCAGTGTACGATGCGGCTGACCGGCCACTGCGTGGCCGAGCCAGAGAGGCGTTTCAGCCTGCACCCCGCCGCCACTCAATCAAAAATACCAAGGCCCGGGGCAACACATGGGACCTGCGAGCCGTATTGGACAGCAGGGCAAAACTTGCAAGGTCAATATACGGGTCACGGGCACGCGCACCAACACGGGACGATGATCGTTGCGCCGGATACACCAAAGGTAAATCCGGCCGGGCCGAATACAGCAGACAAGACTCATATGAACTGCGTCGTGATATAGCCCCGCACAGAGACGCCGCACACCCCCTATGCTTCACTGATGAAGTTATGGATCACGAATTCCCGGAGGGTTTTAAACCCGTAAATATCAAATCGTATGATGGTACAACATATCCCGCTATATGGATTGAGGATTTCCTCCTTCACATCCACATGGCTCGCGGTGACGATCTACATGCCATCAAGTACCTCCCACTAAAACACAAAGGACCAGATCGGCATTGGCTGAATAGCTTGCCAGCAGACTCCGTCGGTAGTTGGGAGGATTTGGAAGACGCATTCCTTGACAACTTCCAGGGCACTTATGTGCGACCACCGGATGCTGATAACTTGAGCCATATAACTCAGCAGCCAGGGGAATCGGCCAGACAATTCTGGACACGGTTCCTGACTAAGAAAAACCAAATTGTCGACTGTCCCGACGTAGAAGCCCTAGAGGCATTCAAGCATAACATCCGTGACGAGTGGCTTGCCCGCCATCTCGGCCAGGAGAAGTCGAAGTCTATGGTAGCCCTCACGACACTAATGACCCGCTTTTGCGCGGGCGAGGATAGCCGGCTGGCTCGCAGCAACAACACATCAAGGAATCCGGGCACATCGGATACCAAGGACGCCAACGGCAAACCACGTCGTAACAGACCAAAGCGCCGCAACAACGGCGATAACACCGATGATACGGCAGTCAATGCCGGATTCAGAGGCTCTAGATCCGGTCAGCATAAAAAGCCATTTAAAAGAAGTACCCCGGCTCCGTCCAGTTTGGATCGCATACTGGATCGCTTGTGTCAAATCCACGGCACCCCCGACAAGCCAGCCAATCACACCAACAGAGAATAGTGGGTGTTCAAGCATGCCGGCAAGTTAAATGCTGAAAACAAGGACAAGGGGATGCATAGTGATGACGAGGAGGAGCCCCGGACGCCGAACATGGGAGGACAGAAGGGGTTCACCCCACAAGTGAAGACAGTGAACATGATATACGCAACCCACATTCCCAAGAGGGAGCGGAAGCGTGCACTAAGGGACGTCTATGCGATGGAGCCCGTCGCCCCAAAGTTCAACCAATGGTCCGCTTGTCCGATCACCTTTGATCGCAGGGACCACCCCATTAGTATCCGTCATGGCGGATCCGCCGCACTGGTCCTAGACCCCATCATAGACGGATTTCACCTCACTCGAGTCCTTATGGACGGCGGCAGCAGCCTGAACCTGCTCTATCAGGATACAATGCAAAAAATGGGTATCACTCCCTCGAGGATCAAACCCACCAAAACCACCTTTAAGGGCGTCATCCCAGGTGTAGAGGCCCATTGCACGGGCTCAATCACACTGGAAGTGGTCTTCGGATCACCAGACAACTTCTGAAGTGAGGAGTTAATCTTCGATATCATCTCGTTTCGCAGTGGCTATCACGCACTGCTCGGGTGAACCGCATCTGCAAAATTCAATACAGTACCGCATTACACATACCTCAAGCTCAAGATGTCAGGACCTAGGGGGGTCATAACAGTGAACGGAAACACAGAACGCTCGCTCCGCACGGAGGAGCACACTGCAGCCCTCGCAGCAGAAGCACAAAGCAGCCTTTTAAGGCAAACCACTAATTCGGCGATACAGCCCCCGGACACCTTCAAGCGAGTCCGGAGTAAACTGCAACAGGATCACCTGGCACGTTCAGAGCTCGCCTAGCAATTCAGCCCCCGGCCCAGTCCCAGCCAAGCGACGAAATATGTGTCACGCGTACATAATTATGCACTGAAAATACCATGGACATAGGCGGGGGCACGATCAGGGCGCGTCCCGCAATACGGCTTAACCGCCCTAGAGGTTGTATACCTTTATCATTTTTTCTCTTTCACGACCTAACTCTCTGGAAGCCCTTTCCGGCAGTATGATTGTCGGACACATTACGGGAAGGAACAACCAAGGCGGAAGAAGCTACGTACACGGGAACCCCCAGGTGGTCTCTAATAATAATTGATATACCCACTTTCTACTATCCATACGCAGCTTGCCCTTGGATAGGACATTTCGAATAGTCCTACATTCTGCTTATTGCACTACTTGTACCAGTACGCTTCGACGTATTATTTAAATAACAATGCATAGCATTAGTCTATTATTGCATTATTCATCCCCTTTTTCCTTATATGTCCATTTACAATAATCCACACCCGTACATTCGGGTACGGTCAGTACGCCAGGGGCTTTCGTTTACCCCATAATACGGCATGAGAAGTCCGAACACTTTCGACAGTGCGGCACCCCGAACTTATAGCATTATATGCATCAGCTCCGAATCATGTCTTGGGTCAATAGTTGGGTTTGCCCGGCTCCCATGCTTTGGTACCTTACGTTCCGCTATATCGGCTACGGTAGTGGTGGGAGAACTACTGTGATTGTCTCCCGGTTCTTCCGGACGAGCACCTCAGTAGAGAAAGCCGAAAACTGACTGTCATGATAAGGCAAAAGACCGGTCGCTGTTCGAGAGGTCTCAAGTCCTTAAAGACTTTTTCCGCTTCGGGCGAGGAGTCGGCCTTGCCCAGCTTAGGCGTGTATAGCGCCCCAAATTTGGCCTTCCGAATACTAGGGGCTTCACCAAAATTTAAAATTGTAGACTTCTATAGCTAAGTGAGAGTGATAAAGCCTTATAGTCCGATTGCCTGGTTCGTTGCACTGAACACCTCCCTTGAAGGACCCAAAATTGGAGTAAAGAGTGCTCAGGTTTATCCCGAACACCCCAGTACTAGTTACATGGGGGCAGAAGCCGACGACTGGCCAACTCTCAGATTATATAAATGGTCGCACAGAAGGTAATATTTTAAATTAAAAGAAGTGTTGCATAGCGCAGATGAACTTGTTTCACATTACTAGATCACATGAGCATGTTCATTCAAAAATTACATCCCTGGCACATTCATCCACCACAAGGCGGGAACCCTTCAGGACACTCCCATAATACATCTCGGGGCAGTGATGCTCCTTGCCTTCGGCGGCCCCTCCTTCACCAGCTTCACGGCGTCCAGCTTCGCCCAGTGCACCTTCGCCCGAGCAAAAGCCCTGCGCTCACCCTCGATGCAGATGGGCCGCTTTATGACTTCAAGCCGTGGGCAGGCATCCACAAGCCGCCTCACCAGACCGAAGTAGCTGCCGGACAGGGGCTCGCCGGGCCACATCCGGACTATAAGTGAAAATGCTAGTGATCGACTAGAGGGGGGGTGAATAGGCGATTTTTATGAAAGTCTTCAAAACATGGAAGTTTCGAAGACAAACAATAGAAATAAACCTATTACCATGCAGCGGAAGGTAGACTACACTAGGAAAACCATAGTCAAGTATTCAATGAAGTGAAAGCACAATGACTAATAGCAGCTAGGCAGTAAGGATCAGGTAGGAAGATATTGTGAAGCCAATCAGAACAAGCAGTCACTCAATGAAGACAGAAGATAAAGCAATCATACAATGACTTCACCAGGACCAACAGTAAGTAAAGGGAAGGGAAGGATGAAACCAGTGATTCGTTGAAGACAATGATTTGTTCGACCAGTTCCAGTTGCTGTGACAACTGTACGTCTGGTTAGGGAGGCTGAGATTCAACTCAGAAGACCTCGTCTTCACCTTATTCCCCTTGAGCTAAGGACACCCAGTCCTCGCCCAATCACTCTGGTAAGTCTTCAAGGTAGACTTCTGAACCTTCACAGACTTTGTTCACCGGCAATCCACAATGACTCTTGGATGCTCAGAACGCGACGCCTAACCGGCTGGAGGATTCACAGTCCTCAATTGTAATAAGTCTTCAAATCACACAGACAGGAAGACTTAAGTGATGCCTAACACTCTTTGGCTCTGGGTGTTTAGGGCTTTAGCCTCGCAAGGAATTCTCTCTCAAAGGCTTCGAGGTGGGTTGCTCTCAAACGACAAAAGTCGTACTTTAACTCTGAGCAGCCAACCGTTTATGGTTGTAGGGGGTGGGCTATTTATAGCCACTAGGCAACCCAACCTGATTTGTTCGAAATGACCCTGGGTCACTAAGGAACTGACACGTGTTCCAACGGTCAGATTTCAAACACACACGGCAACATTACTTGGGCTACAAGCAAAGCTGACTTGTCCAACTCTGAACAAGATTCGCTCTCATAGTCTTCACTCGAAGACATAGGATTTTGGTTAAGCATCACTTCAGTCATTCTGACTGGTTCTCTTGGACCCCACTTCACAGTACGGTGGTTCCTATGACTCAACAAAGAAGAAAAAGAACTACGAAAGATCTAAGTCTTCGTGCTCCATAGTCTTCATGCGATGTCTTCTCTTGTCATAGTCTTCAAAGTGAATGTCTTCACATACCACCTTTGACTTCAATGTCTTCATACATTTTTAGGGGTCATCTCTGGTAGGAAAACCGAATCAATGAGGGACTTCTACCTGTGTTATCCTGCAATTCTCACAAACACATTAGCCCTCAACTAGGTTTGTCGTCAATACTCCAAAACCAACTAGGGGTGGCACTAGATGCACTTACAATCTCCCCCCTTTTGGTGATTGATGACAAACTAGTTGAAGTTTTCAACGGGGAATATAATATGTGAAATTGTAAAGGAATTGTCTTCATAAGTTGCAAGGGCTCCCCCTGAAGATGTGCATATAAGTAATTTGCTTTTGGAATGCAAATGCACATGGCAGGTTGTACTTGTGGAGATCCTCTTCAACTTATGATGCCAATTCATCATGCATGAAAAGTATGTGAAGATAATGACATGCATAATGAAAAATGGACGTCTGCAAATGATCTAAGTGCGGAATTTATCGTCGCACATGCGGAATTTATCATCGCAACACAAAATAGCAAATAAGTAGCAGACTACCATCGAGTTTAA
The DNA here is from genome assembly GCF_056163025.1 of Triticum urartu. Taxonomy (NCBI): domain Eukaryota; kingdom Viridiplantae; phylum Streptophyta; class Magnoliopsida; order Poales; family Poaceae; genus Triticum; species Triticum urartu. The sequence continues at coordinate 145,228,540 of NC_141877.1, read as the reverse complement.
GTGTTAAAACTCAAAGAACCAAATGTATCAAAACGAGAGTTGTAAACACTAGGCAAAACATAAAGTAACCGCCCATATGGACCCACTTGAAGACTATCAAACTCATATGCGTCTCCCCCTTTTGTCAGTAAGGACCAAAAAGGTTTGAAGACATAGAGCATCTACTCGTTCCCATGAGGAGTAGGTGAAGCAGCAAGGTCGTCGGTGGTGTTCGGAGGTGCAGAAGAACTCGGGGCAGTGTCGATGTGTGCAGAAGTAGGGGCGGTGAAGTAGCATCGTCTTCGTCCTCGATCACTCTGGCATTCACAGTTGCCGCGGAGGAAGAGAACTCAGAGTCTTCAAGAGACGGAGTTCGTCTCAGCACAGTCCTTCTTGGAGGTGTGGAGTCAAACTTGAAACGTTCAGTGAAGCCATCCTCTTGAAGATCATCTTCAGAACACATAAGCGACAGCCCTTTCCATGTACGCCGACAGGTTTCATGGGCTACAAAGGCATTCTTGGTGGCAAGATTGCGAATGCGGTTGACATCCACCAAGAGGCTTTGCATTTGGCGCTTCAGCCAGTCATGATGCATATCCTGTTTCTAATGAAGGGCAACCAAAAGCTCTCGGTCATTGAGAACACGAGATCGCTTCTTGGGCCGTTGGGCAATAGTGCTTTCAGTGGCTTCAGTGAGGGCACGATGAGGTGCACGTGTAGTACCAGCCAGAGGATAAACACGAGTGACTGCTTCAACTCCTTCAATGTTCTAAGAGAAACTTTGATGCTCAGCATTCTGAAGACTAAGAGGCTCCTTGGCAGGCTCTGGATAGATGGCTTCAACGGACATAGCCACGTCAGGCAGAAAGATCCGATGATTGTGAGCAGAGGGCTGATATGAGATAGCTGAGTGGAGTTGAATCAGCCGCATTATCCATGGAGCGTAGAACTTCAAGCCAAAAAGATCAGATCCTGATGCAGCAAGTTGGCGGATGAAGAAGTCTTGTGCATTGAAGCATTTGCCATGGAGAATATAGAAGACCAAAGTCTTCATTGCACCTTCCAGCTTTGCATGTGGAGAATGTCCTTTGATGGGCCAGAGAGTTCGCCTTATAATGTGATAGATGGTCCGTGGCAGATACTCAAGGTCTTCAACAAAGAACTCCTTAGGATATGCAGCATCTGGAGGCAAAGGCTTCATCATGCTAAGCATCTGACTCATGTTAGGTTCAGGCTTCGGAAAGATGCTCTCCATAGCTTCACTGTGAAGCTGACAGCCAGGTTCATAGAGATCTCCAGGAGTGGGCAGACCAGTGAGCTCAATGATATCAAAGGCTTTGGCTTCGTGATGAACATTTCCGGTCATCCACTCAAGGACCCAAGTCTTCGGATCTCTGTTGTAGCCACGAATGTGAAGAGTGGCATAAAATTGGAGCAACAACTCTTTGTTCTAGTGCTCTTGGTCGGTGACGAAAGGCAATCCAACCTCTTTGAAGCAATCCAGAGCTTCTTCCAAGCAGGGAAGACCAGTTATTGCTTCGGTGTCAGGACGCATATGAGGGAAGATGTGACCTTGATTGTACAGAATGCATGAGTAATAACTTCGCTGCGGATAGCTCCAGAACCGATCAGAAGATATTCTTTCCCTTGAGTAGGGGTTCTTGGAGCTATTGAAGAAGGTGTTGTCTGCTTTGAAGCCGTTGACATTAAAGGATCCAGGTGCTGATGCAGGACCTGGAAACCTGGGCAACCTTGGCATTGGCTTCTGTATCTGAGGCCTGTGCTCAACATGATAGTCAAACTGAGGACCAGCAGTAGGCGCGGGAACAGGAGCAGTAGCATCATTTGCTTCACTGACTTCTAGCTCATTGGTTGGTGCAGGCTCCACATTTGCTTCAGCCATGACAATGTCATTGGCTTCATTCGTTTTGGTGGTGGCAGCCTCAAGATTCTCAACCTCCACTTGATGAGCTGGAGGGTCGGGCGCAGACACGTTCTCCTCGAGAACAGCTTCCTGGTGAGACGGGGGGTGTGGCAACTCTTGGGGTTTCTTCTTCATCGGCTGATGCAGCCAGAACATCTTCAGCCAGTTTGGCTTCAGATTCAGTCACAGTAGGAGTGGCATCTGGAAACACTTGACGTGCAACAGATTGGTGAGGCACTTCTCCTTCTGGAATGCTGGAAGGAGGGACTTGAGACCTTGATCCTTTGCGAAGCCTGCGGAACGCTGGCGATGCCTTTGGAGATGGAGTTGGCTGGGCCTCAAAGTCATCTTCTTCTTCTTACCGGGGTGGTGTGACTTGTTGTTGTGGGTGATCAGCCCATGATGCATCCTGAGCAATTGGCGTCATAGGACGACCAATGCTGATGAGTTCGTTGTGCGTAAGCACAGGCGATGATACCTGTTGGTGCTCGATCTGAGGAAGAACTACATCATCTTCAACATTGTCATGGTGACCAATGTCTTCAACAGCGATGGGATTAGCTGCTGGAATGTCTTCAGCTTCATGAGCCTCTATGGAAGCGGGCTCATGGACAGTCAGTTGGCGCTCTTGATGTTCAGCTGCAGGGCGAACCATGGAGATAGGTTCAACAACTAAGGGCTCTGTGGGAGCAGCCCGATCCTTCTTGGTCTTATGCTTCTTCTTGGAGGGAGCAGCAGCAGAGGCTTCAGGATGTTTCCTCTTTCTCGCTTCAGCCTCAGCAGTCCTCATCTTCTTTAGTTCTGAAGCGGTTGACCTCACCTTTGGCTTCGAGCCAGTCATGCTGGCTGGGAAGACAATGGGATGTGCTTCCTGCCTTGGCACTTCGAGTTCGGCCACAGCTGGCTTCTTCTTCTTCTTTGCAGCCATCCTAGGATCGATGCCAGGACGACCAAGGGCCTTGCGCTTCTCAGCCTCATTGTAGGCCTGCACACACTTGTCAGCCTGGCTCTTCATGCGCTCACGAGAACCTTGAGCTTCTTCACGCTTCTTGAGAAAGGCTTCTTTGAGCTCGTGCAGCATGATCTTGAAATTGTTGACCTCTTGCACGCTGAGCTTGGCCATGTGTTTCTTGAACTGAGCTTTCTCAAAGTCAATCTTTTGCTTCAGTTCAATGATGCGCTGAGCTAGAGCTAGCTCTGAAGCAATGGCGCCATGGAAGGCGACACTGAGGCCAATTGGAAGTTGCAGATCTTCAAAGCTGAGGTTGGGCGAGTCAAACCACTCATCGATGAAATTGTGGATGATTGCCACGTCAAAGAGAGGCAAATCATTGAAGATTTCTACTTCTTCTTTGCTCTTGATCAGTTGCTCAAGAGCGTCATCTGCAAGGTCTTCATCGCTGGACAGATCAATGGCGTCATTGTGCAGAATAGCAGCAGCAGTCAGTTCTTGGCTGGTGTGTTGCAAAGGCATCTTCACTCTTGACGGCTTGGAGATGCGGGACAAATCTTCAGACTGCACACTGTCTTCAGGAGGTGCAGTAGCCAGTGGCTTCGCCCGTGAGATTTTTAGTGCTGAGGCAGGCTTTGAAGCTTTAGGCTGCTTTAGTTTCTTTGGCTTCGGCGGTGCAGGCGCTTCATCAGATTCAGCGTCATCTGCAGGCTCATCCATGGATGTCCCTTGAACCATGATATGAGTGATGAGACCTTCCAGGTTGTAGAAGGGCCCAACAAGATTGGGTTCAGCTTCGCGGGTGCCATCGGCATGGGGAGCAGAGGGACCAGGGTTGAAGTCTAGTCCCAATGACTTCTTGTTCTGCTTCACCGAATTCTTGGCAAACTGGAAGTTGCGTTTGAACAGATTGTCGTCACGACACCATAGCAATGACGATGGGTGTGCATCCGCAGGCTGTGGTCCACGGACCATGCAGGGATAGAAGCCTTGTTCAATGGCTTCATCTCTGGACCTGGGTTGAAGATTTCTGTATAGGATGTCTCCCCATGGTCGCTTGATGGCATTTTTCTCAGCATATTCCTGGGTCACAAACCGGTACTTGAACCATTGTTCTGCCCAGTATCTTCGAATCCATTGGATTCGGGTCATGCACTGATTGTAATCCTCTTCAGGATATGTCTTGTAAAGCTCTGAGAGGTCATCAGGCAAATCTCTTGACGTTCCCCCACGACGCTGTCTGCCACCCTTCCTTACTGATTTCTCTGCGGCCATGAACTTCAAACTGAATGGCTTCAACATGTTCAAAGGCTTTCGCTTGTTTGACAAACAGGAACTGGCTTCGGGAGAATTTATATGATACTGTAAGAATTCTGCAAATGAATGCAGACTATGAGAACCAAGGGATTCTCCCATGGACATGTACCTGTGACAGCATTAAGGTGCGAGGGAAGGGGAAGAGGTCATATGCATTCTCAGAAGATTTTGAAGATAAATCAGTTTAGAAGACATTGACCTCATTGTGCGAAGACATTCACTCATAGATAAGAAGTTGGTTCCAGATTTGTACGAATCCACGGATCAGTACAAGTGAGGAATCTAACTACTTTTGTGAAGCATAAGTGAACATACTAGGCATATAATGAGATGCAGTATGAAATAGATCCATCTTGTGTGAACAGAAACTTCTTATGGTAGAAAGTGATGAATCTATAGGATCAAAGGGGCCGTAAAAAGGAAGTTTTATTTACCACATGAAAAACTGCTAGACGGAGTGGAAGAGGAGGCCGAGCAGTTCGATCGTCCGTGCCCTAACTTGGCGATGGAGGACACCTACGGCGACGGCGGAGAAGACGATGTCCGCGGCCGGCATGACGACGGAGTCGGAGAGGTCGCGGCAGCTACGCGCTTCGTCGTCGGCGTCGTCGAGGGCTAGCGGTGGCGCTAGGGTTCGTGCGAGAGTGGAAGAAAGGATAATGACTGTGGTGAGGCGTGTATTTATAGGGACAGGGACGGCACAGTGTTATTACACAGGTGCCCCTGGTGATTCACATCTGAAGGACATGTGGCCATCATACAACATCTCGGAGGTTGTTCCACGTTCCCACGCACGCCTGTATTGTCGGGTGGTCGTTCCCACTTCTCCGGGTTTCAGGTGAAGGAATTAGCATTGAAAGCGGACTTAACGTTTGTCTCTGTATCTTCTGCTGACAAGGACGCAAAGAAGACATTCGACAGTTTCAAGAGAATGCATATGATTTGGAGAGATAGTGTTCGATATAGAAAGCATAGAGAGAGTAGGGTCCGATCACATTCACTTAGTTCTAAAGTTTCAACAAGAAGACATAGCTATAAGTGAATGCTATAGAGGACAGAACACTAGTATATGTATATATATATATGTGAGAAAGACAACCAAACCAACATAGTGAAGATAATCATGAAGACAAGTTGATAATGAAGACAAACAAAATGTGAAGACATAGCAAATGTAACGCCATAGGCAAAACACTTCAACAGAAGAATTTGGTGGTGGCATTACCCACCGTATAGGAAGTATTAGACCCAGACACGGCGCACAATTATCGTGGCGCTCCGAAGTCAAATTCCACATTAACGTATTCACACTTAGAATGTATGTCTTCATTGATTGAAGATATACTTTACTTCGTGTGTTGCACATCTAAGTCATCATTATGCATAAGTGTTAGGATGTGTGCCTGATCACAGGACATTTGAGGATTCCAAGATATTTAGCTCACACCGTAACTTGCAAAATCTCTTCTCATCCAAGGGCTTGGTGAAGATATCTGCCAATTGCTCTTCAGTGTTGACGTGTATGATATCAATATCTTCCTTCACAACATGATCTCTGAGAAAGTGATGACGAATTTCAATGTGCTTTGTCTTCGAGTGCTGAACTAGGTTGTTGGCGATCTTGATGGCGCTTTCGTTGTCGCAGTAGAGTGGCACTTGCTTCAGATGAATGCCATAGTCTTTGAGTGTCTGCTTCATCTACAGAAGCTGAGCACAGCAAGATCCAGCAGCAATGTATTCAGATTCAGCAGTGGAAAGAGATACACAATTCTGCTTCTTTGAAGACCAACATACAAGTGATCATCCCGGAAAATGACATGTGCTTGATGTAGACTTGCGATCCACCTTGTCACCAGCATAATCAGCATTCGAGAATCCAACCAGATCAAACTCTGAACCCTTTGGATACCATAATCCTAATGTTGGGGTGTGAGCCAAATATCGAAGAATTCGCTTCACAGCTAAGTGATGCGATTCCTTTGGTGCCGCTTGGAATCGAGAACACATGCAAACACTAAGCATAATATCTAGCCTAGATGCACATAGATAAATTAAAGAACCAATCATGGAGCGGTATACCTTTTGATCGAACTCTTTACCATTGTCGTCGGGACCCAGATGATGTTTGGCTGGCATTGGCGTCGTGAAGCCTTTGCAGTCTTGCATACCAAACTTCTTCAGGAAATCTTTGAGATACTTCTCTTGAGATATAAAGATGTCATTGCGTTGCTGACGTATTTGAAGACCAAGGAAGAACTTCAGCTCATCCATCATGGACATCTGATATTGCTCTTGCATCATATATCCAAACTCTTCACTGTATTTCTGATTGGTGCAGCCGAAGATAATGTCATCCACATATATTTGGCACACAAACAGTTCACCATCATATATCTTCGTGAAGAGAGTGGGGTCGAGGGAACCAGATTTGAAGCCTTTGCTCTTCAGGAAGTCTTTGAGTGTGTCATACCAAGCCTGAGGGGCTTGTTTGAGGCCATACAGTGCCTTGTTGATCTTGTACACCATGCCAGGATGTTTTGGATCTTCAAAGCCAGGCAGTTGTGCAACATACACTTCTTTTTCAATCTTGCCATTGGGAAAGGCGCTCTTCACATCCATTTGATACAGAAGAATTTTATGATGATTTGCATAGGCCAACAGTATGCGTATGGCTTCAAGCCTAGCCACAGGAGCAAATGTTTCATCGAAGTCAATCCCTTCAACTTGAGTGTATCCTTGAGCAACGAGACGAGCTTTGTTTCTGACAACTTGACCATGCTCATCTTGCTTGTTGCGATATATCCATTTGGTGCCTATTATATTGTGCTTGCGAGGATCAGGACGCTTAATCAGTTCCCGTACATTATTCAGCTCAAACTGTTGAAGCTCTTCTTGCATAGCTTGAATCCATTCAGGTTCCATGAAGGCTTCTTCAACTTTCTTGGGTTCAGTTATTGAGACGAATGCAAAGTGCCCACAGAAATTTGCTAGTTGTGTTGCCCTTGAATGAGTGAGTGGACCTGGTGCATTGATGCTATCAATTATTCTCTCAATCTGCACTTCATTTGCAACACGAGGATGTACAGGACGAAGATTTTGCTCTTGCTGATCATTGTCATCGTTAGAGGGATTGTCTTCAGGCTGAGCATTGTCTTCAGGTTGATCAGGTGTAGTGATGATAAGTTACTCTTCAGGCTGAGCTTCAGATGGTATGATTTCTCCAGTTCCATAAGTTTGATTGATTCACTGGATGGAACTTCATCTAGCACATTTGTCAGGTGCTCTCTTTGTGAGCCATTAGTCTCATCGAACCGCACATCCACTGTTTCAACCACTTTGTAATGAAAGAGATTGAAGACTCTGTAGGAGTGTGAATCCTTTCCATATCCAAGCATAAAACCCTCATGTGCTTTTGGTGCAAATTTTGAGGTGTGATGTGGGTCTTTGATCCAGCACCTTGCGCCAAATACTCTGAAGTAACTGACATTTGGCTTCTTGCCAGTAAGGAGCTCATAGGATGTCTTGTTCAGAAGCTTGTGAAGGTAAACACGGTTGATGATATGGCATGCAGTATCAATGGCTTCCGGCCAGAATTTTCTTGGAGTCTTGTATTCATCAAGCATCGTTCGGGCCATCTCAATAAGTGTTCTGTTCTTGCGTTCGACGACGCCATTCTGCTGTGGCATGTACGGAGCTGAGAATTCATGTGTGATGCCCAAAGTATCAAGATATGTATCCAGGCCAGTGTTCTTGAATTCAGTGTCATTGTCACTTCTGATGTGCTTTATCTTGGCGCCATAGTTGTTCATTGCTCGATTGGCAAAGCGTCTGAAGACATCCTGCACTTCAGTCTTGTAGAGGATTATATGCACCCAAGTATATCTTGAATAATCATCAATAATGACAAAGCCATAGAGACAAGCAGTAGTAGTGAGAGTTGAGTAATGAGTGGGGCCGAAAAGATCCATGTGGAGCAGTTCGAAGGGTTGAGTCGTTGTCATGATTGTCTTCGCGGGATGCTTGGCCCTCGTCATCTTTCCTGCTTCACAGGCACCGCATAAGTGATCCTTCTTGAACTTGACGCCCTCGATGCCTATGACATGCTTCTTCCTTGCAAGGGTGTGGAGGTTCCTCATGCCAGCATGCCCTAGCCTCCGATGCCAGAGCCAGCATTCAGAAGCTTTTGCTAGAAGACATACGGCAAGTTGTGGTCCTGCTGAGAAATCTACCACGTACAAATCATCTTTCCGATACCCTTCAAACACTAGAGACTTGTCAGATTCCATTAGAACAAGGCAACGATATTTTCCAAATATCACAACATGTTTAAATCGCAAAGCATTGAGACAGACATTAAGTTGAAACCAAGGGATTCAACAAGCATGACTTTATCCATGTGTTGATCCTTTGAGATTGCAACTCTACCTAGACCCAATACCTTGCTTTTACCAGTGTCAGCAAATGTGATGTGACTTTTGTCAGATGGACGTAAGGTTGAGTCCATGAGAAGGCTTCGCTTGCCAGTCATGTGATTGGTACACCCACTATCAATAATCCATTCTGAAGCTGCTGGTGTCGTACCCTACAGTGCAGTTAGGGGGATAGGCTTCACGAAGAGAATTGTGAAGCAAAAAATTTGACGAACCAGTGGATTATTAAAGCTCAGATCGAGATTAGGACTGATAGGGCAAGTAGCAAGCGACTCAGGAACAAAGTACATAATAAGACCATTTGGGCATTTGATCTTGCGCCCTACAAGATGTGTAAGGTCCCCAGCAATAGCATCAGACGATTTTGGTTTTCGTCTGGAGACCTTTCCCTGCAAAAGAGAGTTAAGCTTTCTTAGCCACCCACATCTTCAAGGGTGGCTTTGAAGCAATGAGTCTAAGTGCAGCATCTGAGAACTTTGGCTTTGGAGCCCTAGCAAAAAGTCTTCCAGGTGGACAATAGTACTCATAAGAATAAGCAGAATAGTTCTTGGTCTTATGAACATGGCGGTTTGATGAGTCCTCATAGGCCTGAGTATGGCTTCCCTGCAAAACATTTGCATTAGTGCGACTCAGGTGAGTCCTCTATCTATATGAAGCCTTTGGGCTGTATGAAGCCTGTGGTCTTGGATTTGACTTCTTCACTTGTGGTGTCATGACGACATTCACAGGAAGATTCTCCAAACACCTTTTCGGCATCCAGACCTTCTTCATAGGCGGCCCATTCCTGCAGTTAGTACCAATATACCTGGCAAACACTTCACCATTCTGATTCTTAAATAGTTTATAGTTTGCATCAAAGGATTCATCAATAATAATGGGATTAGCACAAGTGAAGCCAGATAGGGTGGATGGATCCGCTGAAGGTTCCTTTGCAACAACCCATGTGGTTTTGGGGTACTGCTCAGGTTTCCAGTAAGAGCCATCAGCATTCATTTTCCTTTTGAACCCAACACCCTCTTTCCTAGGGTTTCGGTTCAGGATCTGCCTTTTGAGGACATCACATTGTGTCTGATGCCCTTTGAGACTTTTGTACATCCCTGTTTCAAGTAGTGTCTTCAACCTAGCATTCTCATCAGCAATAGCAGTGGTATCCTCAGCAGAGGGGTTAGTTACCACATCAACAGTTGAAGATATTGCAATAGTAGCAGCAGTAGAACATTCAGCAACAGAAGTAGCGTTGTCACGCTCAATGCATTTAAGACATGGTGGTTCAAATCCTTCCTGAGCTAAACTGATCTGTTCGGCGCGAAGTGACTCGTTTTCCTTTTGAAGATCTTCATGAGCCGCTCTCAATTTCTCAAGATCTTGCTTCCTTTGAAGATAATCATAGGAAAGCCTTTCATGAGTTGTTGAGAGCGTTTCATGACGACTTTCAAGTTCCTCATACTTAACGTGAAGATTTTTTATGTCTTCAATTAAGGACTGAGATCGAGTCATTTTAGCGTCTAACAGATCATCGCTTTTATCTAACAGTTTTTGAATGTGTTCCATAGCTTTCTGTTGTTTAGTTGCAATTTTAGCAAGTGTTTTGTAGTTGGGTTTGGAACCACAATCAGAGTCATCGTCACTAGATGTTTGATAGTGAGTAGTGCGTGTGTTTACCTTGGCACCACGTGCCATGAAGCAGTAGGAGGGAGCGGAGTAGTCCTTGTCATTTGCATCGGTGTCGATGATGAAGTCATTGTCTTCAGTCTTGAAGATGGACTTGGCAACGTATGCTGTAGCCAGACTCGCAACGCCAGAATCAGACTCCTCCTTAGACTCCACCTCCGCCTCCTCAGAAGTAGACTCCTCCTCAGAATCCATTTCCTTGCCAACAAACGCACGTGCCTTGCCAGATGAGCTCTTCTTGTGTGATGAAGACTTTGAGGAAGACTTGGAAGAAGACTTTGAGTATTTCTTCTTCTTCTTGTCGTTAGAGCCATACTCCTTCCTCTTCTTCTTCTTGTTGTTGTTTTCATTGTCCCACTGCAGACACTCAGAGATGTAGTGGCCAGGTTTCTTGCACATGTGGCATGTTCTCTTCTTGTAGTCATGAGCAGAAGCTTCATCATTCCTTGAGCTTGATCGTGAAGACTTTCTGAAGCCTTTCTTCTTGGTGAATTTTTGGAACTTCTTCACAAGCATAGCAAGCTCCTTTCCAATGTCTTCATGATCATCAGAACTGCTGTTAGATTCTTCTTCATATGAGGAGACAGCTTTTGCCTTCAAGGCATGAGTTCGCCCATAGTTTGGACCGTAGATGTCTCTTTTCTCAGAAAGCTGAAACTCGTGTGTGTTGAGCCTCTCAAGTATGTCATACGGATCGAGTGTCTTGAAATCAGGACGTTCTTGAATCATCAGGGCTAGGGTGTCAAACAAGTTGTCAAGTGATCTCAGGAGTGTCTTGACGACTTCATGCTTGGTGATCTCAGTGGTGCCGAGAGCTTGAAGCTCATTTGTGATATCAGTGAGTCGATCAAACGTGAGCTGGACATTCTCATTGTCATTTCTCTTGAAGCGGTTGAAGAGGTTGTGAAGGACACTGATTCTCTGATCTCTCTAGGTTGAGACGCCTTCATTGACCTTGGAGAGCCAGTCCCAGACTAGCTTAGATGTTTCCAAAGCACTCACACGGCCATACTGTCCTTTGGTCAGATGCTCAGATGATGTTCTTGGCAGTGGAGTCCAGTTGAACGAACTTCTTGACATCAGCAGCGGTGACACCTTCACCAACCTTGGGAACGCCCTTCCTGACGACATACCATAGGTCGACATCAATGGCTTCAAGATGCATGCGCATCTTATTCTTCCAGTAGGGATATTCAGTTCCATCAAAGACGGTGCATGCAGCGGAGACTTTAATTATCACTGCAGTCGACATAGCTAAAACTCCAGGTGGTTAAACCGAATCACACAGAACAAGGGAGTACCTTTCTCTGATACCAATTGAAAGTGCTAGTGATCGACTAGAGGGGGTGAATAGGCGATTTTTATGAAAGTCTTCAAAACATGGAAGTTTCGAAGACAAACGATAGAAATAAACCTATTACCATGCAGCGGAAGGTAAACTACACTAGGCGAACCATAGTCAAGTATTCAATGAAGTGAAAGCACAATGACTAATAGCAGCTAGGCAGTAAGGATCAGGTAGGAAGATATTGTGAAGCCAATCAGAACAAGCAGTCACTCAGTGAAGACAGAAGATAAAGCAATCATACAATGACTTCACCAGGACCAACAGTAAGTAAAGGGAAGGGAAGGATGAAACCAGTGATTCGTTGAAGACAATGATTTGTTCGACCAGTTCCAGTTGCTGTGACAACTGTACGTCTGGTTAGGGAGGCTGAGATTCAACTCAGAAGACCTCGTCTTCACCTTATTCCCCTTGAGCTAAGGACACCTAGTCCTCGCCCAATCACTCTGGTAAGTCTTCAAGGTAGACTTCCGAACCTTCACAGACTTCGTTCACCCGCGATCCACAATGACTCTTGGATGCTCAGAACACGACGCCTAACCGGCTGGAGGATTCACAGTCCTCAAGTGTAATAAGTCTTCGGATCACACAGACAGGAGGACTTAAGTGATGCCTAACACTCTTTGGCTCTGGGTGTTTAGGGCTTTATCCTTGCAAGGAATTCTCTCTCAAAGGCTTCGAGGTGGGTTGCTCTCAAATGACAAAAGCCGTACTTTAACTCTGAGCAGCCAACCGTTTATGGTTGTAGGGGGTGGGCTATTTATAGCCACTAGGCAACCCGACCTGATTTGTCCGAAATGACCCTGGGTCACTAAGGAACTGACACGTGTTCCAACGGTCAGATTTCAAACACACACGACAACTTTACTTGGGCTACAAGCAAAGCTGACTTGTCCAACTCTGAACAAGATTCGCTCTCATAGTCTTCACTCGAAGACATAGGATTTTGATTAAGCATCACTTCAGTCATTCTGACTGGTTCTCTTGGACCCCACTTCATAGTACGGTGGTTCCTATGACTCAACAAAGAAGAAAAAGAACTACGAAAGATCTAAGTCTTCGTGCTCCATAGTCTTCATGCGATGTCTTCTCTTGTCATAGTCTTCAAAGTGAATGTCTTCACATACCACCTTTGACTTCAATGTCTTCATACATTTTTAGGGGTCATCTCTGGTAGGAAAACCGAATCAATGAGGGACTTCTACCTGTGTTATCCTGCAATTCTCACAAACACATTAGTCCCTCAACTAGGTTTGTCGTCAATACTCCAAAACCAACTAGGGGTGGCACTAGATGCACTTACAATAAGGCCCCTCATGGCCTATTCAGCCGCCTTGGGAAGCTCGACCAGTTGCTTCAGCTGGTCGCTCAAGGGCATTGGGTGTTCGGTCCCAGTATACTAAGACTAGAACAACTTTTCTGTCGAGCTCCCCTCCTCAGCTCGGTAAAACTCCACGGCATCCACTACACTGCGGGGAAGATCTACGAACACTCCTGGAGAGCTCCGAACTCGGGTAAGAAAAAGGAAAGTTTCCTTCACATGCTTGCTTTGCATAATGAATGCCTTACCCGCTGCTATCTTCTTCACCGCATCAATCTCCTAGAGGGCCTTGTGGGCTTCAGCCTTGGCACTCCGGGCGCTTTCGAGCGCCTTCTCAAGCTCGGACTCTCGCGCCTTAGAGTCAAGCTCCAAGGACTCGTGTTTCTTGGCAAGAGCCTCGAGCTCTTGCTGCACCTCGCCTACTCGGGCTTCTTGCTTTTCCTGCTCAAGGCACTCCTTGGCCGCTTTGTTTTCGGCCTGGGAAAGCGCCTTCTTCAGGGTCGCCACCTCGGTCATGGCCCCTGGCAAATTCATGATGATCCTATTATTTTACAACCGAACTTCTTTTTAAAAAGAGTAGACAAGGTATTGCTTACCTTTGCTCTCCTCGAGCTGCCTCTTGGTAAGGTCGAGCTCGTTCTCAGACCGCTCCAGGTCCTGCTTTAGTGCAGAGACCTCAGCAGTACGTGCGGCAGCAGCCAGCAGTGAAGCCTGCACATACACAGATATATTCTGATTAGACTCGTGAGTCATCATTTGATCCTCTATTCGGCCTTTCTTCTCGAACGCCGAATAGAGCATCAGGGGCTACTATCTATGTGGTAATATTTTCTTATATTTTGATTGCTTACCTCAAAGCCTATTAGGAGGCTGGCGCAAGCTTCGGTCTGTCCGTTTTTGGCGGACTGAACTTTCTCGATCACCGCACTCATGATAGTGCGGTGCTCTTCGTCGATGGAAGCACCGCGAAGTGCTTCCAGCAAGTTGTCCGGAGCCTCTGGATGGATAGAGGACACTGGCACGGGCGGATGGCCCCCCTTAACGGGGGATCACCTACCGGAGTCCGGAACCATCGAAGGTTCCGGCGTGGTATTCGGCTGGGGGCCGAACTCGGAGCCCGTGGGAGTTTTACTCCCTTTGCGCCCAGGGTCTGGGAGGTCACCTCGAGGCGCCCCCAGGACCACCTTCCCTCAGCTTGGTGCCTTTCGAGACAACACCTCAACATTGTCCGTAGGGCGAGGGGTGGAGGCGATCGGAAGAGAACCGCTGTTCATATCCGAGAGTCCAATGAACCGCTCGACGAAGATACGTTGAGATGAGCTCGGGACGGACTGCATAATCATGTTCGGCATGAGGAGAAGTAGTGCAATAAAACATACCATGATTTGCTATGGTGTCCGGATACTTACGACTTCGCCAGGGGCTTGACCCTGGGTAGCCACTCGTCGCCGCTGTAGGTGGCCATCATGGAGCAGTCCGGAGGGAGGGTCCTTCCCTTCTTGGACCCTTCGCCCTCCCCGGTTGGGTCAGCCTTCCTTTTCTTGTCTCCCCTGGCTAGGGGGGAGATACTTCCTCCTCCTCCTCGTTTTCATGGGAGGAGTATGCGTCGGAGTCATCGGGCGATGAGTCCAATACAACCTTGCGCCGGAGACCCTTTCCGGTCCCCGTGGCCTTCTTCTTGGTCTTCTTCGCCGGCACCTCGTAAGGTGCTGGTGCCAGCATCTCCATTAGGAGAGCATCTACAGAATCTTTAGGCAGGGGGGCTGGGCAATCGAGCTCCTCCGCTGTCTTTATCTAGTCCTGTTAATGACATGGAAGCTTAGATCCTGCACATGATTTAACTAGGGCAAATAAATACCCTGTGAGATATCAAAACTTACCGGATTGGCATGGCGCTTTGCGCTGAGTCCGCGGTCCTCGGTGAGGGAAGAAGGTACCTCGGCGCCCTTAAACAGCACCCTCCAGACATCCTTGTGTGTCGTGTCGTAGAGCTCTCGCAGCGTCTAGTGCTCGGCCGGGTCGAACTCCCACAAATTGAATGCCTGTCGTTGACACTGGAGAATCCAGCGGAAGAGCATGACCTAGACCATGTTGACGAGCTTGATTTTCTTTCTCATCATGTTCCTGATGCAGGTCTGGAGTCCGGTCAGCTCTACCGAAGAACCCCAGGACAGGCCCTGCTCTTTCCAGGAAGTGAGTCACGTGGGGATTCCAGACCGAAATTTGGGGGCCGCCGCCCAGTTGGTGTCGCATGGCTCGGTGATGTAGAACCACCCTGATTTCCACCCCTTTATGGTCTCCACGTAGGAGCCTTCGAGCCAGGTGACGTTAGGCAATTTGCCCACCATGGCGCCTCCGCACTCTGCTTGCTGGCCAACCACCACCTTCGGTTTGACATTGAAGGTCTTTAGCCACAAGCCGAAATGGGGCATGATGCGGAGGAAGGCCGCGCACACAACAATAAACGCCAAGATGTTGAGGATGAAATTGGTGGCTAGATCATGAAAATTCAGCCCGTAGTAGAACATGAGCCCCCGGACAAACGGGTGGAGAGGAAATCCCAGTCCGCGGACGAAGTGGGTAAGAAAAACTACCCTCTCATGGGGTTCGGCATAGGGATGATCTGCCCTGCATCTGGCAGCCGGTGCGCGATATCCGCGGCCAGATATCCGGCTTCCCATAACTTTGTGATGTTCTCCTCCGTGACGAAGGAGACCATCAATTTGCCTCCCGCTCCGGACATGCTTGGAGTGGTTTGAGAAGAAAGACGCGAACTTGGGCGCTGGAGCTCGAGTGTGCAAGAATGGGTAAGCAAGGAGGAAGAAGGTGTGGGTGAAAAGGGTGAATCTTTGTCCCTTTATAAGGGCGGAGGAGGTGATGCGCCTCTCCACTTGCCTGGTAAAATCGCTTATTCCCCAAGCGCCATAATTGATGGCGCGGTTGGGTTGCCCACGTCCGTATTGATGAGAATCCCGTAATAAAGGTAACACGATCTCTGCTTTGACAAGACGTGTCAAGAAAACCGCCTCCCGTTATGTGCGGTGCTGGTTGAGAAAAACGGTTCGAATAATGACCGGGCCATGGCGTGATGTGGTGCTGTCAAAACGTGTCAGCAGATTAGATTTGTGGAAATATTATTCTCTCTACAGTGGTATGTGGAACTTGTTTTGCAGAGCCGGACACTATCCTTGTGTTCAAAATCTTCCATGGAGTATTCGGAGGAGGAACCCGCCTTGCAATGCCGAAGAAAAATACCGCGTGCCGGACTCATCGTCATTGAAGCCTGGTTCAGGGGCTACTGAGGGAGTCCTGGATTAGGGGTCTCCGAACAGCCGGACTATATCCTTTGGCCGGACTGTTGGACCATGAAGATACAAGATTGAAGACTTCGTCCCGTGTCCGGATAGGACTCTCCTTGGCATGGAAGGCAAGCTAGGCAATACGGATATGTAGATCTCCTCCCTGGTAACCGACTCGGTGTAACCCTAGCCCCCTCCGGTGTCTATATAAATCGGAGGGTTTAGTCTGTACGACAAGATACAATGATACCATAGGCTAGCTTCTAGGGTTTAGCCTCTACGATCTCGTGGTAGATCAACTCTTGTAATACTCATATCATCAAGAACAATCAAGAAGGACGTAGGGTATTACCTCCATAAAGAGAGCCCGAACCTGGGTAAAACATCGTGTCCCCTGCCTCCAGTTACCATCCGCCTTAGAAGCACAGTTCGGGACCCCCTACCCGAGATCCGCCGGTTTTGACACCGATAGTGACACCGAAGCAACTTTTGGAGTCTAAACTAGTGAACTCGGTCAGACCGAGTCACAGTTCAGTGGCTCCGAGATTGCTAGGGTTCACAGAGAGTCTAACTCGGTCGCACCAATTTGCAACTTTCGGTCAGACCAAAAAGTGCAAATGCAATGGCCTAAGCGAAATCGGTGCGACCGATTTCTACAACTCGGTCGGTCCGAGATGAGTTTGGCGGAAATCTAACCCTAAATTTTCGAATCTAACCTAATCTAAGGAACGTTTTCTATGGATAGATTGATTTCATACGTGGTAAAGAACATGGCATTGCATTGTGCTAAGAATCGGAGTAAGGAATTAGCACAAAAGATCGAACTAATACCCTAGTTCGGTGGTGAGTTCGCTACGGCGGCAAGGGTGGGGTTGAATCCCGTTGACGGCGACGAAAACCAGCGGCGGGAGGTCGCTGGCGATGAGGAGACGATCCGGAGACCGGAGACGGCAGAGCAGGACACGCGCGAGATGGGGGGTTCTGAAGAAATTTCCAAAATCTCACCCGTGGGTATATATATCCTAACCCTGTCGGTGTGACTGAGTGGAACAACTCGGTGGCACCAAGATGTAGAATCACAAGCGGTTATTGCAACTTGGTGTGACCGAAAAGTTCAAATCGGTTGCACCGAGAATGAAAACCTAGACCAACTCAGTGAACTCGGTGTGACCGAAGTGGATGGATCGGTCAAACCAAAATGCACAAAGGTTTTGGAAGTTTAAGTCTATGACGAATTGGGGACTCTGAGTGCTCCTCACACAGAGTGGTTCAAATCTAACTTGATCAAACTTTGTGATGTAGCATGAATAGAGTTTGAGACGAGAAAAGCATAGATAGCTAGAGGAGGTTCTTAGGCATTCTTGTCCATCCACTTGGCAAAAGAGCCAAACAATCAAAGCAACAAGTGGATATCCTTGAATGGGTAAAATATGCAATCAACATAGTCACATAATAAAATGGCAAATGAAATATGTGACAAAGCATGCATAAACACTCTAGCATCTATCAAGCAATTGGCGATGACTAGGTCATCTATATATGAGTATATTGACTTAGGAGTCAAATGAGAACATTTGATCATACGTCATACTCATTGTTTAAGCACAAGTGGGGTTGCCACTTTTACATAAAGCATTATTGTGTTCACACCATTAGAGTTGCTTTAGCTCAATTGATTAGGGTAAAGCTCCCCCTAGATGTGATATCCCCCCTAAGAGGGATGAACTAACCTTGGGATTTGTCGATGATGACTTCATGTAGATGTTGAAGACGTGGATGCTCAATGTTGATGTAAATCATTTGAAGCAATCCATTGGAGTGAGTTGCACTTTCAATACCTACACAGGTTAATCCCACAAGGAACAAACACGGATATCCATAGACATAGAGTGATATACACACAATATGATGTCCATGAAAGCATTAGGTTACCTTGTCCCTTGTCTTACCAACAAGAGGGTTTGTGACTCCTTGAACTAGTGCAAGATGTGGAAGTTGTTTGCACTTGTCCTCGCCAAAATAATCTGAGTGAAGTATGTTGGCGGAGTCACCCTCGAGAACTCTCTAGTTCTTCTTCTTTGGGATCCACATCATCTTGATGGGAATCCTTGGAGTTGTAGGCATACTTGATGAAGTAGAACTTGATGTAGTCTTGGGAACCCACTTGACCAAGGCCTTAGGAGCTTCTTCAAATGCATCAATCTCCCCTTGAAGCTTGTCCTTGCCCTTTTGCTTATGGTCTTGTGGTGGAAGATCATCTTGAGCTTGTGTCCCTTGGAAAGAAGTAGAATCATACTTCTCTTGTTGAGGAACAAACTTCGTCTTGGGATATTGATCTTCATCCCACTCAACTTTGTTGGCATTGAACTTTCGTTCAAAACCAATACCTTGATTCTTCCGGTGCCTTCCTTGCTTGCGTACAATTTCCTCAAATTACTTAATCCCGGCAAGGCTCTTGTAAACACCTTTCTCTATAATTCCCTTCAATAAGCTATTTTCTTGCTCAAGTGTAACTTGGCTAAGAGAATTGTTAGTGGAATCAAGATAACTACTAGAAGCAACAATATTGGATTTAACATGATTATTGTTACTTCTAGAAGAAGAATCTTTCTTACTCTTGTTGCTAGATTTTACTTGTGGCATATAAGTAGACAAGAGTAAACGCTTGGCATTATAACAAGAACTTTTCTTGCGAAGATCATCATTGATTGCTTTTAAGAACCCAAGCTCTTGCTCAATGTTGAGCTTTTCAAAGCGTAGCTGCTCATGAGTCTTTAAAAGCTCTCGATGATTTTCCAAGGTAGTTTCATGAGCTAACTTAAGAGTGTTCTTTAGTTAGACGCTCAATCTTCTTATTATCATCATCATTCATTTTATCTTGATTAGCATGAATAATAGCAATTCCATCATAGTTTTCATCACTAGAGTTGTCAACAAGTAAATCGTCATCACCTAGCAAATCATCTTCATCACTATTGAAATCAACATACTCGGGGTGTGATACATTTGGGCCTTTAGCCATTAAGCATCTTCCAATTCTTTCATTTGGTGAGTAAAATATTGAAGAAATATGCCTTGGAGCCAATAATAAAGTTGTTATTTATATTTCCTTATATCATGATAAATGTTTATTATTCATGCTAGAATTGTATTAACCGAAAACTTAGTACATGTGTGAATACATAGATAAATTGAGTGTCACTAGTATGCCTTGACTTGACTAGCTCGTTAATCAAAGATGGTTAAGTTTCCTAGCCATGGACAAAGAGTTGTCATTTGATAAACAGGATCACATCATTAGAGAATGATGTGATTTACTTGACCCATCCGTTAGCTTAGCACTATGATCGTTTAGTTTATTGCTATTGCTTTCTCCATAACTTATACATGTTCCTATGATTATGAGATTATGCAACTCCCGAATACCGGAGGAACACTTAGTGTGCTATCAAACATCACAACATAACTGGGTGACTATAAAGATGCTCTACAGGTGTCTCCGATGGTGTTTGTTGAGTTGGCATAGATCGAGATTAGGATTTGTCACTCCGTGTATCGGAGAGGTATCTCTGGGCCCTCTCGGTAATGCACATCACTATAAGCCTTGCAAGCAATATGAATAATGAGTTAGTTACGGGATGTTGCATTACGGAACGAGTAAAGAGACTTGCCGGTAACAAGATTGAACTAGGTATTGAGATACCGACGATCGAATCTCGGGCAAGTAACATACCGATGACAAAGGGAACAACGTATGTTGTTATGCGGTTTGACCGATAAAGATCTTTGTAGAATATGTAGGAACCAATATGAGCATCTAGGTTCCGCTATTGGTTATTGACTGGAGATGAGTCTCGGTCATGTCTACATAGTTCTCGAACCCGTAGGGTCCGCACGCTTAACGTTCGGTGATGATCGGTACTATGGGTTTATGTGTTTTGATGTACCGAAGGTAGTTTGGAGTCCCGGATATGATCATGGACATGACAAGGAGTCTCAGAATGGTCAAGACATAAACATCGATATATTGGAAGCCTATGTTTGGACATCGGAATGGTTCTGGATGAGTTCGGGCATTTACCGGAGTACTGGGAGGTTACCGGAACCCCCCGGGGAGTATATGGGCCTTATTGGGCCTTAGTGGAAAAGAGGAGAGGAAGGGAAAGGTGGAGGGCACGCCCCCCTAGCCCAATCCGAATTGGGCGGGGGGCTTCCTTCCTTCTCTCCTACTCCTACTAGGGAAAGGGGCAATCCTACTCCCGGTGGGAGTAGGACTCCCCCTAGGGCGCGCCATAGAGAGGGCCGGCCCTCCCCTCCTCCACTCCTTTATATACGGGGGAGGAGGCACCCCATAGACACACAAGTTGATCTCTTAGCCATGTGCGGTGCCCCCCCTCCACAGATTTCCACATCGGTCATATCGTTGTAGAGCTTAGGCGAAGCCCTGCTTCAGTAACTTCATCATCACCGTCATCATGCCGTCGTGCTGACGAAGCTCTTCCTTGACACTCAGCTGGATCTAGAGTTCGTGGGACGTCACCGAGCTGAATATGTGCAGATCATGGAGGTGTCGTGCTTTTGGTGCTAGGATCGGTCAGATCGTGAAGACGTATGACTACATCAACCGCGTTGTCATAACGCTTCCGCTTACGGTCTACGAGGGTATGTAGACAACACTCTCCCTGCTCGTTGCTATGAATCACCTTGATGGATCTTGCATGTGCGTAGGATTTTTTTTGAAATTACTGCGTTCCCCAACAAATATGTCGTAGGAGTTGGTTGACACAAGTGCTAGACCGGCAACACCTTCATCTTGAGTATATTCGGAGTTGGAGTGATAACTTCTCTCGGAGTGATTGTTGGAGTCGGAGCCGGATACCCATTCACCAACATGAGCTTCATGTCTTCGTTTTGTGTAGCTCCTTGATGACTTGTCCTTCCTTTCCGAATCCTTGCTTCTCCGAGATGTTCTTCGTTCATAACGATCATCTCTACTCCTTCTTTCTCTTGGTGGTGATTCTTCTCTTCTACTTCTCCTTTTGGGTGAATCTTCTCTTTGTTTGTAGGGAGCCGTACACTCATTGGAGTAGTGTCCAGGTCTTCCACAATTGTAGCAATTACATTCACGACTCGAAGATCTTTTGTCATTGTAGGACCTTGACTTGGAACTTCTTTCCTTGCTTCTACTCTTGTAGAACTTGTTGAAGTTCTTCACCATTAGGCTCAATTACTCATTGAAGGTTTGTTTCTCACTTGATGATGTAGGAGCATCACATGAGGCCTTGTAAGCACCACTTGACTTGTTGTGAAGCTCTTCCTTATCCTTGAGTGACATCTCATGAACAACAATTCTTCCAATGACTTCCGTTGGATTGGGATCTTTGTAGTTGGGCATCATTTGGATCAATGTGCACACGGTATCATATTTTCCATCCAAGGCTCTTAGGATCTTCTTGATGATGAATCTATTGGTCATCTACTCACTTCCTAAACCAGCAATATCATTTGTGATGAGAGCAAGCCTAGAGTACATTTCAGAGACACCTTCACCATCCTTCATTTTGAACTTGTCAAGTTGACTTTGAAGGACATCCAATTTGGATTCCTTGACGGAGTTGGTACCCTCGTCCATATCAATCAAACTATCCCAAATTTCCTTTGCATTCTCAAGACGGCTGATTTTGTTGAATTCTTTGGGGCACAATCCATTGAAGAGGATATCGCAAGCTTGAGCATTGTATTGCAACATCTTCAACTCTTCCATGCTAGCTTCACACTTTGGGTCTCTCCCATCAAAGAATTCACCTTGCAAGCCATACACACAACAGCCCAAACGGCGGGGTTATGTCCAAGAATATGCATTTTCATCTTATCCTTCCAACTAGCAAAATTAGTACCATCAAAGTAAGGACCTCTACGGTGGTAATTTCCCTCGCTAGACGCCATACTCTCCTAGGTTGTGAGACCAAGACTGTGATCACCAAAAGCTATGGAAATCAAGTAAAATCGAGACCAAAGCTCTGATACCACTTGTAGGATCGAAAGTATGTCTAGAGGGGGTTGATTAGACTACTTGACCAAATAAAAATCTAGCCTTTTCCCAATTTTAAGTTTTGGAAGATTTTAGCAACTTAGAACGAGTCAAGCAATCAACCTACACATGCAAGTCTAAGAGTATAGCAGCGGAATGTAAAACATTGCATATGAAGGTAAAGGGAGGAGTTTGGAGGGAGCAAACGCAATGTAGACACGGAGATTTTTGGCGTGGTTCCGATAGGTGGTGCTATCGTACATCCACGTTGATGGAGACTTCAACCCATGAAGGGTAATGGTTGCGCGAGTCCACGGAGGGCTCCACCCACGAAGGGTCCACGAAGAATCAACCTTGTCTATCCCACCATGGCCATCTCCCACGAAGGACTTGCCTCACTAGGGTAGATCTTCACGAAGTACGCAATCTCCTTGCCCGTACAAACTCCTTGGTTCAACTCCACAATCTTGTCAGAGGCTCCCAGGTGACACCTAACCAATCTAGGAGACACCACTCTCCAAAAGGTAATAGATGGTGTGTTGATGATGAAATCCTTGCTCTTGTGCTTCAAATGATAGTCTCCCCAATACTCAAATCTCTCACACACTGATTTGGATTTGGTGGAAAAGATGATTTGAGTGGAAAGCAACTTGGGGAAGGCTAGAGATGAATATTCATATGGTTGGAATGGAATATCTTGGTCTCAACACATGAGTAGCTGGTTCTCTCTCAGAAAATGTATGTTGGAAGTGTAGGCACGTTCTGATGGCTCTCCTTGCTAATGAAGGAAGGGTGGAAGGGTATATATAGCCTCCACACAAAATCTAACCGCTACACACAAATCACCAAACTTGGTGGGACCGAATCATGAAACTCGGTCAGACCGATTTAGTTCAAAATGTGAACATTGGGATTTTCGATGGGACTGACATGTCAACTCGGTAGGACCAATTTCATTAGGGTTGGGCATAACATAATCTCGGTAGGACCGATTTCTGTAATAGGCAAACAGAGAGTTGGTCTGGCAAACTCGGTGGGATCGATTCGCTCATTTCGGTTGGACCGAAATGTTACGAAAGGGAAACAGAGAGTTTGCATTGCGAACTCGGTGGTACCGATCGCTCATCTCGGTTGGACCGAAATGTTATGAAGGGAAACAGATAGTTTGCAATCCCATCTCGGTGAGACCGAGATCCCTATCGATGAGACCGAAGTGACTAGGGCTTCTGGCAGTGGCTATGTCCAAGTGAAGTCGGTGGCGCCGGATAGATCAAATTGGTGGGGCCGAGTTTGACTTTTGGTTTGGGACATATGTGGATATGAGAAAGTGGTTGAGGGCTTTTGGAGCATATCACTAAGCATTTTGAGCAACCAAGCCATTAAGCAACACCTCATCCCCTTTTAATAGTATTGGCTTTTCGTATGGACTCAATGTAATCTTGGATCACTAAATTGAAAATGTAGAGTCTTGAGCTTGAGCCAATATGTGTCCTTAGCATTTTGAGGGGTCCACATTCCTAATCCATGCCATGCCAATCATTGAACTTTCTGAAAGGATCATCTTGAAATAGCATTAGTTCAATGAGCTATATGTTGTTAGTAATTACCAAAACCACCCAGGGATAGTTGCACTTTCATCATATTATATCACGATTGTTTTGACAAAGTGTTAACATTTAAAATACTTTATTATTTGCTCGCTAGTTGATTTTGCCATTGATATGAGATAATATAATTTCTAAGAGTTATTGCTTGCATGGTTAGTCATGATCTTTGTTGAAAACCTGGGTGCTATTTAAGCATATATATGTAAACAAGAACAAAAGTGTTAGTAAAAGTTTTTCTTTATCACTTTCAGTTTGTCAACTGAATTGCTTGAGGACAAGCAATGAGTTAAGCTTGGCAGAGTTGATACATCCCAAATGCTTGGGGGAGTTGATACTGGAACCAAGACCCACTGGAGGGGGGGATGGCTGCTCACAAGACAGCAGGGCGCGCCACCCCCCTGGCGGGTGGTGGGGCCCTCGAGGCCCCTCTGACCCAAATTCCAACTCTATAAATTCCTATTTTCAGAGAAAAAGTAGGAGAGGAAGTTTCATCGTGTTTTATGATACGGAGCCGCCGCCACCTCCTGTTCTTCATCGGGAGGCCGGATCTGGAGCCCGTTCCGGGCTCCGGACAGGGGGGCCCTTGATATTTTCCATCACCAACCATCCTCCATCACCAATTTCATGATGCTCCCAACTAGGAGTGAGTAATTCCTTCATAGGCTCGATGGTCGGTGAGGAGTTGGATGAGATTCATCATGTAATCATGTTAGTTTTGTTAGGGCTTGATCCCTAGTATCCACTATGTTCTGAGATTGATGTTGATATGACTTTGCCATGCTTAATGCTTGTCACTAGGGCCCGTGTAACATCCCAAAATTCTAAATTTTGGAATGTTATATTAAATAAATTATTATGAATGTTTGTTTTATTGTTGTGTGATTGATGGTGTGAAAATGATTGGAAATTGAAACTTTTGAAAGTTGAATGAGAGGGAATAAAAGGACTTTTCCAAAACTTTGCATCTTGCATTTTGATCTTCCTGAATTCAAATTCATTTCATCACAAAACCCTAGAGTGAAGATGGTATGACTTCTTCCATTTAAAGAAATGAAAAGGGGTTTGAAAATGATTTGAATTCCATTTTGAAATATTTCAAACTTAGAAACTTTAAGCAACTCAATGAGTTCATGAGGGAAGATAAAATGACTTCTTCATATTTGAAGAAAGAGAGTTGGAAGTTTCAAAGAAATAAATTGGAAGTCACTTTGAAGTTACTTGAAACTCATTTTCCATTTGAAATTGTTTGAAATTCCAAATTCAAATCCAATTGGGAGTTATTTGAGTTTCTTTTCAAAATATTTTTCTCCTAAAATAAAATAAATGGAAATAAGGGTAAAATGATTCCCTTCAATGGAAAATTAGGGGAAAATAAATTTGAAATCATTTTGCTATTTTAAAATGATTTTTATTGATTTTAAATGCAACAGTAGCACTGTTTGACTTTTATGAATTTTTATAGAATTTAGTTTAACTTGAAAAATAGTTCATCTTATTCGGGGTATTTTTCTGAACATTTTGGTATATAATATGCCTATGTAAATTATTTATTTATTTTCTTCCATTGCATTTGTTTCTTTGTGTTTAAAAAACACGCACACCACCTGGACCGAGGGCAGTTCAGCCCAGGAGCGCACCCAACCGGCCCATGGCCAGTTTTGGCCAGGCTAGCCCAGCGCCCGAGCGCTACTCGCATTGCTCACCCGCCCCTCGTCTCTCATCGCTCGCTACCGCCGCCGCCACTGACCAGTAGGACCCCGCCCCATCGTCCGTAACCTCCCGCCTCTCTCGCTCGGGTTGAGCTCGCCGCTGCACTCCCGCAACTGCCGGGCGAGGCCCGAGCGGATAAAGCCTATCCGCCACTCCCCGAGCTCCTGACTGCGCCTATAAACCCCCAAGACCCCCTCTCTCCGTTCTGCCAATTCGCTCGTCCTCTCGCACATCACAAGCGCCGGTTTGTTAGTTGGATCTCACTGGCCGGGGCTCCGTTCGCCGGAGGAGCTCGACGACCGTAAGCCACCCCGAGGCCTCAAACTCCGTCAAACTACTCCCCATGTTCTTCCGCACCTAGTTGACATCTTATTGTGCCCCTAGGTTCGCCGGAGACGCCGCCCCGACGTGCCGCGCCCTCACCGGAGCTCCAAACGCCGCCACCTCCCTCTGCTCGTCGCCGGCACCCCGCCGTCCGTCGACCCCACCAGCAAGACACCCGCGCCTAGCCGGACCCCGCCGCTGAGGACCGCCGGAGCCGCAGCCCCGTCCGCTGTCCAACGCCCGCGCCGCTGTCTCCTGTCGTCATCGTCGGTAAGCAGCCGTTTGCCCGGTTCGTTTTTTGTGTTAAATTGGTTAACTCTGGTTTTTAATAAACCATGCGGTTTAGTTAAACCGACCTCGGTTTTTGTTGTATTAAGCCGCTGCCTTTGTTTTGCTTATTTAGTGGTCGTTCGTTGCTTAGCCTAAGCCGCAAACGCTGCTCGGCCAGTAGGAACCCGCCATGTGGCCAGGGACCTGGTCGCAAATAAAACTTTCATAGTCAAGTCCCTGAGTTTTCAGTTTAGCGTCTAAACTTCGAATGGTTGTATCTTTTTAACCGTAACTCCAAATTCGACGAAACCAGCGGCAAAATGTTCGTCTCAAATAGCTTTATACAGGGAACCAACTTTGAAAACTTTTGGCCAATTTCAAATTTAAATTTATTTAGGTTTGAATCCAAACTTCAACTGGCCATATCTCCTAAACTGTGGCTCCGATTGATGTGATTCTTTTTGCAACGTGTCACCATGGCCAAACTGTCGTGGAATTGTCACGGCAGATGTCCTAGAGCAAGGACTTAGTCATAGGGCCATCGCACTAGGAAGCTTAAAGGGGTTAATCGGGACAAAGGACACGAGAGGGTTTTATACTAGTTCGGCCCCTTACGATGAAGGTAAAAGCCTACGTCTAGTTGGGATTGGTATTGTTGGGGTTTCGATCACCAAGAGGCTCAACTCGCCGGCTTGGTTATCGATTTGTTGTCTCTTGCCCTAAGCAGCCACCGGATCGTCCCCTTATATACATGGGTTGACGCCTAGTGGCCTACAGAGTCTCGGCCGGCTCATAATCGTGTCTGGCTCGGTGACTTCCTTTACATGCCTTTCTTTACAAGTCTGGGTTTACAATATCGGGCCTTAAGCCGCCTCCAGGCCTTTGGGCCTTCTATAAGGTTTAATAAACTATTGTCTTGAATGTTTACTGGGCTTCTAGCGTAACCCGCCATTGGGGCTGACCCGGCCCCTCCTGGGCGGGTCATGTCTGATAATAATATCCCCCACATTAGGCCCCAGGTTGACTTTGAATTTCATTCTTTGTCAATCTTCAATACTTAGACCAAAATCCATCTTTTTATCTTCGCTGAAGTTTTTGTAACCCACCATGACGTCATCTCTTGAAAACGCAAAAAACTTTCATGACGTCATCTCCCAACGGATCTTTTATCTTTAATGCTTCCCAAGAATCGAGGCGTCTGTGTAGCTAGATAACCATTATTCGGCTCTCCTCGATTTTCGCGCCTGTCTGTTCGCATTTTCCCTTATAAATAGGCACGCCTCGGCCTTCCTCATTCTCCTCTCTCGCTCCGTCTTCTTCCTCTCGCGCACCCCCTGCTGCTTGAGCTTCGCCGCCGCCGCGCTTCACCTCCGTCTCCGTCGACGTTGGCCGCTGCATCAACCTGAACCGGTCCAGAGAACAGCGGTGACCTCCGCAGAAGACCTGTGACTGTAAGTTCTCTTCTTTTCACTTCTCAGATCTGCACTTAGGGTTTCCAGATTCTTTCGTGTTCTTCCGAGTTCATCGCAGTCCCTTGTAGTTTTTCCACTGCAGGCCTCTTCTTGATCCAAATATATATATATATATATATATATATGCTCGTGCGGTAGTGTTCTTGTGCCTTTTCTTGATCCACAGATCCCTTTCTCTATTTCAAAGGCTGCATTAGAACTTACATACTCTTCTGCGCTGAACTTTTTTAGGTCTAGACTTTTTTCCATTTTGAATAGCCATTTGATCTAGAATAATACCAAACAATTTAGGAAACTTGTTTGTCTCAACACTTAGCTGAAGTTGCCTTCTTCAAATATTTGTAGTCATGGCGGCTTATCATGCCGGCTTAATTTTCCTTATATGTCATTAGCCCTTAACTAAGCCGCCATTACTTTTGGCATCTTCATCACTTAACTGTCAGTCTCACCATTAAACTGATCCGGCGTGTTGCTTTTATTTCCAGTTCTTCTTTGCACATCATGCCGTCCAAAGCACCAACCATCTGTAACTGGGTTCCCTCAACCGTAACTGAGGAACGTTTGAAAGAGTTCTTCACCATAGGATTTCTGCCAGTGAAAATCGTCATGTCTTACCGTGCCCCTGACTGGGAAGAAGAAAGGCCCAATCCAAGAGACGGCGAAGTAATTGTTTTTACTGACCACATGAACCGTGGCTTCTCACCGCCCGGCTCAAAGTTCTTCAGAGAGGTCCTCCACTTTTTCAAACTCCACCCTCAAGATGTCGGTCCCAATACCGTATCTAACATCTGTAACTTCCAAGTGCTCTGTGAGGTATATCTTCAACAAGAGCCGACCATGGAGTTGTTTAGAGAATACTTTTATCTGAATCGGCAGAACGAGTGCACCAACGGCCTCAGCTTAGAACTCGGAGGCATCTCAACTCAGCGCCAGCAGGGTGCTGTCTTCCCTCTCATAGTCTTACCAAGTCACCCAAAGGACTGGAACCAGACTTGGTTCTACTGTCAAGACATTTCGCCGGCGAACAAGAAGCCACTGCCGGGTTATTGCCCCGATCATCTTGACTCCAAGTTCGCGCTTCCCTACAAGCTTACTGCCGATGAACGCAAGAGGTTGATACCCTCCATCAAAAGGATTAATGCTCTGTTAGGGAACGGGTTAACTGGAGTTGATCTGACCCGCTGCTGGATCTCATGGCGGGTCATCCCTTTAAGCCGTCGATCAAAGCTGATGTATGAGTATGGTGGAGGCCCGGATGACTCTCTTCGTCACAGCCCCGTTCAATTAACAGAAGAAGATATTGTTTCAATGTCAACTCTTCTGGTGAACGGGAAATACGAAGATTGCAGTGTCGTCGGGTTAAACCCCTTCTGCCAGCTTAACCCGGTGCCAGAAGTAAGGATATTGTTTTTTCTCTCCTTTGTATTTTCCCAGTCGAATTGTTTTAATACTTGCCTGACTCTTTATCTTGTTTTTACTTGTATGCAGGCCAACTCTGACTTCTGGAAAGTTAAGTATGACCACGAGGCTGCCAAGAAAGCGAAAGCCGCCGCCATAAACGCCAAGAAAACGACCCGGAGATTGAAAAAGATGAAAAAGAACACTGCTGAAGATTGGATGAACCTTGATGACACATCTGATTCAGAGGTAGCCCTTGATTCCCATGGCCAATTTTTTAACAATCTTATTGACACTGATCCTTACCATGATGACACTGGGGCCAGTCAGGCTGTGGAAGTAGAGGTAACTATCATTTCCTCTGACTCAGAGCCCTTGCCAAGACAAAAAGTTCAACGAGTGATCCGTAAAGTAAGGTTTTCTAGCCCTTTAGCTCACTTGGGTCCCAACTTTCGTTTGAAAAAGCAGCAACATGAAAGCCGCCGTCAAGCTCGGACTGAAGATGAGTCGGCTGTCGTTCTTCAACAAACTCCTCAGAAGCGCCTGAATGAGGTTTACTTCTTCCTGTCTTTAACTCTGTTTAATGGATCCTTCCCCTTGTATTACTTTAACTCTATTTTATCTTTTCTGGAGGTGTCTCGCTCTTCTGGCGACTCATCGTAGACGCAATTTCCGGCCTTTAAGACTGCCCCTGGGTAATGAAAAATCCTCATTTTTTCCGGGTTGTTCAAATTGTATCTTTATACTGACAATACTGCAACATTTTTCTTTGTGGCCAAGCTAAATCCAAGAAGGAAAAGGTAGCTAAACCGTCGGAAGACCCGCCGGTGCTTGCATCTGACCCGGCCAGGCCATCTTCTCCATTAACCGATGCTCCAGAAGACCCGCCTGTTGATGCAGAAGCAAATCCTCCTGAGCCATCGTTTGATGAGACCACTGTGAACCCTTCTGCTACTGGACCATCAAGCTCAGCCAACCCGCCATAACCGTCTGCACAAGACGTTCAGATCACCGGGAGTCGCTTTATTGAACAAGGGAATCCAACTGTGCTGGCTCAGTGTACTGCGAAACAAGAGGCATTGGAGAGGCAGAAAGTGCGCTTTAACGTTGCCAATTACGACCATCTAAATGCCAACGATATTTTATCCGGCTATCTCAGCCACGTGCACTCCAGTCGCGACTCTGAGATTGAAATGGTCAAACAGTTGCAGCTGAAATATGAGGTATGTTCTTCTGGCTTATCTATATTCCTTCAGCCCCCAAGTCTTCAGATTATGAAACAACCGGAATGATCTGTAGACTTCAGCATATAGGCCAAGACCATTACCTTTGATTTTCTTGAATTCAATAAAATAGAACAAAACTTCACCTGTAGTCCCCAAGGGCCGGTTCTTTTTCATCATAAATGAGTCGGTACCTTAAATTGTTTTGTACCGTATTCAAAGAACTTAATATTCCGGCTTAACCTTGAGAAACTTGTTGAATTGCATACATTAGCCCCCAAGTGCCAAGTGATGTTACTTTGTAAAGTACTTGGGACTTAAAGTATGTCTTTAGAGCCATAAAAAATTGTTTTGGTTTACATTAGCCCCCAAGTGTCAAGTGGTTTTTTGGAAAGTACTTGAGACTTGAATCTTGATATTTGAACCTTTGAGCAAAATCTTGACTTATCTGAGTATGTATTCTTGCAGAATGCCTTATTCGAACTAAACTCGCAATTGACTGATGCGAAGACCCGGCTAGCTGGTCAGGAAGTAGAAATTAAGTCTGCTAACTCCAAATTGCAGATAAGTCTCTCTGAGATGGAAAACTTAAAGACCAATTTGGCTGCCAAGAAGAAAACCTGGGCAGAGGAAAAAAATGCTTCTGACACAACGCGCTGAGAGAGCCGAATCAGCCCTTGAAGAGGTGTCAACAAAGCTGAACGGCTTAAAGGGCCGGGTGTCTCAAATGGTGGCCGCCATTTTTGGTAAGCCATCCGTTTTTAATCTTATGTACTTTTTGTTGATCCGGAATATAAACCGCAAGTTGACTTTGTGTATAAAACATGTGCAAGCCCACGAAGCAAAAACCTGAGCCAAGATCCCTTGATTAAATTGAAGGCAGTGTACACCTTAGTAGAACAACTGTATATTGGTGCACAATGGGCACTTGCCGCCATCTCTCCTGCCAATCAAGGACCCAACCGGCTCGGTGACGTCTTGAAGAAACTATCAATCTTGCCTGCCAGAGTTCAAGAAGTGAAGCACTCTTGTGCGCGAGCCGGGGCTTTGACTGCCCTGAGCTGCTCCAAGGCTTGGGTGCCAGACCTAGACCCGACGGACGTGGCCAGAGGCTATCCTACCGTGAAGGAAGATAGATCTCCCTTTGAGCAGGATGACTTCATGGCTTGCGTGCGCGGAGTCCGACCTCAGGCAACTACCCTTGGAGATGATACCAACATTGACAAATAACAGCCGGGTTTTGATGCTGAAAATAAGAAGATGGCGACTCCCTCACACAAGGTGAAAATTTTGATCCCGCCTGTAAGAGAAAATACATTTGCCCCGGAAGTTGACCCGGCAGGCCTGATCGACGATGAAGCTGAATTTGTCGCCGTGAATGGTTTTGACTGGTCAAAACCCAACTTCCAGCCAACAGAGGGCGGTGAACCGGCGAGGGAGGAGTAACAACCATCTTCATTGGCTTTATAAATAGCCGTGTAATAGTTTAGCTGTGAAAACACTGAATGCCTTGCTTATGCCATCGTGCAGAAAACACTGTGTGTGACTCTGTGTTTCCTGATGGCAATATATGCATTATATTTGATGATTGTTTCTGCAACACTTTAACTATGTTCCCTGTAGATACAAGAGAAAAGACTGGCTTGGCGTCTTAGAACCGAACGGTTTAAAACACCCGGCTTATATCCAATATGTTTATC
Source organism: Triticum urartu (assembly GCF_056163025.1). Lineage (NCBI taxonomy): Eukaryota > Viridiplantae > Streptophyta > Magnoliopsida > Poales > Poaceae > Triticum > Triticum urartu. The sequence continues at coordinate 145,196,567 of NC_141877.1, read as the reverse complement.
ACAATAGAAAACAGAAAACAGATATAAATAAAGGACAAGGGCTGAAACTAACTCTTTAGTTAATGCAGCAGGCAATTACATATAAATAATAGCCATACTTGTACATTTGATCCTTAGACCACCGGCTTGAGTAACCCGGGTAACGAAGTTGATAACTCAATCTTTCTAAGAAATCAATGCCTTTGAATACTTTAATGATCATCATACCTTGGTAGCTTTGTTGTCAAATAGACAAGCCGGTGAAGAAGATCATGCTAATTATTTGTAACAAGAAACTCCAAGGCAAATAAGAGTTAACAAGTATGATTTAACCTTATATTTTAATTTTGGTGGCTTCTTATTCAAATACGATCAGTAAACTGTACCAAAGGGGTTAAGCTAGGGTTCGAATACGACCATATAGCCCCCAGTGGCTGTGGCGTTGCGCCGATCAAGAGGGTACCGACAGCTATGTTCTCTTTGGTTCGAATATGGCCTATGTTTGAACAGGAAGCCCCCAAATGACCTTGAGAGGTTTTTAACGACCCTGATTCAAATACGATCCAAGTCGGACCCAAAAGGGGTTAAGCTATGATTCGGATACGATCAAGAAGCCCCCTGGTGAGTTTGGCCTTGAGCCGATCAAGAGGGTTACGACAGCTATGTTCTCTTTGGTTCGAATATGACCTATGTTTGAACAAGAAGCCCCCAAGTGACCATGATAATTGCAGCTAGATTCGGATACGATCATAAGCCGGACAAAAAAAGGTTAGACTTGATTCAAATATGATCAGCTCCTTAATAGTCATTTGAAAATAAGAAATATCAAAGATGCATAATCTTTGAAAAGAAAAGAGACTGATGGTCTTACTTTATTGCTTTATCATGGTATATACAATGTTAAAGTATGTACATGATGAGAGCCGGTGGCTCAGGTGTAGTATGGCCGAAGTTGAGCAATGTTCCACGGCCGGCGGGTCTCCTCTTCCGACATACGTGAATCTTTGTGCTCTCGAACGTCGATGAGGTAATATGACCCGTTGTTTAAATTCTTGCTGACCACAAAGGGTCCTTCCGAAGGTGGGGATAACTTGTGCGCATATGACAGATCCTGGATGAGCGGAAGCACCAGGTCACCTTCCTGAAAAGTCCTGGACTTAACCCGGCGGCTGTGATAACGGCGCGGGTCCTATTGATAAATTGCTGATCGAGCCGCTGCTAAGTCTCTTTCTTCATCCAACAAGTCAAGTGCATCCTGTCTGACTTGTTCATTATTAGCTTCAACATAAGCCGCCACACGGGGCGAGTCATGACGGATGTCACTAGGCAACACTGCTTCTGCTCCATAAACCATGAAGAAAGGTGTGTAACCTGTAGACCTGTTAGGTGTGGTGTTGATACTCCACAACACCGAGGCTAATTCCTCTACCCAACAACCCAGCGTTCGCTGTAAGGGAACCATAAGCCGGGGTTTGAGAACTTTCAAAAATTCCTGATTGGCTCTCTCAGCTTGACCATTGGATTGAGGCTGAGCTACAGAAGGAATATCAAGCTGGATATGCTCACGTTGACAAAACTCCTCCATAGCCCCTAGGGACAGATTAGTGCCATTGTCAGTGATAATGCTGTGTGGAAAACCAAAACGGAAGATCACCTTTTTCATGAACTAAACCGCCATGGCCGCGTCACACTTACTCACTGGCTCCGCCTCAACCCACTTAGTGAATTTATCAACTGCCACTAAGAGATGTGTCTTTTTGTCCTTAGACCTTTTGAAAGGTCCCACCATGTCAAGCCCCCAGACCGCAAACGGCCAAGTGATTGGAATCATCCGGAGCTCTTGAGCCGGCACATGTGCTCGCGTGCGAACTTTTGACATCCATCACATCTGCTGACCAGATCCTCTGCATCAGCGTGAGCCGTCAAACAGTAAAAACCGTGACGAAAAGCCTTGGCCACCAGAGATTTTGACTCGGCATGATGGCCACAATCGCCTTCATGGATCTCACGAAGTATTTCTTGACCTTCTTCGGGGGAAACACACCCCTGAAACGCTCCGGAGACGCTGCGATGGTATAGTTCTCCATCCGAAATCGTCATTGACTTAGACCGTCGTGTTATCTGTCAAGCCAGGGTCTCATCCGCTGGCAACTCTCCCCGGGTCATGTAAGCCAAGAATGGCACTGTCCAATCTGGGATGACATGAAGAGCCGCCACCAACTGCGCCTCCGGGTCAGGAACAGCTAAATCTTCTTCATTGGGCAACTTGACAGACGGGTTATGCAAAACATCCAAAAAGGTGTTAGGTGGTACCGGCTTACGCTGAGACCCCAACCGGCTTAAAGCATCAGCCGCTTCGTTCTTTCGATGGTTAATGTGCTCCACCTGATAACCTTTAAAATGCCCTGCAACAGCATCAACCTCCCGGCGATAAGCCGCCATGAGAGGATCCTTGGAATCCCACTTGCCTGACACCTGTTGAGCCACTAGATCTAAGTCGCCAAGACATCTGACCCGGCTCAAACTCATCTCTTTTGCCACTAGAAGACCATGGAGCAAGGCTTCATACTCGGTTGCGTTGTTAGTGCAAGGAAACATCAACCGTAACACATAACAAAAATTTTCACCTCGCGGAGAGGTTAACACAACTCCAGCCCTCGAGCCTTCCAACTGTCTGGACCCATCAAAATGAATAGTCTAATACGTGTTGTCGGGTTTCTCTTCTGGCATCTGCATCTCTGTCCAGTCATTAATGAAGTCAACCAGTGCTTGAGATTTGATCGCGGTACGTGGCACATACTTCAACCCATGAGACCCAAGCTCAATCGCCCACTTGGCGACTCGCCCAGTGGCTTCTCTGTTTTGAATGATGTCTCCCAAAGGAGTAGAGCTAACCACGGTGATTGGATGTCCCTGAAAATAATGGTTAAGCTTCCGGCTTGCCATGAACACCCCATATACGAGCTTCTACCAATGTGGATATCGTTGCTTGGATTCAATTAGCACCTCACTGACGTAGTAAACCGGCCATTGAATCGGATGCTCCTTGCCAGACTCCTTGCGCTCCACCACAATAGCCACACTAACAGCTCATGAGTTGGCGGCCACGTATAACAGCAGCGGCTCTTTCTCAACTGGAGCAGCCAGGATTGGCGGCTCAGCAAGCTGTGTCTTCAGATCTTCAAAAGCAGAGTTCGCAGCATCGCTCCAAACAAAATCATCTGTTTTCTTCATCATCTGATACAGAGGCATTTCCTTCTCCCCTAACCGGCTTATGAACCGGCTCAAAGCAGCAACACAGCCCGCCAGTCATTGAACGTCATTGATGCATGTTGGTTTGGCCAGGGATGTAATTGCCTTGATTTTCTCCGGGTTAGCCTCAATACCTCGGTTAGACACCAAAAAACCCAAGAGCTTGTCGGCTAGGACTCCAAAAACACACTTGGCTGGGTTAAGCATCATTTTGTAGACCCGGAGATTATCGAAAGTCTCTTTCAGATCTGTGAACAAGGTTTCCTCTTTCCTAGATTTTACTACTATATCATCCACATAAGCATGAACATTACGCCCAATTTGATCGTGAAGACAATTCTGCACACACCGTTGGTAAGTCGCCTGGGCACTCTTAAGCCCAAAAGGCATAGACACATAGCAGAAAGCTCCAAAAGGAGTGATAAAAGCCGTCTTCTCCTGATCCTTGACTGCCATCTTGATCTGATGATAAACAGAATAAGCATCCAAGAAACTCAAAGGTGCGCAACCCGCCGTAGCATCAATGATCTAATCAATACGGGCGAGGGCAAAAGGATCAGCCGGACAAGCCTTGTTCAGATCAGTGTAATCCACACACATATGCCAGGTGCCATTCTTTTTGAGTACAAGCACCGGGTTGGCTAACCACTCCGGGTGAAAGACTTCTACAATGAACCCAGCTGCCAAAAGCCGGGCCACCTCTTCTCCTATGGCCTTGCGCCTTTCGTTGGAGAAACTGTCTGATGGGTTTAAACTTTGGATCAATATTGAGAGTGTGCTCAGCGAGTTCCCTCGGGACACCCGGCATGTCTGAAGGTTTCCATGCGAAGATGTCCCGGTTCACATGGATCAACTCGATGAGCGTGCTTTCCTATTTTGGATCCAAGTTTGCACTGATGATGAACTGCTTGGATGAGTCGCCAGGCACAAAGTCAACCAACTTGGTGTCATCAGCTGATTTGAACTTCAACACCGGCTCATGCTCTGTTGTTGGTTTCTTTAGTGATGTCATGTCTGCCGGGTCAACATGCTCTTTGTAAAACTTCAACTCCTCTGTTGCACAGACAGATTCAGCATAGGCAGCATCACCTTCTTCACACTCCAAAGCTATTTTCCGTCTCCCGTGTACTGTAATGGTGCCCTTATAACCCGGCATCTTAAGCTGCAAATACACATAACACGGTCGAGCCATGAATTTGGCATAAGCCGGTCGTCCAAACAGAGCATGATACGGGCTTTTGATCTTAACCACCTCAAAGGTTAATTTTTCTGCTCTGGAGTCATACTCATCCCCAAAGGCTACTTCTGGTTCAATCTTACCCACTGGGTATGCCAACTTGCTAGGAACCATACTGTGAAAAACAGTGTTGGATTGTTTAAGACTCTTATCAGTCAATCCCATCTGGCGCAACGTCTCGTAGTAGAGGATGTTGATGCTGCTGCCTCCATCCATGAGTACCTTAGTGAATTTGTATCCACCAACCTGAGGTGCCACTACCAAAGCCAAGTGACTCGGATTATCAACCCGGGGTGGGTGATCCTCTTTGCTCCACCCAATAGGCTTCTCTGACCAACGTAAGTAACATGGAATCGTCGGCTCAACGGCATTGACGGCCCTCTTGTGAAGCTTCTGGTCTCTCTTACATAAGCTAGTGGTGAATACATGGTATTGCCCACTATTCAGCTGCTTTGGGTTGCTCTGATATCCAGACTGCTGCTGATTGCCTTCGGCGGGTTGCGGATTATACCCTCCTTGGTTACTGGGATGGCCCTGACCGTGGAATCATCCTCCACCTAAGCCGGCGCCCGGGCCTTGGAAACCGCCTCCACCTGAGCCGCCACCTGGACCGTGACCTCCATCAAACGCGTTTGAATTTTTAAACGCCTTCATGATCGTACAATCTTTCCACAGGTGGGTGGCTGGCTTCTCCCGGGTGCCGTGCTTTGGACAAGGCTGTCGGCGTTCTGGGAACGGGGGTCCCCAGACTTGCCTGCCTGTGGCCTGCGGCGTGGCTCAAAAGGGGGCCCAGCGCGGCCCATCTTCACCAACACAAACCCAAGACCCTCGCGAGGGGCCAAGCCTCATGGGGCGGACGACGTGGAGCTTCCTCAGGCACGGCCTCGTCAGGCTGGCTCATGAGGAGGCGGAGAGATCAAGGCGGGGTACCTCACGAGGTGCCCATGACGCAAGCCATGACGACCAAGGGCGCCAGGCGGGTGCCAGCCCGCGCAGTGTCCTCCTTTCCTCTTTGGTGCAAAGGGGGCAAGCGCAGCCGCGGAGTACCGAGGCATCAGGCAAAGGTTGCCATTTTAGTGCAACGAGACCAAGACCAGGAGGACTACAAGACGGAGGTCACCGTGGATCCCAAGACGGCGTCATCACCAGAGCTTTGCGCAGGCGAAGACTACTTTTGTCAGGATAGCTAGTACTAGCTGTCCTCCTTCAAATTAGCCCGCCATTGTTGGCTCCCTTCCCGTTCGATATTTGGGAAGAGGACCAGGGCCCCTATAAATAGGACCGGCCACCCGCTAGACAGGAGAGAGAGGACCGAGGACAAAAAGAAAGAGAGAGAGAGAGAGAGAGAGAGAGAGAGAGAGAGAAGGGCGACTGAGCTCCTCCCAGCAGTTCATCGCCCCAGCCAAGAACAGACCCTCGCGAGGCTGTTCTTCCTTGTATTGTTCGTCATCATCAGCCCAAGAGGCAATCCACCACACCACACACTGGAGTAGGGTATTACACCACAACGGTGGCCCGAACCAGTATAAACCCTGTGTCTCTTGTGTTGTTCTTTCCTTAGTTTAGATCCTAGCAAGGCGGAGGGGTGCAGGTAGGTAGGAGACCAAAGCTCCACGCGCACCCCAGTGTTCGAACCTCAAGGGTCTGCCGGAACCCGAAATCCGACATTTGGCGCGCCAGGTAGGGGTGCGCCGGGATTCGTCTTCCACCACCCCGTTCTCCTCCGACCATCACGCCCATGTCTGACGCTCGTCGGGCCCGCGCCGAGCGCCGGGCCGCGCTCGCTTCCCGCGTCGCCCAGACGGCCCCTGTCAGCGGGCGCCCTCGCCGTTCCCCATCACCTGCCGTCAACGCCGCCACCGGCCCAGCGGGGGACGAGCAGCAAGCATCGTCCCAGCATCCGTCCATGCGGCAAGACGGCCGCACCACAACTCCCTCGCTCACCCCAGCTGGTTCTTCGTCCCGCGCGCTCCGCGCGCCCATGGAGGCTCGAGCTGCACTCATCGCGGCGAACGAGCTCCTGCGCTACCGCCCCGTCGACGACGTCTACGAAGAATGGCTCGACCGCGTCGCCGAGCTCGTCCGTGCCGCAGGGGGCTCTCCTACGCCGTCCGTTCCGCTGCATCGCACCCCGCCCCGCGCGGGCAATGAAGCTCCGGCGGCGCCCTGACCGCCTCCTCCTCAGGAAGGCGCCATGGATCCAAGGCGCATGGCCCCTGGGCAGAACCCGCTCCGGCAGGCACCAGCGCAGCAAGAGCAGAGCTGTCAAGAAGTCCCTCGCCCGCAAGAAGCTGCCCGGGCGCTCCCTGCTCCAGCATGTCGCGACCATGCTCCTGCTCCCGCGCGTCAAGACCCCACGCTGCACCCAGCTGCAGCGCGTGGGGACATGCCAGACCAAGCTCCCCGTCATCCAAGGCCTCCCGTGGCCACAGCAGGCTGCCGCGCCTTCACCGCCGAGCTACGCAGCATCACATGGCCCGGCAAGTTCAAGCCAGACTTGCCTCCACGCTACGACGACACGGCTGACCCTGCGGAGTTCCTCCAGCTCTACGAGCTGGGCATCGAAGCTGCCAACGGAGACGAGAAGGTCATGGCGAACTGGTTCCCCATGGCACTCAAGGACGGGGCCCGCACCTGGCTCCTGAACCTGGCTCCAGGCACAATCTCCTCCTGGGACGAGATGCGCACCCGCTTCATCGCCAACTTCCAAGGCACTCGCGACCGGCCACCCGCCGTAAGCGACATGCGCCGCATCAAGCAACAGCCCGGGGAGACCCTGCAGAAGTACATCCAGCGCTTCAACAACGCGCGCCTCAAGATTCCCAAGGTGACTGAGGAGGCCATCATCTCGGCCTTCTCCGACGGCGTGCGCGACGTCAAGATGAAGGGGGAGCTGGTGATGCATGAAGACCTGTGCACCTCCTTGGAGCTGTTCAACCTGGCAACCAAGTGCGCCAGGGCCAAGGAAGGGCGTCTCTCCCTCCTCGAGCTGCCTGCCGCAGACCCGGGAGAGAAGAAGCCCAAGACCAAGGATGTGAAGCGCAAGGGGGCTACCGTGCTCGCGGCAAAACCAAACGCCAAGCGAGGCAGAGATCAGCCCGAACCTTCCAAGGGCGGCCGGTACTGTGTGTACCACGACCTCCACACCCACAACACCAACGAATGTCAAGAGCTCCGAGCCATGCGAGAAGGAAGGATCGGCCGTCGCCCTGACCGCAGTGACCGGGGCTACGGCCGAGGAGGAGGAAGGAACGCAGGACGCTGGGAAGACCGTGGCCCACGCCAAGGGTGGCGCGACCAACCTCGCAAGGATCGCTGGCAAGATCAGCCTCGCGAGGGGGACTGGAGGGATCAGCCTCGCGAGGATCGCCCGCAAGGCAACGCAGGCCTCCCACCGCTGCCGCCGCAGCCAAGAAGAAACGAAGACCGCCACCAGGACGAGGGGGCTGGGGGCTTCCAGGAGCCGCGCACGATTGCCTGCATCTTGGGTGGGGCACAAGCCCCAGCCTCTCAACGCATCTTCAAGCAGTTCGCCCGTGAAGTGAACGCAGTCCTCCCCAGGCTCGAAGCCACGCGCCCTCTCAGGTGGTCGGCGTGCGCCATCACGTTCAGCTCGGCAGATCAGCTCAAGTGTGCGGCTACAGCCGGAGTCCTCCCGATGCTTTGTTCCCCAATCATCAGCAACGTGGTGGTCACCAAGACCCTCATCGATGGTGGGGCAGGGCTCAACGTCCTGTCCGTGGAAACATTCAACAACCTCCAAGTGCCCTACAGCCAGCTTCAGCCAACTAAGCCTTTCTCCGGTATCACCGATGGCTCCACGGTCCCGATTGGGCAGGTCCGCCTCCCTGTCACCTTCGGGGCACGTGACAACTACCGCATCGAGCTCATCGACTTCGACGTCGCTCACATTCGCCTGTCGTACAATGCCATCCTTGGGTACCCAGCGCTGGCCAAGTTCATGACCGTAACTCACCATGGCTACAACATCCTCAAGATGCCAGGAAGTGGCGGAGTCATCACGGTACCCTGTGAAGAGAAGGACGCGGTGTGTTCCCTGGAACGAGCCTTTCAGGCCATGTCACTGGAAGACCCGGATCATGGAAGCAGGAGGCCTCTCGAGACCGCCCCTAAGAAGAAGAAGACATCGTCCGGCCCGACCCCTTAGGAGGCAGGCCCCTTTGGGCCTGTGCCTGCCCAGGGGAAACCTCCTTCTGTCGCATAGGAAAGCGTGCCCGGCGCCCTCCTCAGGCAGGGCTCGGGGGCTCTCCCCTGGAGGGCCACCGACCTGGCTAGGGTCACGAGGGAGGCGCTTGGGCACCACATGGAGGCGTGTTTCGAAGCACGTTTCCCTCAAGAAGGAGCAAGGCAAGGAGATCCAGACCCTCAGGAGTTCATCAGCAAGGCCATTTAGGAGCTACAGGAGTCAAGAGTCATGAAAGGTGGCCGCCGCCTACCAGCAATGGCTCCCCATCCAGGCGAGGATGGTGGGTTGTGCGTCTGCATCGTCATACCAGGACTCAACCGAGTCGCCTCTCTGGAGCGCCTCTGGCCCTCGCGAGTGGGGCGCTGCGGAGGCCCACCCCACACCTACGTTCGCATGCCTTACGGCCTGCCGAGCGCGGCTGACGCGTACCAGCGCCTCATGAGGGGCATCATGGAGGCACGAGAGGCCAGGCGTTCCGCTGCCCTAGCAGGGATGGAGATGGCCCGCGAGGAGCCGCCAGCGCCTCCGGAGCCTCCCGAGGCCCCTGGGCCTGGGGGCTTGTGAGGATCGGCTCCCGCAGCCCACCGAGCCTGCTACATCAATGCTCCTTCGTCCTCAACATCATCAAGTGACACCTTTCTAGTTCTACTTCCAGCTGGTAGCACCCCCCAGGGCTGCATTATTCCCAGGCCGCGTGGGTCCGTCCCTGCGGCGTGTATCCCTTTTTTATTCCATGTTGTTAGCTTACCTTGTTGGGGGCGCCCCTCAGGCTGCATGATCCCCAAGCTGCCCGGGCCAGGCCCAGTGGCATGTATCCCATTTGCGTTTATTTCCGATTACGCATTAGACCCACCATGCTTGATTATTTGATGCCGGTCCACGGCACCTCTTCTTCTCCATGCCGACAACTTGCACGTTAAAGGGGGGGTACCTGAGCATCGCGACTCAGGGCTCTTACTAGCTCTCCATCCCTCACCCTCTGGCCTTGTCCATGGCATCGCGACCTGGCATACCAGCGACGACTGAGACCAGCTCGAGGGCCGGGACCCGAGGACGTAGAGTGCCGACATCTAACCAAATTTGCAGGAACGCATCACAAGATAAGGCCCAGTGCCAGGCACAACCCGCCTAGAGGTAGGGCCCCGTGAGTCCCGTGCTGGCTCACGGGTGCCCAGATACACCTCACCAGGCCCTATCATGCCAGCCACGTGTCAGGGCGGGGCTGTACACGCCCCGGGGGCTCCTTCCGCAGGGGGGCCCCCTCCCATGTACCAGTGGAAGCACCATGCTCCGCGCTGGCTGACGACACTGCCGAGGAGCGGCTATGCCCATACACATACGGAAGCGCTATGCTCCGCGCTGGTGATAAACAACTGAGGGTGGCCCCCCGGGCCGCATCAACCTCATGGAGCCCAGAGCTCAGTGTCTAGCCTCATCGCAACGCCTCCCCTCGGGAGTGCCGCGCGAGGGGGCTGGGCACGGGGGGCTGCGTCTGGGTCACGCCCAGACGCACGCCACCCAGCCAGGCCCCCCGGGCCTGGTTCGTCGCGCGTCTCTCCCCGAGCGGAGCCAAGGTACTAAGGCCGTTTGAGCGTCAAGGGGGACTCCTGAGCATCGCGACTCAGGAGCCTAACTTGTCACGTAGCCCCTCACTCCTTTGGTCCCGTCCTGGTTTCCGGTCGGGGCTAATGCTGGGTGAGATATGCGCGGGGCCGGGCTCTGCAGACGTAGAACGGTGGATCCACCTACATCACACCTCCCAACTTGTTGTTCGTGCGCCAAGGGGGACTCCTGAGCATCGCGACTCAGGAGCCTAACTTGTCACGTAGCCCCTCACTCCTTTGGTCCCATCCTGGTTTCCGGTCGGGGCTAATGCTGGGTGAGGTATGCGCGCGGCCGGGCTCTGCCGGCGTAGAACATAAGCAAGTAGGAAGGAGAAGCGCAAATTTCAAGGAATTCAAAAGCAAATATTACAGTCCACACTGTTATCTCGATACCAAACACAAGTTTAAACGCCTCCTCGAGGCATGATACATGTGCAGGAATTAAAAGCAGGACAGGAGCCACAGCGGAGCCACTTGTCGGCGGTGGAGCAGCGCGGAGTGGCTTCGCCTCATGGAGCAGCGGGGTCAGCAGCGCCTTGCTTCGGCTTGGTGCTGAAGGCCTGGAACTTCCCCAGCAGAACCTCCACGCGACCCTTCACGGCCTCGGCAGCGGCAGCGGCACGCTCGCCGCTTACTGGCTCCAGCAGGCCGTCAAGGTCGACGTCGGGATCGCGAACGTAGATGTGGGTGAGCACCCGCGTCAGTGCTGCAGAAGACAGGACACGCGCCTCGGCCTCCGCCGTGGGGCCAAGGCCAAGGGCGACATCTTCAAGAGCGCGAACTAGGAAAGGAAGCAGCTTGGCGGGGCCGTCCTCGGCGCCAGCCAGCGAGCTCTCCAGGCCGCTGTCGTAAAGCGTCCTCAGTGAGGAGCAAGCCTTCGCCTCCATCTCCGTGAAGGCCACGCGGTCCTCGGCAAGAACCAGGGCCTTGTCGTCCAGCTCGGCCTTCCTCGCCCTCAACTCCTGCTCCAGCACGCCTAGGCGGTCGCGGCGCTTCCTGAGCTTGACCTCCCTCTCCGTGACGGCCGCCTCGCGAGCCTTCACACCTTCTTCCTGCTCCTAGCGAAGGCGGACCTCTTTCGCGAGCTGGTCCCGCAGGCCCTGCAGCTCGTCCTCCAGTGCCTTGCAGCGACCACGGACGTCGACCACCTCCCCCAAGGCTGCGTCATGAGCAGCCTTCGCCTCAAGGACGGCCTGCTTCTCCTCATCGCAAGCCGTCGAGGCCTAGACCAGCGCCGCCCGAATCGAAGCGTCGGAGCGAACCCATCCGGAAGCCAGCTCCAAGCGCCCGGCCACCAAGCGGGGGTCGGCGCCAAGAAGATCCTGCCGCAGTCGGTCCAGCTCAGCAACAGCATGATCCAGAATGGCAGAAGGGGTCGGAGAGATAGCAGCCAGTGGAGTAGGAGGAGAAGGCGGCAGCGCGGCCGCAGCATCCTGAGGTGGAGTCTGCCGCGCCCCGACAGCTGTGGTGGCGGCGGCAGGCGAGAGCACCTCGGGAGCCGCTTGGACCGTGGGGGCCGAGCTCGCCCCGGCCGGCTCAGCCAGGCCACGCGAGGATGACCGGGAGGGAGAAGCCCGTGCGTCACGGTCACCCTCCTTCGCGGGCAGAGGCGCTGCCACGGATGGAACCTCAGGAGCTCCCTTTGACTTCTTTGCTGCGGGCGCCAGCCTGTCCAAGAGATGCGGACGTCAAGCCTCAGCAGCAGAGCAAGAGATAAAGACAGGAATCGAATGCTTACGGGTCGTCGCCAGCGAGCTCAAGCGGCCTCCGGCCAAATTTGAAGCCTGAAAGCCGGCTGGAAGGGTCAACCTCGGGAAGCTTGGAGGCGGAAGGTGCATCTGCGGTCTTCCCTGGGGCCGGGGCAGACCCTCGGGAGATCAGCCCGGTCCTGTCCTTCTTAGGGATCGGGGGTGAGCTCCCGCCGTCCTGCTCGTCATCGTCTTCATCATCATCCTCGTCGTCGTCGCTCGGAGAGAGGCAGAGAACGCGGGACCTAGGCCGGGGGAGGGGAGCCCTCGACTCTCCGTCAGTCGCCTCGGAGTCAGGCCCTCTTTCCCGCTCCCCTCCTTCCTCCTCTTCGCTGGAGTCGTCGGAGGGCACGTCCACCGGTCCCTCGGGAGTTTCCATGGGCACGAGCCCATCCCCGTTGAAGACGGGCATGGACTCCACTACCTGCTCCCAGTCGTCATGAAGGAACAAGGGCATAGGAGCACCCTCCAACCTCGCCACATCGCCCCCGACCAGAGATTGGAGGACAGCAGCCAGATCACCGTCCTGTTGATGCCCCGCGCCGTCACCATCCTGCGCAACCGGGCAAGGCTCGCCTCCGACACATTCGGCAGGTCCAGGGCGGACGAGTACGAAGCTACGACCGGGGGCTGGCGAGGCGCCATGGCTTCCTAGGTCACACGGTCGGAGCGGATCTAGAAATTTTGGAGGAAGGAAGGAGAGGCGCAAGAAAGGGGATCTGAGCAGCAACCAAGGAGCAAAGCCTAGGTGGGTGCCGCTCCTTAATCAACTCGCGCGGTTGCTAAGGCGCCCACGTCCAATCAACCGCCACGCGGCGCCCAAGGCCGCAGACTGTTAGGGCCCGCGGCGCTTCGCTCTTGCCCTTCCGCCTCCCTGCACGGCCAAGTCCGGGCGCGCCTTGGGCCCCGGGGCTACTGTCGGCGTTCTGGGAATGGGGGTCCCCAGACTTGCCTGCCTGCGGCCTGCAGCGTGGCTCAAAAGGGGGCCCAGCGCGGCCCATCTTCACCAACACAAACCCAAGACCCTCGCGAGGGGCCAAGCCTCGCGGGGCGGACGATGCGGAGCTTCCTCAGGCACGGCCTCGTCAGGCTGGCTCACGAGGAGGCGGAGAGATCAAGGCGGGGTACCTCACGAGGTGCCCATGATGCAAGCCATGACGACCAAGGGCGCCAGGCGAGTGCCAGCCCGCGCAGTGTCCTCCTTTCCTCTTTGGTGCAAAGGGGGCAAGCGCAGCCGTGGAGTACCGAGGCATCAGGCAAAGGTTGCCATTTCGGTGCAACGAGACCAAGACCAGGAGGACTACGAGACGGAGGTCACCGTGGAGCCCAAGACGGCGTCATCACCAGAGCTTTGCGCAGGCGAAGACTACTTTTGTCAGGATAGCTAGTACTAGCTGTCCCCCTTCAAATTAGCCCACCATTGTTGGCTCCCTTCCCGCTCGATATTTGGGAAGAGGACCAGGGCCCCTATAAATAGGACCGGCCACCCGCTAGAGAGGAGAGAGAGGACCGAGGACAAAAAGAAAGAGAGAGAGAGAGAGAGAGAGAGAGAGAGAAGGGCGACTAAGCTCCTCCCAGCAGTTCATCGCCCCAGCCAAGAACAGACCCTCGCGAGGCTGTTCTTCCTTGTATTGTTCGTCATCATCAGCCCAAGAGGCAATCCACCACACCACACACTGGAGTAGGGTATTACACCACAACGGTGGCCCGAACCAGTATAAACCCTGTGTCTCTTGTGTTGTTCTTTCCTTAGTTTAGATCCTAGCAAGGCGGAGGGGTGCAGGTAGGTAGGAGACGAAAGCTCCGCGCGCACCCCAGTGTTCGAACCTCAAGGGTCTGCCGGAACCCGAAATCCGACAAAGGCTCATTCAATAATTGCTCAAGGGTGGGACCTGACCCGCCCGACCGAGGGGGCTGTCTGCCCTTGTGCCGTTGATTTCCGCCCTATGCATTGGTGTTAGCAACAAACTCATCAGGCTTACATTTATTACCTCCTTGATTCGCCGGGTTATGCTGATGACCCTTGCCGTTGTCGTTCTTCTTTCCCTTCATTGCCTTTTCTTCATCAGACACCGGGTCCTTGGTAGTATCAGAATCAGCATACTTGATGAGAGACGCCATCAACGTTCCCATGTCATTACAGTCACGCTTGAGCCGCCCCAGCTTCTGCTTCAGAGGTTCGAAACGGCAATTTTTCTCCAACATTAAGACTGCTGACCGGCATCCATTTTATCAGATGAATGTATTATCTCCTTGACCCGGCGCACCCAAATGGGTTGTGGATTCACCATCCTCTTGCTTGCAATTGGTCAGGTCCACAATCGATATAGGCTGCTTACACGTGTCTTTGAAGTTCTGGATGAACCGGGCCTTCAACTCCACCCATGAGCTGATAGAATTGGGTGGCAATCCTTTCAACCAAATACGAGTTGTTCCATCCAACATCATAATGAAATACTTGGCCATTGCTGCGTCGCTGACCTCCAACAACTCCATAGCCATCTCATAACTCTCAATCCAAGCCCCGGGCTGTAAGTCAGCCGTTTAATTAGGCACCTTACGAGGCCCCTTAAAATCCTTTGGCAAACTCTCATTACATATGGCTGGTACCAAGCAAGGAACACCTCCGGTTCTTTTGGCCACTCCTGCCTCGACCGAGGTTGCTGGATAAGCCGGAAAAGTTTGATGAGCCGCCTGCTCTGTTGCCATTTGAACTGCTCGTTCTGCCTCTTGTCAAATCCTCTCCTGATCCGCCAAGTTAAGGGCTCCAGCCCGCACCGGCTCATGCTTGTACGGTCGGTTGTGGAATTGAGCATTGCTTGACATGTCTGCAGATTCCATATGCCTACTGTAACTCGAGTTCCGGCTTGGATGAGGAGTTGAATGGATCCTGTCTCGACTGTAGGAGTAGGCATCCTGTTGTGCCAGAGCTGTTTGAAGAAGTTCTCTTACCCTCCGCGTTTCAACCGCCGCCGGTGAGTCACCTTCCATCGGAAGAGCCGCCAGACGAGCCGATGTTGCGATGAGGTTTTCCAAGGGGTTGGATAAATGACCCGGCGGCGTTGGGATGTAATGAGGCAGAGCGGTAATTATACGAGGTGGATCCATGGCACGCGGCTGGACCGGCGCGCCGAGTGTTGTAATCCGGGGTGCCTCCGGCGGGTTACTTCCCCGGCTCTGGGTGTATGAAAAAGATTCCTAGGATCGAGCGTCAGAGGCAAATGTGATTGAGTTTTCTAATGCCTCCTCCTCATGACCTCGTTCGATGCGTTCAGATCCACCGAGAGCCGGAAGGTCTCCGCTTGAAGCTGTTGAGCACGGACGTCCAAACCCGCCCGCTCTGCCGCCATCCTGACTTCCTCTGCGGCTAGATTTTCCTTAGCTTGCACCATCTCTTCACGTACGCATGCCACCTCTGCGTCATGCTGGGCCTTATCCGCCGGCTCTACCACGGAAGTCAACAGAGTCGTCAGTTTATCCATGAGGTCCATCAAGATCTGAGCCGGAGGGCGCGCGGGGTCTCCTGACCCAACTGCAGCCGACCTGGTAGCTGTTGTCGCCGCTGCTATAGAGTTCTGTCTGGGATGTGTTCCTACCATGAAGACTCTGGCCCAATTCGGCAGCTCAAGGGGGTCCGGAATACTCCTGCCATCGGAACAGCCCCCGAGCATGCCGTCCTGCAGCCGGTACAAAGAGTCTGTCTCGCCCATTGATGATGCAGTGTCAGAACAGACGGACGTCTCACCGCCCTCCACCGATCCTTCAGAGTATTCACCGTCGTGGATGCAGCCTACAAAGGCATGCTTCACGGCAGATTGAACACGGGCGATCCTCGCGCGCCGAGCCGTTTCGATGAGGTTGGTGTGGACGTCCGGCTCAGGACCTGACTCGCTGATCCGGCCGATGAAGACGTGAATTCCGCTGAAGGGGGCCCGGTACCCGTACTCAATTGAGACGGCCTCGGGGCCCCAGCCTTCGTCGTTGATGTAGACATTGCCGCGACAACTCTTGGTCATCTGGCCCACAGTGTATCCCTTGAGCCCTTTGAAGCTGTCCTTCAAGAACTCAAATCCACCGTGTGCTGGCCCCACGGTGGGCGCCAACTATCATGGAATTGTCACGGCAGATGTCCTAGAGCAAGGACTTAGTCGTAGGGCCATCGCACTAGGAAGCTTAAAGGGGTTAATCGGGACAAAGGACACAAGAGGGTTTTATACTAGTTCGGCCCCTTATGATGAAGGTAAAAGCCTACGTCTAGTTGGGATTGGTATTGCTGGGGTTTCGATCACCAAGAGGCTCAACTCGCCGAATTGGTTATCAATTTGTTGTCTCTTGCCCTAAGCCGCCACCGGGTCGTCCCCTTATATACATGGGTTGACTCCTGGTGGCCTACAGAGTCCCGGCCGGCTCATAATCGTGTCCGGCTCGGTGACTTCCTTTACATGCCTTTCTTTACAAGTCTTTCCTTACATACGGCGGTTTACAATATCGGGCCTTAAGCCGCCTCCAAGCCTTTGGGCCTTCTATAAGGTTTAATAAACTATCGTCTTGAATCTTTACTGGGCTTCTAGCGTAACTCGCCATTGGGGCTGACCCGGCCCCTCCTGGGCGGGTCATGTCTGATAATAATATCCCCCACACAAACCCTACCACTTGGACCCTTGTCACACATTTTCCACACAAAAATGGTCTGTCTATGATAGTTCTACTATTATGCCATGTATGCACTTTAGTGCACATCACATCTTTGCACCCTATGTCACATGTTGTTTTGCACTTAGGATATTTCCATGCTAGTTAAGTGTGTTGAATGTTCATTTGGTTTTTCCAATACTTTTTGCTTTGCATGTTCTTCTTGGTTCTCTGAAATGATTGCTTATGTGAGTGCAATGTTTGACTTTATAGATTTTCATCGGAGAGTGACGAATAGTTCTATTAAGTAAATTTCTGAGAGCGATATAATATTCATCAACTGTTACTAGGCAAGTTCACATTTGACCATTCTTCCAATTACCTATGTTTTATATTATGCACTTAGTCCTTTTGTGGTAGGATTGCATGGTAGGATATATTGTTGCCAGATGGCTATGCCGTTACCTAGTAGTTTATTTGAGGTAGGTCTGATCTATACATCCTTGTCACCACCGTGTAAGTTTATTTTTGCCTCGCTAAATGTAGACGTGGTTTGGGAAGTGAACATGGCGAGACATGAGTGACAAAGTAGTAATCAGGACCAAGACTTGTAAATGAACTACCTGGGCGGTATTTGATTTGAATGGTGGCGAAGTACAGTGGGAGCATGCATGGTTAATCCATGGTGGTGCACCACTAGTGGTCGGCTGCCCAGGCTCAAAGATATCAATCGTATTCTCATGTCTAGAAGCTTACGTGTGCAACCACAAGTCAATATGGGCACTGGCTTAGTTGAGTAGTTAGTGTGACCCCTTCCGGGATGGTCTAGCGGATGTAGAATGAGTAGGTGTACCGGCCTATCCTTGGGTTAAGGGGAAATACTTTCGAAAGACTATGTCTCGGTCATCCTGTTCTCAAACACCAGGCAGTGCGAGAATTTCAAGGGAGGCGATCGAATCTTGTGGGGAAAAGTGTGCAAACCTCTACAGAGTGTTAAAACCTAATCGATTAGCCGTGTCCCCAGTTACGAACAACTTGAGCATCTAGTAGTGGAAATGTTGGGAGATCTCATCACTCTTAATTAAATAGTCGGGTTTTAAATGAAACCTTGGGAATGGATTGAGTTGGGTTTGCCAACTCATCCTATGCTATACAGTAGTGGTAGAATAATATCTTTTATTCTAGGGAAAAACTAGCTTTATGCAAAAACTAAACTTAGAGCTTTCCACCAGCCAAATTTCATGTACAATAGGTTCATTATTCTTATGATGTGACTTTCCAGTACATTCAATGTACTGACCTATAGGGCTGCAACGTCTTATGTTGCAGGAATTTTCTACGACGAGTAAGAGTTATGTTTTAGGGTTACGGTCTACACTCAACTTGCCGTTGGCGTTGATGGACTCCACACCCTTATGTTTGTTTCCGCTGAGACTTATGATGTATTTATCAGTTTTACGTTATTTATACATGTGATTGCACTTTGATATATACATTCTTGTACTGTGTGTGCCAGCATACCGATCCAGGGATGGCACGGATACACAGAGGCTTGACTGTTTGAGGTTGGGTCGCTACAGAGATGGTATCAAAGCACATGTTGACTGTAGGACGTGACCCTAGAAACTGGAAAACCCTTAGGAAAGGAATTCTCTAAAACTTTTTTTAAAAGATCCTTTACCTTTCTTCTTTTATGAGTGTTATCAAATCTTTCCTTTTTACCCCAAATAGGTAGACAATACCCATTTTCCCTTTGACCACATGGAGGATCAACTGATGAGACCACTTCAGTGTAAAAGAGGACTTCAACATACATTAGAAGAGTTGAAGCTACAATAGTCAAAGACTCGAAGAATTTGAAGACACTAAAGAATTCCAAGATTTATATGACCTTTAGAAGACCAAACCCTTGTTGTATACTCACGTTAGATGCGATGTTTGTGAGCTGTCATTGTTTGATGTTTTTCCTGACAGCCACAAATAAAACTTATTTTCAGAACTATATTGTGTGTATTGTGTGTATCTCTCTATCCCTCTTATCTCATCCCAAAACCCTTGGACCCAATAGACGGTGAATGAAGATGGACTTGTATTCTTTGAACCGATCACTCAGTTGGAGGCAGAGCTATGGATTCAAAACATGGAGAATCACTTCAGGAGCAATTTGGTTGCAAGGAAGTACGAGGTTCAATACGCTCTTCAGTACTTTAAAAAAAGTGCTGCAACCTGGGAGGAATTCAAGATGACTCTACTGAGGTCTCATCTTATTCAGAAGCCCTATGGCAATAAAATGAAGAAACCTTGTGCATGCAAGATTTGTGGTGAGATAGGACATACCCATGACGAACACAAGGATGGATGCCTTCATTGTGAAGCAAATCACCGAGTTGAAGAATGCCCAACTAGGCAGGTTACTTGTTTCTTGTGTGAAGGAACTACGCACTACCCTGCCCAGTGTCATATTTATCCCAAGGTACAAGAAATTACCAAGCAACAGAAGGAAGCAGTGAAAGAAGCCCTCGGGGAAAGTTTAAGAAAACCGGTGATGAAAGAAGATGTTGATGACCCTGATGGAGAAAGCCTAAACAGATTTTACTCCAATGCTTGCTATTCATGTGGAGAAGAAGGACATTTTTCACAGTATTGCACGAAGGAAAGCCAAGAGTATCTGGGAAACTTTCTGACGGAAGAAGTGGAGTTTGATCCACATGAGATAGAAGAATTGATCGGAACAAAGAAGTCCAGGAAGAGAAAGCGCATGTGTCCCCAGAAAAACCCAGTTTCTGTAGAAAAGGACCTGAGTAAAATCACTTGTTACAGGTGCAAGGATTTAGGTCATTACGCTAGCAAATGCCCAGCAAGGAAGCCAAGAACCCAAGGAGCCAAGATAACCACCAGGAAGCCCCTGGATTTGTTTGAAGTCATTTGTTTATGCTGCAAAGGAGTAGGACATTTTGCCAGAGGAATGTTCAGACTCGAGGAAAGCTTGGGCTGAGTAGTTGAGATCTTGATATTGGAATAAAGTATGTAATAAATGTGGAATGCACTTTTATTTTGGGGATGTTGAGTTGAGTTATGAAATGGAAATTGTAATAGTTCATGAAGAAATAAAAGTCGATATGTTTGAAATCTCATATGAGGTGTCATGAGTTCTTTGTTGATTGTGAGTGCCTCCCTCACTATGTCACCCAGACTTAAAACTTGAGCCCATGGGCAAGCTGACCCAAACCTTTCCCCCAAAATAACCAAATTTCACCCAAGGAAATAGATACATTATCCTGAGTACCCCTTCTATCTTATACCTGCAGATGACAACCCTTTACGAGTCTTTTCTCAAGGGCCCGGAAATGATCATGACCCTGACTAGTGATTAGGATTACCCAAAAATCCTGAAGGACATGCTGAAGCATATTCATCTTGAAGGAGATGCAGTCTACAAGGGTTATCCTTTCATGGAGAAGGGAGTTGAACTTTGGTATGTGGAGGTACACCTCCACCGTGTGAAGGGAGTTTGCCCAAAGACTATGGGACAATACTTTTTCATTTCTTGAGTACCACGAGCAACATTCTTCGACTCTGTTCGTGAAGCTGCTATGGAAGCCATACGTCATATTGGAGAAATACTTGAAGCAAGACTCCTTCACACTCAGGAATACCTGAGAGAGGTGCATGCAGAGATGATGGAGATGAAGCTCATGGCCACCATGATGAAGCAAAAGGTCGATGATTTCAAGGACCACATTGCATGGTTCCAGTGGGACTGAAGCATCTTTAAGAATGGCAAATGAATAAAGATGGGAGTAATGCTTGACCATAACAAACTATGTGGATGGCAGCTTTTGTAATAGAGTACTTTTGAAATTTGAGTTTTGAGTAGTGGTTAAGCATATAATAAAGGATTTGATATGAAGAGAATATGAATTATGGATGAACCAGTGCATTTTTTTGGCGATACTTGTTTGTGTGAACATTTGACCAATGGAAAAGAAAATGTATTCCATAGAGTGGAGTTTGGACAAATGAGTTGGAGTTTTGTTTTAGTTATGATGGTTACCCCAAGAGTATGAAGGAATGAAGTACTATTGGATTTAAAGGAGATGTAATGTTGGACTATGGAACAATAGTAACTCCAAGGATGAGTCAAAGATATACAAGTGTTGAAGTGGGCCATAACCCACAGGACCCAGGATTTGATAAGGAAGCAAGCAAAATCTTGTTGAAGAAAAGAATTCTCGAAGGAGCTGTGATTTCATCAGCAGACGTTTCATACGAGGTTACGTAAACCTGCGAGTTGTGAAGAAACGATAGAGGTTTTGTTGGCTTGCGGAACCAATGGATTTACTCGAACCCAGTTCGTGGAGAAGAGAAGTTCTGCAATGCTTGTGAGGATGCCCAAGTGTTAGAATATGTGATTCACTATCTGCGTATGTGGTAATGATTCAAGTACGGGATGGATTGGCCCCCATACCGGAGACTTCTATCATGAGCTATCATATGTTGATG
Organism: Triticum urartu; assembly: GCF_056163025.1. Classification (NCBI taxonomy): domain Eukaryota; kingdom Viridiplantae; phylum Streptophyta; class Magnoliopsida; order Poales; family Poaceae; genus Triticum; species Triticum urartu. The sequence goes on along the minus strand of NC_141877.1, from coordinate 145,175,405 downwards.
GAAAATCAGAGAGCCTTAAAACCATAGAAGAGTGTCGACATGACAAGCCAAAAGCCTTAGAATGGCAGGATGATGGAAACCCTATATAGGCACCTATTGCAAATTGTAGGTTATGCGGTGAGGTTCAACCCAGACCCATTTCCTGCAGGAGAAACAAAAAAATTGTTGACCACCATGAGGTTTTCGATAGTTGTTTAGCACTGGCGACGGCCTGACAGCAAAGAAGACCCATACTCGAAAGGATCTTATTTGATGCAAGGACACCAGATTTTGAGGAAAAGGCCATGCCCTTACCGAAAGAACACAAGTGAAGGAGTTGTCTCGGAGAATATGAGAAGACCGACACCGTTAACACCAAGGATGGAGTACATGAGTTTTGTTGGAACAGTAACCATGCTTCTAAGGGTGGTAGCACCCCATACCATGTGTTGTTTAATGGATTTTCAAGGAGACCCCCCAAACCTAACCTTCTTTCTAGCCTCTCCGGATCTCAAGGACGAGATTCATTTTAAGGGTGGTAGTTTTTGTAACATCCCAAAATTCTAAATTTTGGAATGTTATATTAAATAAATTATTATGATTGTTTGTTTTATTGTTGTGTGATTGATTGTGTGAAAATGATTAGAAATTGAAACTTTTTGAAAGTTGAATGAGAGGGAATAAAAGGACTTTCCCAAAACTTTGCATCTTGCATTTTGATCTTCCTGAATTCAAATTCATTTCATCACAAAACCCTAGAGTGAAGATGATATGACTTCTTCCATTTAAAGAAATGAAAAGGGGTTTGAAAATGATTTGAATTCCATTTTGAAATATTTCAAACTTAGAAACTTTAAGCAACTCAATGAGTTCATGAGGGAAGATAAAATGACTTCTTCATATTTAAAGAAAGAGAGTTGGAAGTTTCAAAGAAATAAATTGGAAGTCACTTTGAAGTTATTTGAAACTCATTTTCCATTTGAAGTTGTTTGAAATTCCAAATTCAAATCCAATTGGGATTTATTTGAGTTTCTTTTCAAAATATTTTTCTCCTAAAAATAAATAAATGGAAATAAGGGTAAAATGATTCCCTTCAATGGAAAATTAGGAGAAAATAAATTTGAAATCATTTTGCTATTTTAAAATGATTTTTATTGATTTTAAATGCAACAATAGCACTGTTTGACTTTTATGAATTTTTATAGAATTTAGTTTAACTTGAAAAATAGTTCATCTTATTCGGGGTATTTTTCTGAACATTTTGGTATGTAATATGCCTATGTAAATTATTTATTTATTTTCTTATGTTGCATTTGTTTCTTTGTGTTTAAAAAAACATGCACACCACCTGGACCGAGGCCAGTTCGGCCCAGGAGTGCACCCAACCGGCCCATGGCCAGTTTTGGCCAGGCTAGCCGAGCGCCCGAGCGCTACTCGCATCGCTCGCCCGCCCCTCGTCTCTCATCGCTCGCTACCGCCGCCTCCACTGACCGGTAGGACCCCGCCCCATCGTCCCTAACCTCCCGCCTCACTCGCTCGGGTTGACCTCGCCGCTGCACTCCCGCAACTGCCAGGCGAGGCCCTCGCGGATAAAGCCTATCTGCCGCTCCCCGAGCTCCTGACCACGCCTATAAAACCCCCAAGACCCCCTCTCTCCGTTCTGCCAATTCGCTCATCCTCTCGCACATCACAAGCGCCGCCTTTGTCAGTCGGATCTTGTCGGCCGGGGCTCCGTTCGCCGGAGCAGCTCGATGACGGTAAGCCACCCCGAGGCCTCAAACTCCGTCAAACTACTCCCCATGTTCTTCCGCACCTAGTTGACATCTTATTGTGCCCCTAGGTTCGCCGGATACGCCGCCCCGACGTGTCGCACCCTCACCGGAGCTCCGGACGCCGCCGCCTCCCTCTACTCGTCGTCGGCACCCCTCCGCCCGCCGACCCCACCAGCAAGATGCTCGCGCCCCGCCGGACCCCGCCGCCTCCTTCCCCTCCGCTGAGGACCGCCGGAGCCGCCGCCCCGTCCGCCGCCCGACGCCCGCGCTGCCGTCTCCTGTCGTCATCATCGTCGGTAAGCAGCCGTTTGCCCAGTTTGTTTTTTTGTGTTAAATCGGTTAACTCCGGTTTTTAATAAACCATGCGGTTTAGTTAAACCAACCTCGTTTTTTGTTGTATTAAGTCGTTGCCTTTGTTTTGCTTATTTAGTGGTCGTTCGCCATTTAGCCTAAGCCGTGAACGCTGCTCGGCCAGTAGGAAGCCGCCACGTGGCCAGGGACCTGGTCGCGAATAAAACTTTCACAGTCAAGTCCCTGAGTTTTCAGCTTAGCCCCTAAACTTCGAATGGTTGTATCTTTTTTTACCATAACTCCAAATTCGACGAAACCAGCAGCAAAATGTTCATCTCGAATAGCTTTATACAGAGAACTAGCTTTGAAAACTTTTGGCCAATTGCAAATTTGAATTTATTCAGGTTTGAATTCAAACTTCAACTGGCCATGTCTCCTAAACCGTGGCTCCGATTGATGTGATTCTTTTTGCAACGTGTCACCTTAGCCAAACCCTACCACTTGGACCCTTGTCACACATTTTCCACACAAAAATGGTCTGTCTATGATAGTTTTACTCTTATACCATGTATGCACTTTAGTACACATCACATCTTTACACCCTATGTCACATGTTGTTTTGCACTTAGGATATTTCCATGCTAGTTAAGTGTGTTGAATGTTCATTTGGTTTTTCCAATACTTTTTGCTTTGCATGTTCTTCTTGGTTCTCTGAAATGATTGCTTATGTGAGTGCAATGTTTGACTTTATAGATTTTCATCGGAGAGTGACGAATAGTTCTATTAAGTAAATTTCTGAGAGCGATATAATATTCATCAACTGTTACTAGGCAAGTTCACATTTGACCATTCTTCCAATTACCTATGTTTTATATTATGCACTTAGTCCTTTTGTGGTAGGATTGCATGGTAGGATATATTGTTGCCAGATGGGTAGGACAAAAGATGTCATGCAAGTTCTTTTCCATAAGCATGTATGACTATTTATGGAATACATGTCTACATTATATTTATAAACTGGAGCTAGTTTTGTATCACCCTAGGTTATGAATGTTATATGATGAATATCATCCAACAAATTCACCGATCCAATGCCTATGAGTTTCTCACATATTGTGCTTGCTAAGTTACTATTGCTATTGCTACTATCACAACTGCTACAAAGTTGTTACTGTTGTTACCGTTACTATCACTGCTATCACTATTAAACTAACATATTACTGTGCTACTGATCACTTTGCTGCAGATATTTAATCTCCAGGTGTGCTTGAATTGACAACTCAACTGCTAACACTTGCAAATATTCTTTGGTTCCCCTTGTGTCGAATCTATAAATTTGTGTTGAATACCCTACCCTCGAAAACTGTTGCGATCCCCTATACTTGTGGGTTATTAGTATCGTTTGTCATGTCGGCTCACCAAGGGATGAGAGAAATAGGGTGGTGCTCCAGGGTGGTGCAGACCGCCCTACGGTCACCCCCATGGACACTACACCAACTCCCCAAGTACCAAGTGGGCTTATGACAAGAGTTCGGGCACATGACATATTGAACATGAAGTGAAGTCGCTCCTTAGTGATTATCCTTTTCATACATGTGAAACATGGTTGCTACCTAAGACGGAGATACTACGTGTACTTAGGTACCGAGAATATTACCATGGAGAAGCTAAGATCAATCGTCAGGACTGCGCGGAAGCGGAGCAAGCAACGCAAGCGAAGGATCTACTAAACAATATCAACCACTGGACATCTGGCGTAATGTCAAGAACAACGACCAGAAGAACCAACTGAAGGAAATATTCCCTAGAGGCCATAATAAAGTTATTATTTATTTCCTTATATCATGATAAATGTTTATTATTCATGCTAGAATTGTATTAACCGGAAACATAATACTTGTGTGAATACATAAACAAACAGAGTGTCACTAGTATGCCTCTACTTGACTAGCTCATTGATCAAAGATGGTTATTTTTCCTAGCCATTGACATGAGTTGTCATTTGATTAACGGGATCACATCATTAGGAGAATGATGTGATTGACTTGACCCATTCTGTTAGCTTAGCACACGATCGTTTAGTATTCTGCTATTGCTTTCTTCATGACTTATACATGTTCCTATGACTATGAGATTATGCAACTCCCGTTTACCGGAGGAACACTTTGAGTGCTACCAAACGTCACAACGTAACTCGGTGATTATAAAGGTGCTCTACAGGTGTCTCTGAAGGTACTTGTTGGGTTGGCGTATTTCGAGATTAGGATTCGTCACTCCGATTGTCAGAGAGGTATCTCTAGGCCCACTCGGTAATACACATCACTATAAGCCTTTCAAGCATTGCAACTAATGAGTTAGTTGCGAGATGATGTATTACAGAACGAGTAAAGAGACTTGCCAGTAACGAGAATGAACTAGGTATTAAGATACCGACGATCGAATCTCTGGCAAGTAACATACCGATGACAAAGGGAACAACGTATGTTGATATGCAGTTTGACCGATAAAGATCTTCGTAGAATATGTAGGAGCCAATATGAGCATCCAGGTTCCGCTATTGGTTATTGACCGGAGACATGTCTCGGTCATGTATACATAGTTCTCGAACCCGTAGGGTCCGCACGCTTAAAGTTCGATGACGGTTATATTATGAGTTTATGTGTTTTGATGTACCGAAGGAAGTTCGGAGTCTCGGATGTGATCACGGACATGACGAGGAGTCTCGAAATGGTGGAGACATAAAGATTGATATATTGGAAGCCTATATTTGAATATCGGAAGTGTTCCAGGTGAAATCGGGATTTTACAGGAGTACCGAGGGGGTTAATGGGCCAAGATGGGCCTTAGTGGAGAAGAGGAGGGGCGGCCTGGGCAGGCCGCGCGCCCCCTCTCCCTCTAGTCCGAATTGGACAAGGAGAGGGGCGGCGCCCCCCTTTCCTTCCTCTCTCCCTCCTCCTTCCCCCTTCTCCTACTCCAACTAGGAAAGGAGAGAGTCCTACTCCCGGTGGGAGTAGGACTCCTCCCTGGCGCGCCTCCTCCTGGCCGGCTGCCTCTCCCCCTTGCTCCTTTATATACGGGGGCAAGGGGCACCTCTAGACACACCAATTGATCTCTTGGATCTCTTAGCCGTGTGCGGTCCCCCCCTCCACCATAGTCCACCTCGATAATATTGTAGCGGTGCTTAAGCGAAGCCCTGCGTCGATAGAACATCATCATCGTCACCATGCCGTCGTGCTGATGGAACTCTCCCTCAAAGCTCGGCTGGATCGGATTTTGAGGGACATCATCGAGCTGAACGTGTGCTGAACTCGGAGGTGCCGTACGTTCGGTACTTGATCGGTCGGATCATGAAGACGTACGACTACATCTACCGCATTGTGCAAACACTTCCGCTTTTGGTCTACGAGGGTACATGGACAACACTCTCCCCTCTCGTTGCTATGCATCACCATGATCCTGTGTGTGCGTAGGAAATTTTTTGAAATTACTACGTTCCCCAACAATGGCATTCGAGCCTGGTTTTATGCATAGATGTTATATGCACGAGTAGAACACAAGTGAGTTGTGGGCGATATAAGTCATACTGCTTACCAGCATGTCATACTTTGGTTCAGTGGTATTGTTGGATGAAGCGGCCCGGACCGACATTACGCGTACGCTTACGCGAGACTGGTTCTACCGGCGTGCTTTGCACATAGGTGGCTGGCGGGTGTTAGTTTCTCCAACTTTAGTTGAACTAAGTGTGGCTACGCCCGGTCCTTGAGAAGGTTAAAACAGCACTAACTTGACAAACTATCATTGTGGTTTTGATGAGTAGGTAGGAACGGTTCTTGCTCAGCCCATAGCAGTCACGTAAAACTTGCAACAACAAAGTAGAGGACGTCTAACTTGTTTTTGCAGGGCATGTTGTGATGTGATATGGTCAAGGCATGATGCTATATTTTATTGTATGAGATGATCATGTTTTCTAACCTAGTTATCGGCAACTGGTAGGAGCCATATGGTTGTCGCTTTATTGTATGCAATGCAGTCGCCCTGTAATGCTTTACTTTATCACTAAGCGGTAGCGATAGTCGTAGAAGCATAAGTTGGCGAGACGACAATGATGCTACGATGGAGATCAAAGTGTCGCGCCGGTGACAATGGTGATCATGACGGTGCTTCGGAGATGAAGATCACAAGCACAAGATGATGATGGCCATATCATAGCACTTATATTGATTGCATGTGATGTTTATCTTTTATGCATCTTATCTTTCTTTGATTGACGGTAGCATTATAAGATGATCTCTCACTAAATTATCAAGGTATAAGTGTTCTCCCTGAGTATGTGATACGTCTCCGTCGTATCTACTTTTCCAAACACTTTTGCCCTTGTTTTGGACTCTAACTTGCATGATTTGAATCGAACTAACCCGGACTGACGCTGTTTTCAGCAGAATTACCATGGTGTTATTTATGTGCAGAAACAAAAGTTCTCGGAATGACTTGAAACTTCACGGAACAACTTTTCGGAAAATATAAAAAATCCTTGCAAAAGATGAAGGCCAGGGGGCCCACCACCTGTCCACAAGGGTGGGGGCGCGCCTGCCCCCCTAGGGCGCGCCCCCTACCTCGTGGGCCCCCTAGAGCTCCTCCAACCTCAACTCCAACTCTATATATTTGGTTTCGGAGAGAAAAAATCAGAGAGAAGAATTCATTGCGTTTTACGATATGAAGCCGCCGCCAAGCCCAAAAACCTCTCGGGAGGGCTGATCTGGAGTCCGTTCGGGGCTCCGGAGAGGGGAATCTGACGTCATCGTCATCATCAACCATCCTCCATCACCAATTTCATGATGCTCACCACCGTGCGTGAGTAATTCCATCGTAGGCTTGCTGGACAGTGATGGGTTGGATGGGATCTATCTTGTAATCGAGTTAGTTTTGTTAGGGTTTGATCCCTAGTATCCACTATGTTCTGAGATTGATGTTGCTATGACTTTGCTATGCTTAATGCTTGTCACTAGGGCCCGAGTGCCATGATTTCAGATCTGAACCTATTATGCTTTCATCAATATATGAGAGTTCTTGATCCTATCTTGCAAGTCTATAGTCACCTATTATGTGTTATGATCCGTTAACCCCGAAGTGACAATAATCGGGATACTTACCGGTGATGACTGTAGTTTGAGGAGTTCATGTATTCACTATGTGTTAATGCTTTGTTCCGGTACTCTATTAAAAGGAGGCCTTAATATCCCTTAGTTTCTATAAGGACCCCGCTGCCACGGGAGGGTAGGACAAAAGATGTCATGCAAGTTCTTTTCCATAAGCACGTATTACTATATTCGTAACACATGCCTACATTACATTGATGAACTGGAGCTAGTTCTGTGTCACCCTAGGTTATGATTGTTACATGATGAACCGCATCCGGCATAATTCTCTATCACCGATCCATTGCCTATTGTTCCTCGCTTATTTACTTTTCCATTGCTATTGTTATCATCACTACAAAATACCAAAAACATTACTTTTACTATTGTTACCTTTTGCTACCGTTACCACTACTATCATATTACTTTGCTACTAAACACTTTGCTGCAGATACTAAGTTTCGAGGTGTGGTTGAATTGATAACTCAGCTGCTAATACTTGAGAATATTCTTTGGCTCCCCTTGTGTCAAATCAATAAATTTGGGTTGAATACTCTACCCTCGAAAACTGTTGCGATCCCCTATACTTGTGGGTTATCAAGACTATTTTCTGGCGCCGTTACCGGGGAGCATAGCTCTATTCTTTGAGTCACTTGGGATATATATCTGCTTATCATTATGAAGAACTTGAAAGATCCAAGAACCAAGATCTATCCCTCAACTACGAGGGGAGGTAAGGAACTGCCATCTAGCTCTGCACTTGATTCACCTTCTGTTTTGAGTAAGCTTGCGACACCTACACCTGCTTCTGCTATTCGTTCCGATATGTCGCATGTTATTGATGATGCCACTTCTGCTATGCATGATACTTATGATGAAACTATCTCTATGCCTGAAACTACTATGCCACTTAGTGATTTTGTCGATGAACAACTTGCTAGAGCTAGAGAAATTGAAAATATTGAATCTGATGATACTAATGAAAGTGATGATGAAGAATCACTTGTTATTCCTAAGGGTTATGTTTTTGATCAAGAAGCTTCTTTAGCTATTCTAGCTTGCAAAAATAGAAATGAACTCAAAAGGTTATTAGCTAAATGGAGTAAGCAATATCTAAATGCTAGAATGAAACCTGACCCTGCTTTTGCTACTTCACCTATCTTTGTTACTGATAAGGATTATGAATTCTTTGTTGATCCTAATATAATTACTTTGGTTGAATCTGATCCTTTTCATGGTTATGAATCTGAAACTGTTGTGGCACATCTTACTAAATTGAATGATGTAGCCACCCTGTTCACTAAAGATGAGAGAACTCGTTACTTTTACATCCTTAAAATATTTCCGTTCTCATTAAAGGGTGATGCTAAGATATGGTTTAATTCTCTTGATCCTGGTTGTGTGTGTACTCCCCAGGATATGATTTATTACTTCTCTACTAAATATTTCCCTGCTCATAAGAAACAAGCTGCTTTAAGGGATATATATAATTTTGTGCAAATTGAAGAAGAGAGTCTCCCACAAGCTTGGGGGAGGCTTCTCCAATTACTTAATGCTTTGCCTGATCATCCTCTTAAGAAAAATGAAATACTTGATATCTTTTATAATGGACTAACCGATGCCTCCAAAGATTACATGGATAGTTGTGCTGGTTCTGTTTTCAGGGAAAGAACACCGGATGAAGCTGAAATTCTATTGAATAATATGTTGACAAATGAAAATAATTGGACACCTCCGGAGCCAATTCCCGAGCCTATTCCTAAACCAACTCCGAAGCAGAGGGGTATTCTATTTCTCAGTCGTGAAGATATGCAAGAGGCAAAGAAATCTAAGAAAGAAAAAGGTATTAAAGCTGAAGATGTTAAGAATTTACCTCCTATTGAAGAAATACATGGTCTTAATTTACCGCCTGTTGAAGAAACATATAATCTTAATCCTTTACCTATTGAAGAAACTCATGGTCTTGATAACCCGACACGGGTAGTAAAGGTAAATTCTCTCTATAGATATGATAAAGTTGTAATCCCATTTACTAAGTTTGCTAGCCCATGCTTATATGAGTTTGATAAATTTATGGCTAAGCAAGAAGATTTTAATGCTTATTTTGGTAGACAATTGAAATACAATTCAAATATGCTTGAACACTTGGGTGATTATATGGCTAATGTTAAAGGTGAACTTAAACTTGTTAGTAAACATGCTTCTATGGTTACCACTCAAGTAGAACAAGTACTTAAAGCTCAAAATGACTTGCTCAATGAATTGAATAGTAAAGATAATGATAATGTTGTTAGAGTGGCTACTAGAACTGGTAGAATGACTCGGAAACCTTTGTATCCTGAAGGCCACCCTAAGATAATTGAGCAAGACTCTCAGAGAAATAATATAGATGCACCTAGTCCTTCTAAAAGGAAGAAAAAGAAAAATGATAGGACTTTGCATGCTTCTAGTGATCCTATTGTTGAAACACCTGAGAATCCAAATGATATTTCTATTTCTGATGCTGAAACACAATCTGGTAATGAACCTGAAACTAGTGATAATGTTAATGATAATGTTCATAATGATGCTCAACCTAGTAATGATAATGACATAGAAATTGAACCTGTTGTTGGTCTTGATAACCCACAATCAAAGAATCAACGATATGATAAAAAAGATTTTGTTGCTAGGAAACATGGTAAATAAAGAGAACCTTGGGTTCAGAAACCCATGCCTTTTCCTCCCAAACCATCCAAGAAAAGGATGATGAGGATTTTGAGCGCTTTGCTGAAATGATTAGACCTATCTTTTTGCGTATGCGATTAACTGATATGCTCAAAATGAACCCTTATGCTAAGTATATGAAAGAAATTGTCACTGATAAGAGAAAGATATCGGAAGCTGAAATTTCCACCATGCTTGCTAATTATACTTTTAAGGGTGGAATACCAAAGAAACTTGGAGATCCCGGTGTACCAACTATACCATGCTCCATTAAAAGAAACTATGTTAAAACTGCTTTATGTGATCTTGGAGCCGGTGTTAGTGTTATGCCTCTCTCTTTATATCGTAGACTTGATTTGAATAAGTTGACACCTACTAAAATATCTTTGCAAATGGTTGATAAATCAACTGCTATACCTGTCGGTATTTGTGAGGATGTGCATGTTGTAGTTGCAAATGTTTCTATTTTAACGGACTTTGTTATTCTTGATATTCCCGAGGACGATAGTATGTCTATTATTCTTGGAAGACCCTTTTTGAATACTGCAGGGGATGTTATTGATTGCACTGAAGGCAATGTCACTTTTCATGTTAATGGTAATGAGCATACGGTACACTTTCCGAGGAAACAACCTCAAGTTCATAGTATCAACTCTATTGGAAAAATTCCATCGATTATATTTGGAGGTTTTGAATTTCCTCTTCCTACTGTCAAGAAGAAATATTATATTCTTATTATTGGGGATGTGCATATCCCCGTTGAGGTAACATAGTGTTATTCGAAATTTCTCCGGTTCCATGTTATTCGGAATGAGTTCGTTAACAAGACTTGATCAACCTTGTTAGTGGATTCCTTTTGATGAGCATGAGATGGATGAAACTAGAAGGCACAACCTGTTGTACCCTCCTTTTACTTTCTGTTATTTATATTAAATAAAATAAAAATAAGTATTTTTCAGTCTGTTATCTGATTACCCGTGCAATATAAAAATACCCCGAAAATAAAAGTTCTCCAAATGCCCTGAAATTTAAATATGATTTTTTTTCTAGAATATTTGAGAATATTTGGCACTGAGAACATAGCAGGGGGGTCACCCACCTGCCCACGAGGGTGGAGGGCGCGCCCTACCCCCCTAGGCGCGCCCCCTGCCTCGTGGGCCCACGGTGGCCCTCCTCCACTTATTCCTGCACCCACACACTTCTTCTTCCTCCCACAAACACGAATATCCAGCTCAAGCACGAGTTCTAGCTCATTTTGCTGCCATTTTTGATCTCCTTGCTCAAAGCACCTCTCACAAAACTGCTTGGGGGGATTGTTCCTTGGTATGTGACTTCTCCATTGGTCCAATTAGTTTTTGTTCTAGTGCTTTATTCATTGCAAATTTTTGCTGCTTAGGTGACCCTGTTCTTGAGCTTGCATGTCAAATGTATATGGTCAAAAGTAGTTTTGATGCATGATATAGGCTCTAGGCACTTGTAGGAGTAGTTGTTATCAATATTTTTGAGTTTGGCTTACTTTTATTTTGAAGTTACTAAAAATTTCAGAATTTTTCAGAAAATAATGAAGAGACTTTTGAGGGCTCATCGAGCTGAAGCTCGAAGGAAAAGTCATAGAAGCCCAAGTATAATTTGCCTCGCACCATGGAGGTTCGGTCGTGTGAATGGCCTTCCGATAATTTCTTGAGAGCAGCCGGGATTTATGAAGAGTTTTATGAATTGGCTAAGAATGCAGGCCCTACTGCTTTCCTCCACGACCAACGTGATCAGTATCTCTTACTCACAAATATCTTTGTGCAAAACTTTCATTTCCATTCTAGGAGCTCAGCACCTACGGTAGAGTTTTATTTATATGATGAGCATAAGGAGATGTCACTTTATGATTTTTGTCGGGTTTGTTTGGTCCCTTTCGAGGGAACGACAGAGGAACCACATCGCAGCGATGTGGATGGGTTTATTGATATCATCGCTGTAGGGGAAACGAGGAAGGTTTCCGATGCACGAATCACTAGCATACATTTTCCTGTTTTATGATATTTTGCATTATTTGCTAGTCGTTGCTTAATTGGCCGCGGAAACTGTGGAAACCTTAGTGTTCCTGATATTATTATTTTGCTCCACGGTTTATTCAGTGATAACTCTGTTAGTATGGGCGGCATTATTGCTAAACGGTTAAGTCTGAACCATACAAAGGGCCCCATCTTTGGAGACATCTATGCTTCACGCCTAGTTGCACATTTTAATATACCTATTAGGCATTATGAGAAGGAAGAAAAAGTGTTGCCTCGTGTTTATTTAGATTATAAGAGTATGGTGGCACATGATTTTATCGTTAAGAATAGGGAAGGAGAGCTTAAATACAAATTGTTCTTTGATAAACATCATCCTGAGACTATTGCCCTGCCTGCTCCTTCCTTGTTTGATTTATCTGCAGGACAGTACCTTGTTCCGTTAGAGGCTATTCACGCCTATCGGAACCCTACATCAGCCACAAAGCCAGAGCCGGAACCACAAGTTGATCCTCCACGACAATCTAATTACCAGTGGGATCCGGAGATGATTGCCAACCAGTGGCAATCGGAGTCTTCTTCTTCGCAGTACGACCCCAACTATTATTATGGATATCCGCCAGGCCAGCCGTGGCCATAGAGCAACTTAGGCCAAAAGCCTAAGCTTGGGGGAGTACGTATTTCTCACCGACATTACATTTATGTTGACACACTCATTGCTAGATGTCGGTGCTCATACTTTTTCATTGTATCATCCATGCTAGTTTATTTTCCTTTTTATGCTTTCTTCTTGTGTGTTTAATAACCTTAAGAAAAACCAAAAAAATTAGTTGTAGCTTTTAATTAGTTTACTTTCCATGCTTGTAGTAGTAATTAAAAAGAAAACCCAAAAAGATTTCCTGTTCTTCTTTTACTTGTTGGGAGCTTTCCCGTGTAAATAGTTTTATTTCATTTCTTTGGGGTCGATCGGAGAAGAGCGTAATTAAATTGTTGAAGTGGATCTTATATGCATTATTGTTGATCTGATAAAAGAGCCCATATTGCCTTGTCTTCTTCTGTTTATTGAATGCTTGCAGATTCCAGCTTAGTCCAATGCACGTGCACCCTTATTATTATTTATATCGTTCAGTCGTGCAAGTGAAAGGCAATAATGATGATTATATGATGAACTTATTGAGATGAGAAAAGCTGGTATGAACTCGACCTCTTTTTTTGTAAATATGATTAGTTCATCGTTCTTGATTCAGCCTATTATGAATAAACATGTTTGCAATGACAACTAGAGATCATAGTTCTTGTGCCATGCTTGATTAGCTAGGAGCTTATAATGGTTTACCTTGTGTGCCAACATGCTATTAAAATGGTTGTGATGTGGTATGATAGGGCGGTATCCTCCTCTGAATGATTTAAGTGACTTGACTTGGCGCATGTTCACGCATGTAGTTGAAACAAAATCAACATAGCCTTCACGATATTTATGTTCATGGTCGATTATATCCTACTCATGCTTGCATTCGATGTTGATTAATTTTAATGCATGTTCATGACTGTTGTCGCTCTCTAGATGGTCGCTTCCCAGTCTTTTGCTAGCCTTCACATGTACTAAGCGGGAATACTGCTTGTGCATCCAACCCCATAAACCCCAAAGTTATTCCATATGAGTCCACCATACCTACCTATATACGGTATCTACCTGCCGTTCCAAGTAAATTTGTATGTGCCATACTCTAAACCTTCAAATAAATATCCTGTTTTGTATGCTCGAATAGCTCATGTATCAACTAGGGTTGTCTGTATCTTCCATGTTAGGCGGGTTATTCTCAAGAGGAGTGGACTCCGCTCCTCACTCACGAGAAAGTGGCTGGTCACCGGGATGCCCAGTCCCATGCTTTATGCAAATCAAATCAAAATAATTGCAAACAAAACTCCCCCTGGGACTCTTGTTAGTTGGAGGCACTTGTTGTTTCGAGCAAGCCATGGATTGATGCTTGTTGGTGGAAGGGAGAGTATAAACTTTACCATTCTGTTTGGGAACCGCCTATAATGTGTGTAGCATGGAAGATATCGCCATCTCTTGGTTGTTATGTTGATAATGAAAGTATACCGCTCAAAATATTATTCACCTCTATTTCAAAACCGAGCTCTGGCACCTCTACAAATCCCTTCTTCCCTCTGCGAAGGGCCTATCTATTTACTTTTATGCTGAGTCATCATCCTCTTATTAAAAAGCACCGGTTGGAGAGCACCACTGTCATTTGCATTCATTATTGTTAGTTTACATTGAGTATGACTTGACTGGATCTCTTTTACCATGAATTACAATGTCTAGTCAGTCTTTGGTCTTTAAAGGTGCTCTACATTTATGTTTTGCGGTCTCAGAAAGGGCTAGCGAGATACCATCTTGTTATATCATATTATGATTATTTTGAGAAAGTGTTGTCATCCGGGATTTATTATTATTGCTCGCTAGTTGATTATGCCATTGATATGAGTAAACTTGAGACCTAAGCGTTATTGTGAATGTGGTTAGTTATAATCTTTGCTGAAAACTTGAATGCTGACTTTACATATTTACAACAACAAGAGCAAACAGAGTTTGTAAAAGTTTTTCTTTATCACTTTCAGTTTATCAACTGAATTGCTTGAGGACAAGAAAGGGTTTAAGCTTGGGGGAGTTGATACATCTCCGTCGTATCTACTTTTCCAAACACTTTTGCCCTTGTTTTGGACTCTAACTTGCATGATTTGAATAGAACTAACCCGGACTAACGCTGTTTTCAGCAGAATTACCATGGTGTTATTTATGTGCAGAAACAAAAGTTCTTGGAATGACCTGAAACTTCACGGAACAACTTTTCGGAAAATATAAAAAATCCTTGCAAAAGATGAAGGCCAGGGGGGCCACCACTTGTCCACGAGGGTGGGGGCGCGCCTGCCCCCCTAGGGCGCACCCCCTACCTCGTGGGCCCCCTGGAGCTCCTCCGGCCTCAACTCCAACTCTATATATTTGGTTTCGGAGAGAAAAAAATCAGAGACAAGAATTCATCGCGTTTTATGATACAGAGCCACCGCCAAGCCCTAAAACCTCTCGAGAGGGCTGATCTGGAGTCCGTTCGGGGCTTCGGCGAGGGGAATCCATCGCCATCGTCATCATCAACCATCCTCCATCACCAATTTCATGATGCTCACTGCCATGCGTGAGTAATTCCATCGTAGGCTTGCTGGACGGTGATGGGTTGGATGGGATCTATCATGTAATCGAGTTAGTTTTGTTAGGGTTTGATCCCTAGTATCCACTATGTTCTGAGATTGATATTGCTATGACTTTGCTATGCTTAATGCTTGTCACTAGGGCCCGAGTGCCATGATTTCAGATCTGAACCTATTATGTTTTCATCAATATATGAGAGTTCTTGATCCTATCTTGCAAGTCTATAGTCACCTATTATGTGTTATGATCCGTTAACCCCGAAGTGACAATAATCGGGATACTTACCAGTGATGACCGTAGTTTGAGGAGTTCATGTATTCACTATGTGTTAATGCTTTGTTCCGGTACTCTATTAAAAGGAGGCCTTAATATCCCTTAGTTTCCGTAAGGACCCCGCTGCCACGGGAGGGTAGGACAAAAGATGTCATGCAAGTTCTTTTCCATAAGCACGTATGACTATATTCGTAATACATGCCTACATTACATTGATGAACTGGAGCTAGTTCTGTGTCACCCTAGGTTATGATTGTTACATGATGAACCGCATCCGGCATAATTCTCTATCACCGATCCATTGCCTACGAGCTTTCCATATATTGTTCCTCGCTTATTTACTTTTCCGTTGCTATTGTTATCATCACTACAAAATACCAAAAACATTACTTTTACTATTGTTACCTTTTGCTACCGTTACCACTACTATCATATTACTTTGCTACTAAACACTTTGCTGCAGATACTAAGTTTCCAGGTGTGGTTGAATTGACAACTCAGCTGCTAATACTTGAGAATATTCTTTGGCTCCCCTTGTGTAGAATCAATAAATTTGGGTTGAATACTCTACCCTTGAAAACTGTTGTGATCCCCTATGCTTGTGGGTTATCAGTATGCACCGTTGCGGAAGTTCTTCGTGTTGAGACACCACGTGATGATCGGGTGTGATAGGCTCTACATTCAAATACAACGGGTGCAAACCAGTTGCACACGCGGAATACTCAGGTTAAACTTGACGAGCCTAGCATATGCAGATATGGCCTTGGAACACTGAGACCGAAAGGTCGAGCGTGAATCATATAGTAGATATGATCAACATAGTGATGTTAACCATTGAAACTACTCCATCTCACGTGATGATCGGACATGGTTTGGTTGATTTGGATCGCGTGATCATTTAGAGGATTAGAGAGATGTCTATCCAAGTGGGAGTTCTTAAGTAATATGATTAATTGAACTTAAATTTATCATGAACTTAGTACCTGATAGTTTTTTTCTTGTCTATGTTGATTGTAGATAGATGGCTCGTGCTGTTGTTCCGTTAAATTCTAATGCGTTCCTTGAGAAAGCAAAGTTGAAAGATGATGGTAGCAATTACACGGACTGGGTCCGTAACTTGAGGATTATCCTCATTGCTGCACAGAAGAATTACGTCCTAGAAGCACCGCTGGGTGCCAGGCCTGCTGCATATGCTGCTGATGACGTTAAGAACGTCTGGCAGAGTAAAGCTGATGACTACTCGATAGTTCAGTGTGCCATGCTTTACGGCTTAGAACCGGGACTTCAACGACGTTTTGAACGTCATGGAGCATATGAGATGTTCCAGGAGTTGAAGTTAATATTTCAAGCAAATGCCCGGATTGAGAGATATGAAGTCTCCAATAAGTTCTATAGCTGCAAGATGGAGGAGAATAGTTCTGTCAGTGAACATATACTCAAAATGTCTGGGTATCATAATCACTTGACTCAACTCGGAGTTAATCTTCTTGTTGATAGTGTCATTGACAGAGTTCTTCCACTACAAGAAACTTGGTAATCCATGACAGATTTCGGATGACGTCTTCGAAAACTGTCATGAATGTGCTAGTATAGCCCCGCAAGCCCGCTGAAGCCCGCCGAAGCCCGCCTAACCATTCGCGTATAAAGTGCTAACCCTAAGTCCCTCCTCTCTCTCCCTTCTTCGCAGCCCCCACTTGATTCCCCCATCTTCTCACACAACATCGCCGCCACCAACCACCACTTCGCCTCGCTCCTCCCGCAGCTCGTCACCGGCCCTTCCCCTCCTCTCACCTCGCTACTCCGACAACTTATAGATCCGCCGCAACCCCCACTAATCCATCTCTATCACGACCCATCTCTCTCCTGCGAATCGTCACACCGCCACCAACGTCTGCCGATTCCGGCGACGTCCGCCACCGTGCAGCACGTTCACGAGCTCGTCTCCAACCCCTCCGCCCTCAAGTCCAGCTGGATCCGCCGCTTCCAGCCCCCGACGCTCGCCCGCAACCCCTAGCCCATGGCTAGGGTTTCGGCCGTGGCATCGTGTCCGTCGCTGTCGCGTCTCCAGCGGCTCCTCTCCGTCATGCATCACTCCTCCTCGCGCCCTCTCCCCCTCCTGGATGGCACCCCCTAGCTCGGTGCGCTCGCGTGCGTTGGGCTGGACGGCGACGACCCGGACTCCCTCTTCCAGCATCGGCCATTGAGCTCTCCCGCCTTCCGCTAGTCCTGCTGCTCTGCTTGTTGGCCGGCTCGTCAATGATGGCCCTGCCAGCGCTGCCCTGGATGTATAGGGTGAGGCAGAAGGTCGACAGGGCAAACAGGCGCGGCCCGTCCATCGGTCTCATTATGTTGTACGTCGCTGAGGTCACCGCGCTCCAGGCCTCCGGCCACTTCCGGCCCTGGTGTGTCTAGTCCTTCGTTGACCTCTATGGTGAGTCTTTGCCTCCAGTTTCTGATCCAAATCGCTTTCCTGTAGATTGTGCAAATGAAGCACTCAGTGAGTCTGGCCGTTCCTGGTTGACCTTTTGGGTTGTTTTCAAACAGCTAGCAGTGAGTGCTGAACTGCTGCTAACTGAACCCAGACACAAACACACAACACATAACAGAAGGGGGAAACAAGCAGAGATGATATTGTAGTGTTAACACAAGAATGGTGAACATAAATTTGAAATTTTATAGATACCTGAAGCTGTGGGCACAGGGCAAAGCTTACTAGCTCTGCAAATTGTGCACGATCTGCAGTCACAGAAGGCCTGAATTCGCTTTCTAGACCTGAATGCGGATTGACCCAATCACTCATTTTGGATAACAACTATGGAAAGGGGGACCAGAAACCGACTAGAAGGATATCATATAAACATGTCCATGTCCAAAATTAGTTTGTCAGCCTTTGGGTGTACATCATCAGTTCTTTTTGTAAGATTCTCATGACAGTGATACTGTTTTTCTGTAGATTTATGCAAAGTGGTTGAAGCATGTAGAAATGAGGAGGTGCCACGCTACCAGATTGTGTTACTGTTTCAAAGTTTATTTGAGTTAAAAGACACTCCCCTATCCTTTACGTACTAACAGTTAACATGCACATATCTTTTTATGTGTGCATTATAGATAGAGTCGCTTGTGAAAAAGAAATATGGGCAAGAGGCTTTTATAATCTTTATGCTATTGGTTGTACAAGGTTGTGTAGTTAAGACAGATCAAGTAACCACTCTTGTACATTGAGTACATTCTAGAACTATACTTTGTTATTATTGTCAATCTCTTTGGGTTAAGAAAGCTTCAGTTATGCAGTAAATTTAGTTGTGTGATCCTGTTTTATGATTGTTCATTTGAGGACATGGCTCCCTGTTACAAATTGCAGTGCACAATACTAAACCTTGGTTGCAAATGTGCAGATTACTGAGGCAACAATTCTTGACAAGCAGATTGTTCATTCAACTTTGTACAAACTATGGAATGACGGGCACATTGATACAAAGGTCTGTCTCCTAGTTTCCATCAGAAAAGCAGTATTTTTGTTTGGAGGGCAGAGAGAATGGCATGCTTTAAATGTTAGTTGTGTGGTTTATCTAAAAGATAATCTCACTGTTTTTACGATCTACTATTTTACTATACCGGACCAGTGGCCCATGTTAGCCTTACAAATGCATCGTGGATTTATGATATATTGTGTTACTTTCATCATAAATCTGCATACATGTATTGTTGCCTAAAACTTTGTCATTTCTCAGGTTTCAGTTCTGTAGCCGATGGACAGGCACTTTTTTGGCGCATGTAACATTTCTAAGTGATAGGTTGCTATATTAACCTCAAATTTTGTTTTCCAAGTCTTTGCATAACAATTGATATGTTGAATAATGAATATAATGGTTCTATTTGCTTATGTGTGTTGATTAAACCGTCTCCTGGTGTTCAAGTGTGTTGATTTGGCGTGTACCTTAATAACCATTAAGTAATTACATGAGCCATGTAATAAATTAAATTTTTAGTTCTTTGCATCATGGATATTGTTTGTTATGATAGCATTTTGTTGGCGCATATACTCCAGAGTGCAAAATCATATCTGATGTGCATTTTTGTATCTTTCCAGAACCAAAAGAGAAAAAGAGAATTGTACCTCTTCTTACTGCCTAATAAAAGGGAATGTAGTACTATTTTAATCACTTCCAAAAGGTTTCTTGATATATCAGGAAAAGTGAGTTGCACTTTTATGTATTACTGGATGTCGATTTAAGTTCCACGGTAGCATTTTGTCTTTCTGTATTGCGGAAACAGTGTTCCTTGTCAGACATATTTCTTTATTGATGCAAAGTGTATATATTAATACAATATTGTTATGTTTGTTCTGATTTCTTAAGCGGTGTCTCAAAATTCTTGATGTTTGTTGTTTCTAGTACTCATGTTGTGCTTGGAGATTATTTCCTTTCTCAGTTATGTACTTGGAGATTATTTCCTTTCTCAGTTATGTACTTGGAAATTATTTCCTTTCTCAGGTATCCACTGATTAGTGAGGAAGGTTGATGATGACAAATTGAATCAGTCCACTGATAGAATTATAGAGCCAAAGAACTATGTTGGAGATAGAAGAACTTGGAGTGTCAATTCTTCAGGACCTTCGGCAACAACGGCAGTCAGTACTGCATACTCACACTACAGGATCTGTTATCAAAATCGAGTGGTAGTGGTTCTAGTTCATTAAACTATTTTAAGTGCAGTATAACTTTGAAATTTTCCCCATCTTGAATATTCATTTAATTATTGTTTTCTCTACCATTTATAATTTGCTTCCTCAATTCCAAATTAACTGAATTTGACTAAGTTTATAGGAACATCTATACCATAGAATTAGTTTCATCCGATTCATTGTAAGATATATATTTTTTTGTAATATAGTGTCCACCTGGCTGTTCTTGATATTGTAGTATATAGGTTTACCTATGCCTCATGAGTGATGTTCAAATCATGTCAAATAAAAATGATGGTTCAGATGATAATAACTATTATTGCTGTTGTTGTAATAAACTTGTCATTTTGTAACAGAAGCATATTGTTATGTACAGGTTGCCTTGGTGGTGAGAGCCGCAAAGGAAGTTTGAGCTGTAGAGGTGAAGTTGATGATTAAGAGGGCCCGTGCAATGTTGTATACTTGTTGATGTAATCTGGTGTAGTTGTTATTGAGGTCAGGTGAATTGATGTTGGATGTGTTCTTCGACACATTTTAAAAGGCCTTTACTCAATGAAACAATTGAATAGAAATTTGTGAAATGGAACAGAATATGATCTATTCAATGGAAATTGTGAAAGCATGTTTGATTATCTGTAATGGGTCGTGCCATAGCTGTTTGGATGAATATCATGGGCTGGATTAAAATAAATGGGCTAAACTACCGCAAATAATTGGGCCGAAGGCTACTTTGGGGATGCCACGTAAGATCCATGCTGGCGCCATGTAGATGCCATGTGAGGTCCATATTTGGTAAAATCTTGTCAATTCATGACGGACTAGTCTGTCACAGAGGACCGGGCCTGGGGCGGGCCTGGGACAGATCGGTGACGGCCAGGATCCGTCATGGTGGTGCAATTGTCAAATTATGACGCGATATACATGACGGATTCTAAATCCGTCACGGCCCCCCCTCCATGACGGTTTTGTACTGGTCCATGACAGACTGAACCCGTCATGGATTAACAAGATTCTTGTAGTGTTCAATCACTGCCACCAAGCTACAAAAGCTTTGTGATGAACTATAATATGCAAGGGATGAATAAGACAATTCCCGAGCTCTTCGCGATGCTAAAGGCTGCGGAGGTAGAAATCAAAAAGGAGCATCAAGTGTTGATGGTCAACAAGACCACTAGTTTCAAGAAAAAGGGTAAAGGGAAGAAGAAGGGGAACTTCAAGAAGAACGACAAACAAGTTGCTGCTCAAGAGAAGAAACCCAAGTCTGGACCTAAGCCTGAAACTGAGTGCTTCTACTGCAAACAGACTGGTCACTAGAAGCGGAACTGCCCCAAGTATTTGGCGGATAAGAAGGATGGCAAGGTGAACAAATGTATATGTGATATACATGTTATTGATGTGTACCTTACTAATGCTCGCAGTAGCACCTGGGTATTTGATACTGGTTCTGTTGCTAATATTTGCAACTCGAAACATGGACTACGGATTAAGCGAAGATTGGCTAAGGACGAGGTGACGATGCGCGTGGGAAATGGTTCCAAAGTCGATGTGATCGCGATCGGCACGCTACCTCTACATCTACCTTCGGGATTAGTTTTAGACCTGAGTAATTGTTATTTGGTGCCAGCATTGAGCATGAACATTATATCTGGATCTTGTTTGATGCGAGACGGTTATTCATTTAAATCAGAGAATAATGGTTGTTCTATTTATATGAGTAATATCTTTTATGGTCATGCACCCTTGAAGAGTGGTCTATTCTTATTGAATCTCGATAGTAGTGATACACATATTCATAATATTGAAGCCAAAAGATGCAGAGTTGATAATGATAGTGCAACTTATTTGTGGCACTGCCGTTTAGGTCATATTGGTGTAAAACGCATGAAGAAACTCCATACTGATGGACTTTTGGAACCACTTGATTATGAATCACTTGGTACTTGCGAACCGTGCCTCATGGGCAAGATGACTAAAACGCCGTTCTCCGGAACTATGGAGCGAGCAACAGATTTGTTGGAAATCATACGTACAGATGTATGTGGTCCGATGAATGTTGAGGCTCGCAGCGGGTATCGTTATTTTCTCACCTTCACAGATGATTTAAGAAGATATGGGTATATCTACTTAATGAAACATAAGTCTAAAACATTTGAAAAGTTTAAAGAATTTCATAGTGAAGTTGAAAATCATCGTAACAAGAAAATAAAGTTTCTACGATCTGATCATGGAGGAGAATATTAGAGTTACGAGTTTGGTCTTCATTTGAAACAATGCGGAATAGTTTCGCAACTCACGCCACCCGGAACACCACAGCGTAATGGTGTGTCCAAACGTCATAATCGTACTTTACTAGATATGGTGCGATCTATGATGTCTCTTACTGATTTATCGCTATCATCTTGGGGTTATGCTTTAGAGACGGCTGCATTCATGTTAAATAGGGCATCATCGAAATCCGTTGAGACGACGCCTTATGAACTGTGGTTTGGCAAGAAACCAAAGTTGTCGTTTCTTAAAGTTTGGGGCTGCGATGCTTATGTGAAAAAGCTTCAACCTGATAAGCTCAAACCCAAATCGGAGAAATGTGTCTTCATAGGATACCCAAAGGAAACTATTGGGTACACCTTCTATCACAGATCTGAAGGAAAAACTTTTGTTGCTAAATTTGGATCCTTTCTAGAGAAGGAGTTTCTCTCGAAAGAAGTGAGTGGGAGGAAAGTAGAACTTGATGAGGTAACTGTACCTGCTCCCTTATTGGAAAGTATTTCATCACAGAAATCAGTTCTTATGACACCTACACCAATTAGTGAGGAAGTTAATGATGATGATCATGAAACTTTAGATCAAGTTGTTACTGAACCTCATAGATCAACCAGAGTGAGATCCGCACCAGAGTGGTACAGTAATCCTGTTCTGGAGGTTATGTTGCTAGACCATGACGAACCTACGAACTATGAAGAAGCGATGGTGAGCCCAGATTCCGCAAAATGGCTTGGGGCCATGAAATCTGAGATGGGATCCATGTATGAGAACAAAGTGTGGACTTTGGTTGACTTGCCCGATGATCGGCAAGCCATTGAAAATAAATGGATCTTCAAGAAGAAGACTGACGCTGACGGTAATGTTACTGTCTATAAAGCTCGACTTGTTGCAAAAGGTTTTCGACAAGTTCAAGGGATTGACTACGATGAGACTTTCTCACCCGTAGCGATGCTTAAGTCTATCCGAATCATGTTAGCAATTGCTGCATTTTATGATTATGAAATTTGGCAAATGGATGTCAAAACTGCATTCCTGAATGGATTTTTGGAAGAAGAGTTGTATATGATGCAACCGGAAGGTTTTGTCGATCCAAAGGGAGCTAACAAAGTGTGCAAGCTCCAGCGATCCATTTATGGACTGGTGCAAGCCTCTCGGAGTTGGAATAAACATTTTGATAGTGTGATCAAAGCATATGGTTTTATACAGACTTTTGGAGAAGCCTGTATTTACAAGAAAGTGAGTGGGAGCTCTGTAGCATTTCTGATATTATATGTGGATGACATATTGCTGATTGGAAATGATATAGAATTTCTGGATAGCATAAAGGGATACTTGAATAAGAGTTTTTCAATGAAGGACCTCAGTGAAGCTGCTTATATATTGGGCATCAAGATCTATAGAGATAGATCAAGACGCTTAATTGGACTTTCACAAAGCACATACCTTGACAAAGTTTTGAAGAAGTTCAAAATGGATCAAGCAAAGAAAGGGTTCTTGCCTGTGTTACAAGGTGTGAAGTTGAGTAAAACTCAATGCCCGACCACTGCAGAAGATAGAGAGAAGATGAAAGATGTTCCCTATGCTTCAGCCATAGGCTCTATCATGTATGCAATGCTATTTACCAGACCTGATGTGTGCCTTGCTATAAGTTTAGCAACGAGGTACCAAAGTAATCCAGGAGTGGATCACTGGACAGCGGTCAAGAACATCCTGGAATACCTGAAAAGAACTAAGGATGTGTTTCTCGTTTATGGAGGTGACAAAGAGCTAGTCGTAAATGGTTACGTCGATGCAAGCTTTGACACTGATCCGGACGATTCTAAATCGCAAACCGGATACGTGTTTACATTGAACGGTGGAGCTGTCAGTTGGTGCAATTCTAAACAAAGCGTTGTGGCGGGATCTACGTGTGAAGCGAAGTACATAGCTGCTTCGGAAGCAGCAAATGAAGGAGTTTGGATGAAGGAGTTCATATCCGATTTAGGTGTCATACCTAGTGCATTGGGTCCAATGAAAATCTTTTGTGACAATACTGGTGCAATTGCCTTGGCAAAGGAATCCGGATTTCACAAGAGAACCAAGCGCATCAAGAGACGCTTCAACTCCATCCGGGATCAAGTCCAGGTGGGAGACGTAGAAATTTGCAAGATAAATACGGATCTGAATGTTGCAGACCTGTTGACCAAGCCTCTTCCATGAGAAAAACATGATCAACACCAAGACTCCATGGGTGTTAGAATCATTACTGTGTAATCTAGATTATTGACTCTAGTGCAAGTGGGAGACTGAAGGAAATATGCCTTAGAGGCAATAATAAAGTTATTATTTATTTCCTTATATCATGATAAATGTTTATTATTCATACTAGAATTGTATTAACCGGAAACATAATACTTGTGTGAATACATAAACAAATAGAGTGTCACTAGTATGCCTCTACTTGACTAGCTCGTTGATCAAAGATGGTTATGTTTCCTAGCCATTGACATGAGTTATCATTTGATTAACGGGGTCACATCATTAGGATAATGATGTGATTGACTTGACCCATTCCGTTAGCTTATCACATGATCGTTTAGTATTCTGCTATTGCTTTCTTCATGACTTATACATGTTCCTATGACTATGAGATTATGCAACTCGCGTTTACCGGAGGAACACTTTGTGTGCTACCAAACGTCACAACGTAACTGGGTGATTATAAAGGTGCTCTACAGGTGTCTCCGAAGGTACTTGTTGGGTTGGCGTATTTCGAGATTAGGATTTGTCACTCCGATTGTCGGAGAGGTATCTCTGGGCCCACTCGGTAATACACATCACTATAAGCCTTGCAAGCATTGCAACTAATGAGTTAGTTGCGGGATGATGTACTCCCTCCGGTCCTTTTTACTTTGCATATTAGGTTTGTCCGAAGTCAATCTCATCCAACTTTGACCAAGTTTATATAAAAAATTATAGACATTCACATAACAACACCAATATCATTAGATTCATCTTGGAATATATTTTCATATTATATTTATTAGATATTATAGATGCTAATAATTTTTAATATAAATTTGGTCAAACTTAGCAAAGTTTGACTTTCGGCAAGTCCAATGTGCAGAGTAAAAAGGACCGGAGGGAGTATTACAGAACGAGTAAAGAGACTTGCCGGTAACGAGAATGAACTAGGTATTAAGATACCGATGATCGAATCTCGGGCAAGTAACATACCGATGACAAAGGGAACAACGTATGTTGTTATGGGGTTTGACCGATAAAGATCTTCATAGAATATGTAGGAGCCAATATGAGCATCTAGGTTCCTCTATTGGTTATTGACCGGAGACATGTCTCGGTCATGTCTACATAGTTCTCGAACCCGTAGGGTCCACACGCTTAAAGTTTGATGAAGGTTATATTATGAGTTGTGTGTTTTGATGTACCAAAGGAAGTTCGGAGTCCCGGATGTGATCACGGACATGACGAGGAGTCTCTAAATGGTCGAGACATAAAGATTGATATATTGGAACCTATATTTGGATATCGGAAGTGTTCCGGGTGAAATCGGGATTTTACCGGAGTACCGGGGGTTACCAGAACCCCCCCCCCCCCGGGGGGGTTTAATGGGCCAAGATGGGCCTTAGTGGAGAAGAGGAGGGGCGGCCAGGGCAGGCCGCGCCCCCCCTCTCCCTCTAGTCCGAATTGGACAAGGAGGGGGGGCGGCGCCCCCCTTTCCTTCCTCTCTCCCTCCTCCTTCCCCTTCTCCTACTCCAACTAGGAAAGGAGGGAGTCCTACTCCCGGTGGGAGTAGGACTCCTCCCTGGCGCGCCTCCTCCTGGCCGGCCGCCTCTCCCCCCTTGCTCCTTTATATACGGGGGCAGGGGGCACCTCTAGACACAACAATTGATCTCTTGGATCTCTTAGCCGTGTGCGGTGCCCCCCTCCACCATAGTCCACCTCGATAATATCATAGCGGTGCTTAGGCGAAGCCCTGCGTCGGTAGAACATCATCATCGTCACCACGCCGTCGTGCTGACGGAACTCTCCCTCAAAGCTCGGCTGGATCGGAGTTCGAGGGACGTCATCGAGCTAAATGTGTGCTGAACTCGGAGGTGCTGTACGTTCGGTACTTGATCGGTCAGATCGTGAAGACGTACGACTACATCAACCGCGTTGTGCAAACGCTTCCGCTTTCGGTCTACGAGGGTACGTGGACGACACTCTCCCCTCTCATTGCTATGCATCGCCATGATCCTGTGTGTGCGTAGGAATTTTTTTGAAATTACTACGTTCCCCAACACCAACCAAAGACAAGGTCTACAACGACTGAACATCTGACAACTCCTGAAGGACCGGACATCCTATACGCACCAGAAATCCAGTGTCACTGTCCAAAAGATCCAAAGAAGAAATCACGGAAGTTCGATGACTATCAGACGTACGGTCCCCCATGAGCCACCGGACATCCGGTACCCCATGAACGACCAAACATTAGGTAACCACCGGACACCCGGTGACTGTTCGCGCACAATTTTGGGTTTCGGCCCTTATACCCGTCTCTCGCCCCCTAGACTATAAATACCCCTTCCCTTGGACGAATTAGGATTAGCAAAGCATAGATGAAGAACTAGAGAGAGCTTTCCTCACATCTACTCCTCTCCTTTAGAGATCAGGGCCTCCTTTGGAGAAGAATCCCTAGTGGATCATCAAGACCTCCTCTTGTGGAGAAGAATCACCATCATAGGATTGCCAAGCCCTCACCTCCTCTTGGATTTGAGATGAACCTTACTCTTGTTGTTATTTGCCTTAGGTTGCTTGTGTATGCTTGTGGATCTCATGTGTTGCCCATCTAGTGGATGTGTGATTGGACTTGTCTTTGAGTGTCCCCCCTTGTGATATGTGTGTTCCTCTTAGTCCCTCTCCAAGTTGTGAAAGAAGCCACCTAGGGTTCTACCCTACATCACAGGGTGGATCTATACACCTTCACCACTGTCAAATGGCGAAGGAGGAGTATGAAGAGGAAATAGAAGGGGGAAAATGGCGTACTCAAGAAAATTGTCCCTTTCCTCCTTTCTTATGAGTACGACGCGGGATGCCAAACGACGGCTCATGCTGCAAACATCACATAAGATTTGGCTGTTGTGACTCCCGGACACGGGAAGCGAGGCACAATGATGGTAGTCACAAGACCTTTCGTGGCACTAGACCTGCTTCGGGGCCGACGCCCAATTAGGGCAAGACCCTGGCCTGGCCCGATATGCTGGGATGCCCGAAGCATTGGAACCCTTACCAACATTCGGCTCGGTTAAAACTAGAGGAGCCGAGGCCGGACTATTCAATGGACTGCAATAGAAACTAACAAGCGATATGACCAAGGGTCCAAGATCAAAGAGGGAGCTCGTCAAGATTTCATCACGGCCACTCAAAGCGAACCTCCCACTAGGCGAGAACTCCGGACGAGCTCGAGGGCTACTGACTGTGTACACCACCAGGGTGGCTCCTCGTTGTGCAAGCCAGACAATGGGTCGGTCTCAAGGCCCAATAAGTCTGGGTGTCTCAAGGGCCTCAGGCCGGGCAGTGAACCATCCTTCCAGAAGAACCGTACAGTGGCGTACAAGTCAAGGGCCCCCTCCAGGCTAAGACTCTAAGTCGGTTTATATGTCGTGTGACCCTAGGCCTCGTTCCCCCTTTATAAGGCGAGGCTAATGGGTAGGTCGACTTCATTTGTATCGGGAGCACATATCCACGCACATTATAACCCCCTCACGCGCGGTGTTTTTCCCACAATCAATTAAAGCAAAACTAGAACGGTGTTACCTTAACCTCAGGACTCAGACCTAGATAAATTTTCCGTATGCGATCCCTTTTGATACTTTCGATCACACGCTCCACCTTGTTGACGGTTTTTAGTACCATCAATAGGCGCCCGTACACATTTCATGGTTTCTACTCAGCTAAAAAGATGAACACAAATATATGTACGTAGCTCGAAAGCAACTATAGCTGGGCGCTTGCCCTATAGCTTCAACTAGACAACAACAAACAAGGATCACCACCACCGCCCACCGGAGAATTCAAGTAACACTAATGATGTACTAATACTAGATAAGGATGATGATGGAGTAACATCAATTCCAGCCTCCGTACGAGCGTTGACGAAGCAGCAAACACCAGGTGGGTTGTGTGCTTTTGAAGCAAAAGATTTTTCTTCCGTTTTACTAAATGTGACGTGGAAAATGGCAAAGGACATCACACCAGGGGCAGGGGAGCCGCTTTTCAGTTCCAGCGGCCGGTCGGGTCAGAGTTTGAATCCTTCTGATACGCTTTTGCACCTTGGCCCCTCTGCGTTCAAAACTATTTGCACTTGGCTCCTCCACACTCCTCCTTCCCCCCTCATTAATGCTTCTCTGAGCTCACCACCTCACCACCGCAGAGAAACAGAGAGAGAAGGGGATTTTGTGCTGTTCCAACTTCCAAGAAGCTGAGAGGGGGAGAGAGAGAGGCTTGAGCTTCGATCTATGTGTTCGGAGCTGCAATTTTGAAAGGGAGTACAAGAGGGGGAGGCGGCGAGTCCAAGATTTTAGTTGGAGTGAGGGGAGAAAGCCACGAGGCGACGACGCCCATGCGCGCGAGCTCGGCCGCTGTGTGAGGAGGGGTGGTGGAAGAAACCCAGGATGACGGGGGTGGTGGTGGTCTCGACGGGGTGCAAGGGCGGAAGCGTGGGGAAGAAGAGGGGCGGCGGCGGCGGGGAGGAGGCGGAGGAGCGGGAGAGGCAGCAGCTGTCGGTGCTGGCGCTGCTGCTCGCGGCCGTGCGGAGGTCGGTCGTGGCGTGCCGGGTGGAGCGGGGGCCGGACCGCGTCGCCGGCGGCGGTGGCGGCTGCCGCTGGGGAGAGGACGACGAGGACGCGGCCGCCCCCGAGCTGGCGGAGATGGAGATCGGCTGGCCGACCGACGTCCGCCACGTCGCGCACGTCACCTTCGACCGCTTCCACGGCTTCCTCGGCCTCCCCGTCGAGTTTGAGGTGGAGATGCCTCCCCGCGTCCCCAGCGCCAGGTACCCTTCCTTCCATCCATGAGATCTCATCAACCTTCCTAGCTTCCTTCCATGTTCGACAAGATATATATCTTCAGGTTCTGCAAACTGTCCCAAATTAAGGTTGAACATTTTGTGTGAAGTAGAGAAAAATCTACGGAGGTTGCTGACTTGGAACTCGGTCTTGAGCAACTCGTGCTGGTTGCTTGATGCGGGGGTCTGAGAATTGCTGTCATTTTTGTTAAAATTTCTTCACCTGTTCAAGTAACTGTACTTCCTGATAGGTAGATAGATCTGGAAATACGGCAGGAGTTTCCATTCGTATTAATTCAGAAGTCCCAGTAACGGTGGGTGCCTTTAATGGCTTCCTTTATAAAACCAAGACTTTAACTGATGTAGAATGTGTTTTGGTTCAGTGGGATGATAGAACATCTTTTCTGAAAATGCCGTATAAGGAATTTTAGAATTTTAGCCAACTATGCTTCTTTTATTTCAGAATGTTTGTTGTCATAAATTTGCCCTTCAGGATTCAATATGCACATGGAGTTAACAGGACCTCTAAAACTGATATTTAATATGCACATGGAATTAACTGCATGACTACAAAATGGTATTTAATGGTGACTTTGTCCAAGATTCCGTGTGCACATGGAATTAACTTGAACAGGAAAACTGATATTCAGATATGAATTTGTCCAAGATTCTATATTTGAACACAATTCACTAGACAAGGCGTGACTAAAGATGCTTACAATTTTTTCCCAGTGCGAGTGTGTTCGGTGTCTCGGCCGAATCAATGCAATGCACCTACGATGGCAAGGGAAACTCGGTCCCCACGATACTGCTGCTTATGCAGGAGAGGTTGTATGGTCAGGGCGGGCTAAAGGTCAGACATCATTAGTCATTAGTTGCTCCATACCAGCAGGTCTGAATCAGCATGAATTTGCTCATCCGAGGTTTTGTATCTTCAGGCTGAAGGGATCTTTCGCATAAACCCGGAGAATGACCAAGAAGAGCATGTGAGGGATCAACTGAACAAAGGAGTTGTTCCTGAGGACATTGATGTTCACTGCTTGGCAAGCCTCATTAAGGTACATTTGTCCTTCACTCGTATCAACATATGATGACACAATAAGGACAGTGTGTTCACACGATCGATAGACTGTAATCATAAGTCTACAATCAAATGTTAAGCAAGGACTGTTGGTTTTACAAGACGACATAACTACAACTTGTATGTATTGGTCAGGCATGGTTCAGGGAACTTCCTGAAGGTGTGCTGGATAGCCTCTCCCCGGAGCAGGTTCTGCAATGCAATTCTGAAGAGGAATTCCTAGAGCTTGTGACGCTACTGCGCCCCACTCCAGCTGCACTCCTCAATTGGGCTGTTGAGCTAATGGCTGATGTTGTGGAGGAGGAGGAGCTAAACAAGATGAATGCTAGAAACATAGCCATGGTGTTTGCCCCCAACATGACTCAGGTAATCACTACATTAGTCTTCTTGCAGGATAGCACATGTCTGTACTTACCTGACCTCCGGAAAAAGAAAAAACCAACTGGCAAGTTGCCAATTACTGTGCTAATCTTTAAACTTTTTATTCAATTCTAGATGTCAGATCCTTTGACAGCCCTGATGCATGCTGTGCAAGTCATGAACTTTCTCAAAACATTGATCTTGAGGACGCTTCGAGAGCGTGATGATGTAGCTCCTGGAGATTACACTCCATACTCATCTCCAGCATCTTCCGGTCGGCATTCTGATGCCGAATACTATGGCAGTGAGCGGGAGATGATGGACAGAAGCTGTGAGCTGAGCGATATGCACAGCCAGATCAGCAAGTCCGGGGGGCAGGTGGATTATTTGGTGAGGTACAACACCTGTTTCGACAGTGAACAGGAAGGCGACCATCCCCTCACTGAAGCCGAGGAGGTGTTCTTGGATCGGCTGGAAAGCCAACTCGAAGATGACAGACCAGAGGGAAGCACAAGCAAACAGCACGAAGTAAGCTCCGAGATTGTGGAAATGGAGGACGATCAACCTGAGCTGAAATCTGAAACCAAGGCATTGGAGGACATAGAAGAAGAAGAAGAAGAAGAATGTGCAGAGTTATTGAAATGATAGTCTTGTGTTCTTGGGCAGGTAGATCTTGTGGTTTTTACTCTCTGGTGGATTGAGTTTGTCAACATCTGGTTGAAATGTATTGCTTGTAGTGTCTGAACTTAACTCTGCTGGTGCTTGGATATGTCCATGTGGGTCATTCATATCTGTCCTGCCGTAGGACACCACCAGGATTCACTGCTGTATGGTCAACAGTGTTGTATGGAAATGACTGCATTAGTGTGCACTCGATGTTACTCTATCTGTACAAAAAATCTTCTTTTATTTTTTCATATGTGACTTAATTTCTAATTCTTCATGGTGGTGTCTGCCAAAATATGGTGCTAAGGAGACGCCAGAATTTAGCAGTGAGATGGCTTCAGTAGCAGTTACTTTCATGTTCAACTTCATCCCACTCTCACCAGCGAAACACGTTGCTTAGTTTGAAATCACAGTGAAAAAATTCAATATACTCCCTCCGTTCCTAAATATAAGTCCTTTTAGAGATTCCACTATAAAGATTACATTCGGATGTATACACGTTGCCTTCTAGAGTATAGGTTCACTTATTTTGTTCTGTGTGTAGTCTATAGTGGAATCTCTACAAGGACTTATATTTAGGAACGGAGGGAGTATATTCCTAAACAAAGAACACATTTTTGTTGTAGTGGAGGTGTAGAACTCGTCATCTGTAATAGTTCCCTGATATTACTTTTCCGGTAAACACAGAGTTACAGGCATCAATCAATTATCATGGTAGAGTTCAGAGTACAGCAATAAAACTAACCACACGTACATTTATCAGCAGTTAGAAGTGATATTACAACGAAGTGGAAAAACTGTGATATCCCAGTTACTTTCCCCTCGTAAGAGTATTATTAAGAAATAATATCGATTAATGGCATAGCTTAGTACACAAACCAGTGTCATGTTTCCCCTTTCAAAGAATATTGGATACTAGTATACTGGTGTTGTTTAGTGTTTGCCTATCCGGATTAGTGCCATAGCTTAGTGCAGAAACCAGTCCTTGGCCTTTTACTGGCAACAATTTCTTCAAATGAATCCAGGAGCTGCCCTGCCAAACTACCTGGCTCGTCAACGAGGGTGCGGATAAAGGTCAAGACAACCCTCCGCTCCTGCTCCGTCGATCTCAGGCTAAACCAGGTTAGAAATCTCATCCTAAATTCTTTCTCGATGTGGCCACAACATTCCAACCATCGAATAGTCTTCACACAGTACTCATAGTTATTATCTAGCTCACCTAACCTACGGGAGAAGTGCCTCTGTGAACCGATGACCAAATTGCCATCCTCCGCACAGGTTTCCTGCTCCAAGTCTGATGTCTGCTTTCGACTTTGTGATCGGGATTCCATTGCAGGTGCCTCGCCGACATGCCCCTCGGTGCAGGTCGCGAAATCACCACAGCCATTGGACTTCCTCAAATCATTCTTTCCTGAACTATACGCGTTCTCATTTCGGAGGCACTCTGTTGGCATGACTACCTCAGCGTTTAAATCTGGGACTGAGGTTTCATTAAGATCGAGTTTGCGTGAAACAACATGTGCAACTTGACCCTTCTCTAGTATCACTGAATCACTCTGATCGCAGGAATCTTCAATCTCATCTTTACAGAACTCACTGGGGAAACCATCCTCTTCCCATGCCCTCCGTAATACTTTACCCAGCTGGCGCACCTTGAAGCCTGACGACCTGCCATTGTGCCTCTTGACATTTCTCTTGGCAGTAGACGAGCAACCTTCTGCACCGTGCTCTATATTCTTGTGCATGATCTCCACACTCCTGGTAAAGCACTTAGACTCGGAGTGGCCAAGTTCACCGTCCTCAACAAATGAAATGATCCGAAAGGCATACTCCGTGCAGGGCTGCAGATTGGAAATCAATATCCTTCTTTGGTCTTTGGGGAAAATAACAGGCTCCCCAGTGGAAGGCGGTTCTCTGCTGTTCCAGTACCAAAGCTTGTAGCCTTTGATAGCATGATACTGCGAGGAAGCAGTTTCTTTCAGAACAATCACTAATGATGAAGCTGTAATATCTTCAAATCTAAACCTGCAGGCAGTAGGAAGTGTATCTGCACCATGAAAATAAGTTTGTAAGATTCATAAAAGAATTAAGTTCCACATGAACCCACTAGAAAGGGGTAAAACTTAAAAGAAAAAAAGAATTACCAATTTGTTTAGTTTCTGCTTGAGAGTTTGACTGCAGCCAGTCATCTACCTTCTCCATTGCTAGAGAGCAAAGTTTCTGCACATCGGCAGCAACAGGAAGCCGGCCCACAATGCACCGGGCCATCTTAGAAGACCCATCAAGGGGACCAACCTCAGTTTCCAGCTTTGCTTTTGCATCCTGTACAATCTGATGCAGCTCTTTAAAACGGGTTGTGCCATCCAAAAGCCTATGACTTAGGTATATACGAGAACAAAGAATATCAACCCGACGAGCATCTTTAGCAACCGCTAGCTGCCTTTTCCAGAACCTGCTCAATCCAAAGGTACCATAAATAAGCAAAACTAAAAGGAAATAAACAAGAAAAGGGTTCACTATAACAAAGCTCATGCCAATAAGGTAGGGATAAAATCTAAAAGTGCCATACTTCTAATGTATGTTTCAGGCAAAATTAACAAATAGGTTAGCTGACGTTTGGAAATATCACGACTTAAATATTTTAAACCCAACAAAACCTATCATAGAAAAGTTCTGAATCAGCTAGTAAAAATGAGACGAAATCAACATCTCAACAATTCCAGCCTTAACTGATAAAACCAAGAAAAACGCAACATAACAGAAACTGCAATGTAGAAAATGCATAGCAACATTCCCATACTGAAAATATATGCCAATGCATCAGCAAGAGGCAAAACTACTCACCCAAGTATTCCAATAACCTTCCCGCAGGCAGCACAGCAATAGTTACCATCTAGGTGCATAGATTGCCCAAGATCGATGCGCCCTGCCTTTCGGCGCTGGAGTGCGCACTCAACGTGGCAGGATGACTCACAGCAATCTGTATCACCAGTCTCTGATGAGCAGACGAGCCAAAGGCTAGGATCTTTGTTGTCATCGAAAAGGTGGCATATACAACACGAACACCGTTTGCAGAATGTATTCTCTGAGGTAAGCACAGCTTTGCAGGCTGCATTTTTGCATATCCATGTGGAAGGAGGCTTTTTGTCTTGAAACATTTCGCTCTCGCGAAGTTGAATAGGATGGGCCCCCTTTCTTGGCGGCTTTCTGAGAGCCTGAATACCAGTGAGGCTTGGACTATTTTTGTTATTTGAGAAGAGCTTCTTGGAATCGATGTTCTTGCACCTTTTTACGGTTGCTTCTCTTGGAATTTCTTCCACCGACTTGCATTTGGATACGACAGACTCTTTCTTTTCTGTACTAACACTGGCATCGTTAGATTCTTGCTCCGGAAAAAAATTCAATGGTTCCTGGGCATAGTCTGAGATGGTGTTGCTGTCATCAGCGGGTTTAATCTCTTCATGTTCGCTCACATCACTAGAAGCATGTAAAGCTAGCAAGGGAAAAGACAAAGTAGAGAAAAGGAACAAAAACATTAGTATGGACAGAAAACAACAAACCTTATGAACTAAATACCACCCATCTCCCGGGAATTAAAAACTACTTGTAGATACTAGCATGGTTGCACTGGCTGAACACTTGAATATGCAATTCTCAGCCTAAACTCCCCGCCATTAAATATCACCTATCGCCCGACATGCTGCTAGTCAATTAATTAAACCGCTAAAAGAGGAAAGTGGTAACTAGTAAAACACGCGTGGCTAAGAAGAAAGCAAGCATCCATTCCATCCATGCTTGACTTGGCCCAGTACGCGGGTTCACACGCGGCATGGGACCCACCAACCAGGAAGCTAAGATCGAGCTTGCGCGCGCGCGGCCGCGCGGGAGGAGAATGATCGGATCGGATCGGATCGGATGGAATCACGCACGGATGCATTGAGGGAAGCTAAAAGCGTAGGATTCGGGTTTGATTGCTCACGGCGAACAAGAAGAAGAAGAAAAGTAGCCTGATAAGCAAGCTGCTAGGTAGGGCCGGCTCACCCGCAGCGGCGAATCCAGACGGATCTCCTCCGGTCGACTCCATCCCCGTGGAGGGCCGCGGCCGCCGCCGGGAGCACGAGGGGAGAGCGGATGGTTCCGCTCCGGCCGGACGGCTGCTACGGCTTTGGTGGAAGGAGAGGAGAGGAGAGGAGGGTTTTGTTCCTCTCCCGGGATGGTGGTGCACGAGACCGACAAGACAGAGGGTGGAGGTGGGCCGGCCCGGTCATTGGCCTTCCATCTCATCTTCCCGCAAGAATACGTTTTTTTTTTCTATTTCTAAATTTTGAGTTTTCCAAACGTTCAAGTTGAGGGATCCACTTTGCCATCCGTAAAAAAAAAAATCCACTTTGACTAGATAAAAAGGTGAGAGCTCCACTTGACCATTAGACCAACTCTAGCAGATTCGTTGTATCGACGATCGTCATCCGCTACATAGCAGCCATAATTGGCCTCCATATTATTATTTTTTGTCATTTTCTTCAATTTTGCAGGTGTAATTTAAGCTCAAATTAGACATATCAAACACATGTATCACATAAAATATATCACATAAATAAATAACTTAGCAGAAACTTCAGTTAATCCTAAATTGACCCCTTACCGCAGCTATCAGATCGCTAAAATGGACCGTGGTTTTTTACTCCAAAACCAAAGGAAAAAAGGTGCTGCCACATCGCCTTGGCATCTTGCAGGACGATGAGCATGTGTCCTTCATCACTCTAGAGAAATAGGCCAAGCTCTTTGAGAGGCCACTTGCCACCGATGTGGTATAAAATTATACATACTTCTGTGGATGGCAGGTGCCACACAACCTACTCAACAATTTGACCTCTGACTAATGGATAGGTCTTGATACGTCTTCAATGCATCAATAAATTTTTGTATGTTTCATGACTGTTATTATGTAAGTTTTTAAAGTTTTTAAAAGATTTTTGAGTGACTAACCTATCAATTCAGTGCCCATTTACACTTCATGTTTTCTATTGTTTTTGGTACTTCAAAAAATGACCATACAAAAAGTCCCAAAAAATCCAAGAAAAATTCATGAGTGTTTTTGCATCACTAGAGGACTAGTGGGCCTAGTGTTGGGAATTGTTGCATGGAAAAAAATCTACGCACACGCAATGATCTATCCATGGAGATGCATAGCAACGAGGAGGAGAGTATGGCTACGTACCCTCGTAGACCGTAAGCGGAAGCGTTTGACAACGCAGTTGATGTAGTCGAACTTCTTCATGTTCCAACCGATCGAGCACCGAACGTACGGCACACGTTCAACTCGATGACGTCCTCCACCTTCTTGATCCAACAAGACGGCGAGGTAGTGTATGAGTTCCGGTAGCACGACGGCGTGGTGACGGTGATGGTGAAGTGATCTCCGCAGGGCTTCGCCTAAGCACTACGAAAATATGACCGGGGGTGTAAACGGTGGAGGGGGCGCCGCACACGGCTAACAATTGATCTGTTATCTGCTAGGTGCCCCCTCCCACATATATATAGGTGGGAGGGAGGGATGAGCAGTCAAAGGAGGCGCCCAAGTAGGAAGAATCCTACTTGGGGTCCCTCCCAAGCCACGCCCCCTCCTTTCCTTATTTGGAGTGCGGGGAAAGGCAGGGGAGCCCCCCCTTCCTTTCCCCCATGAGAGGGGAAGGCGTGAGGGGCTAGCCCTCCCCCTTTTCCTTCCCTAGGGCTGGACAAACAAGGGAAGGGGCGCACCAGCCTCCTTGTGGGCTGGCATGTCCCCTCCTTTGGCCCATAAGGCCCATAACTTGCCGGGGGTACCCGGAACCCCTTCTGATGACCCGATTTCTTCCCGGTACGTCCCGAAACACTTCCGATGTCTAAATACCTTTGTCCTATATATCAATCTTTAACTCTCGACCATTTCGAGACTCCTCGTCATGTCTATGATCTCATCCGGGACTTCGAACAACATTCGGTAACCAAAACATATAACTCATATAATACTATATCATCAACGAACGTTAAGCGTGCGGACCCTACGGGTTTGAGAACTATGTAGACATGACCGAGACACCTACCCGGTCAATAACCAATAGCTGAACCTGGATGCCCATATTGGCTCCTACATATTCTACGAAGATCTTTATCGGTCGAACCATTACGACAACATACATAATTCCCTTTGTCCATCGGTATGTTACTTTCCCGAGATTCGATCGTCGATATCTTCATACCTAGTTCAATCTTGTTACCGGCAAGTCTATTTACTCGTTCCATAATACATCACCTTGTGACTAACTCCGTAGTCATTTGCTTGCAAGCTTATGATGTGTATTACCGAGAGGACCCAGAGATACCTCTCCGATACTCTGAGTGACAAATCCTAATCTCGATCCATGCCAACTCAACGAACACCTTCGGAGATACCTATAGAGCATCTTTATGATCACCTAGTTACGTTGTGATGTTTGATAGCACACAAGGTATTCCTCCGGTATCCGGGAGTTGCATAATCTCATAGTCGAAGAAATATGTATTTGACATGAAGAAAGCAATAGCAATAAACTGAACGATCATTATGCTAAGCTAACGGATGGGTCTTGTCCATCATATCATTATCCTAATGATGTGATCCCGTTATCAAATCACAACACATGTCTATGGTTAGGAAACCTTAACCATCTTTGATCAACGAGCTAGTCTAGTAGAGGCTTACTAGGGAGACGGTATTTGTTTATGTATTCACACATGTATTTAAGTTTCCGATCGATACAATTCTAGCATGAATAATAAACCTTTATCATGAATACGGAAATATAAAATAACAATTTTATTATTGCCTCTAGGGCATATTTTCTTCAGTCTCCCACTTGCACTAGAGTCAATAATCTAGTTCACATCACCATGTGATTTAACACCCATAGTTCACATCGCCGTGTGACCAACACCCAAAGAGTTTACTAGAGTCAATAATCTAGTTCACATCACCATGTGATTAACACCCAAAGGGTATTAAGGAGTGATCATGTTTTGCTTGTGAGAGAAGTTTAGTTAACGGGTCTGTCACATTCAGATCCCTATGTATTCTTGCAAATTTCTATGTCTACAAAGCTTTGTAGGGAGCTACTCTACCTAATTGCTCCCACTTTCAATATGTATCTAGATTGAGACTCAAAGTCTTATGAATCGGTGTCAAAGCTTGCATTGATGTAACCCTTTACGACAAACTCTGTATTACCTCCATAATCGAGAAATATCTCCTTAGTCCTTTTAGGTAACTAAGGATAATTTTGACCGTTGTCCAGTGATCTACTACTGGATCACTATTGTACCCCTTTGCCAAACTCATGGCAAGGTACACAACAGGTTTGGTACACAACATGTCATACTTTATAGAACCTATGGATGAGGCATAGGGAATGACTTTCATTCTCTCTCTATCTTCTGTCGTGGTCGGGTTTTGAGTCTTACTCAACTTCACACCTTGCAACACATGCAAGAACCCTTTCTTTGACTGATCCATTTTGAACTTCTTCAAAATCTTTCCAAGGTATGTGCTTTGTGAAAGTATAATTAAGCGCCTTGATCTATCTCTATAGATCTTGATGCCTAATATATAAGTAGCTTCACCAAGGTCTTTCATTGAAACATTCTTATTCAAGTATCCTTTTATGCTATCCAGAAATTATATATCATTTCCAATCAACAATATGTCATCTACATATAATACTAGAAATGCTAACAGGCTTCACCGTAAGTCTGTATAAAACCATATGCTTTGATCACCTCATCAAAGCGTATATTCCAACTCTGAGATGCTTGCACCAGTCCATAGATGGATCGTTGGAGTTTGCACACTTTGTTAGCACCTTTAGGATCGACAAAACCTTTTGGTTGCATCATATACAACTCTTCTTTAAAAAATCCATTAAGGAATGTAGTTTTGACGTCCATTTGCCAGATTTCATAAAATGCGGCAATTGCTAACATGATTCGGACAGACTTAAGCATCACTGCGGGAGAGAGAGTCTCATCGTAGTCAACCCCTTGAACTTGTCGAAAAACCTTTCGTGACAAGTCGATCTTTGTAGATTGTAACATTACCATCAGCGTCAGTCTTCTTCTTGAAGATCCATTTATTTTCTATGGCTTGCCGATTATCGGACAAGTCCACCAAAGTCCATACTTTGTTATCATACATGGATCCTATCTCAGATTTCATGGCCTCAAGCCATTTATCGGAATCTGGGCTCATCATAGCTTCTTCATAGTTCATAGGTTCGCTGTTGTCCAACAACATGATTTCTAGGATAGGATTGCCCTACCACTCTGGTGCGGATCATGCTCTGGTCGACCTATGAGGTTCAGTAGCAACTTGATCTGAAGCTTCATGATCATCATCATTAGCTTCCTCTCTAGTTGGTGTAGGCATCATGTGAACAGATTTCTCTGTTGTGCTACTTTCCAAATTGAGAGAAGGTAAAATTACCTCATCAAGTTCTACTTTCCCCCGACTCACTTCTTTTGAGAGAAACTCCTTCTTTAGAAAGGATCAATTCTTGGCAACAAAGATCTTGCCTTCAGATCTGTGGTAGAAGGTGTAACCAATTGTTTCCTTAGGCTATCCTATGAAGACACACTTCTCCGCTTTGGGTTGGAGCTTATCAGGTTAAAGCCTTTTGACATAAGCGTCGCATACCCAAACTTTTAAGAAACAACAGCTTAGATTTCTTGCCAAACCATAGTTCATATGGTGTCGTCTCAACGGATTTAGACGGTGCCCTATTTAATGTGAATCTGGCTGTCTCTAATTCATAACCCCAAAACGATAGTGGTAAATCGATAAGAGACATCATAGAACGCACCATATCCTATAAAGTACGCTTATGACGTTCGGACACACCATTACGCTATGGTGTTCCAGGTGGCGTGAGTTGTGAAACAATTCCACATTGTTTTAAATGAAGGCCAAACTTGTAACTCAAATATTCGCCTCTGTGGTCAGATCATAGAAACTTCATTTTCTTGTTACGATGATTCTCCACTTCACTCTGAAATTCTTTGAAATTTTCAAATGTTTCAGACTTGTGTTTCATCAAGTAGATATACCCATACCTACTCAAATCATCTATGAAGGTTAGAAAATAATGATACCTGCCGCGTGCCTCAACACTCATCGGACTGCATACATTGGTATGTATTATTTTCAATAAGTCATTAGCTCGCTCCATTGTTCCATAGAATGGAGTTTTAGTCATGCCCATGAGGCATGGTTCGCAAGTATAAAATTATTCATAAGCAAGTGATTACAAAAGTCCACCCGCATGGAGTTTCTTCATGCGCTTTACACCAATATGACCAAAACGGCAGTGCCACAAGTATGTTGCACTATCATTATCAACTTTGCATGTTTTGGCATCAATATTATGAATATGTGTATCACTATGATCAAGATTCAATAAACCATTTACATCGGGTGCATGACCATAGAAGGTTTTATTCATGTAAACAGAACAACAATTATTCTTTGATTTAAATGAATAATTGTATTGCAATAAACATGATCTAATCATATTCATGCTCAACACAAACACCAAATAACATTTATTTAGGTTCAACACTAATCCCGAAGGTAGAGGGAGTGTGCGATGGTGATCGTATCAACCTTGGAATTACCTCCAACACACATCGTCACCTCATCCTTAACTAGTCTCTATTCATTCTGCAACTCCCGTTTCGAGTTACTAATCTTAGCAACTGAACCGGTATCAAATACTCAGGGGTTGCTATGAACACTAGTAAAGTACACATAAATAACATGTCTATCAAATATACCTTTGTTCACTTTGTCATCCTTCTTATCCGCCAAGTATTTGGGACAGCTCCGCTTTCAGTGACCATTCCCTTTGCAGTAGAAGCACTAAGTTTCAGGCTTGAGTCCAGCTTTGGGCTTCTTCACGTGAGTGACAACTTGCTTGCCATTCTTCTTGAAGTTCCCTTTCTTTCCCTCACCCTTTTTCTTGAAACTAGTGGTCTTGTTAACCATCAACACTTGATGCTCTTTCTTGATTTCTACCTTCATGGATTTCAGCATTGCGAAGAGCTCGGGAATTATTTTCCTCACCCCTTTCATATTATAGTTCATCACGAAGTTCTAGTAGCTTGGTGATAGTAACTAGAGAACACAGTCAATCACTATCTTATCTGGAGATTAACTCCCACTTGATTCAAGCGATTGTAGTACCCATACATTCAGAGTACATGCTCACTGGCTGAGCTATTCTCCTCCATCTTGTAGGCAAGTACTTGTCAGAGGTCTCATACCTGTCGACACGGGCATGAATCTGAAATACCAATTTCAGCTCTTGGAACATCTCATATGCTCCATGGCATTCAAAACGTTTTTGAAGTCCCGGTTCTAAGCCGTAAAGCACAACACACTAAACTATTAAGTAGTCATCATATCGAGCTTGCCAAACGTTCATAACGTCTACATCTACTCCTGCAATAGGTCTGTCACCTAGCGGTACATCAAGGACATAATTCTTCTGTGCGGCAATGAGGATAATCCTCGGATCATGGACCCGGTCCTCATCATTGCTACTATCATGTTTCAACTTATTTTTTCTCTAGGAACATATCAAAAATAGGGGAGCTATATCACGAGCTATTGATCTACAACATAGATATGCAAAAACTATTAAGACTAAGTTCACGATAAATTTAAGTTCAATTAATCAAATTACTAGTGAACTCCCACTTAAATAGACATCCCTCAAGACATCTAAGTAATACGTGATCCAAATCAACTAACCCATGTCCGATCATCACGTGATATGGGGTAGTCATCAATGGTGAACATCTCTATTTTGATCATATCTACTATATGATTCATGTTCGACCTTTCTGTCTCCCATGTTCCGAGGCCGTGTCTGTACATGCTAGGCTCGTCAAGTTTAACCCAAGTATTCTGCATGTGCAAAACTGTCTTACACCTGTTGTATGTGAACATAGAGTCTATCACACCCGATCATCACGTGGTGTCTCGAAACGACAAACTGTAGCAATGTTGCATACTTAGGGAGAACACTTTTATCTTGAAATTAAGTGAAGGGATCATCTTATGATGTTACCATCGTTCTAAGCAAAAT
Source organism: Triticum urartu (assembly GCF_056163025.1). Classification (NCBI taxonomy): domain Eukaryota; kingdom Viridiplantae; phylum Streptophyta; class Magnoliopsida; order Poales; family Poaceae; genus Triticum; species Triticum urartu. The sequence continues at coordinate 145,132,772 of NC_141877.1, read as the reverse complement.
AAGATGCATAAAAGATAAACATCACATGCAATCAAAATATGTGACATGATATGGCCATCGCCATCTTGTGCTTTTGATATCCATCTCCAAAGCAACGTCATGATCTCCATCGTCACCGGCTTGACACCTTGATCTCCATCGTAGCGTCGTTGCGTCAAGGTCGCCATGCCAACTATTGCTTCTACAACTATCGCTAACGCATAGTGATAAAGTAAAGCAATTACATGGCGTTTGCACTTCATACAATAAAGAGACAACCCTAAGGCTCCCGCCGGTTGTCGATATTACAGAACATGATCATCTCGTACATCAACATATATCACATCATATCTTGACCATATCACATCACAACATGCCCTGCAAAAACAAGTTAGACATCCTCTACTTTGTTGTTGCAAGTTTTACGTGGCTGCTACGGACTTCTAGCAAGAACCGTTCTTACCTATGCATAAAACCACAACAGTGATTCATCAAGTTTGCTGGTTTAACCTTCTTCAAGGACCGGCCGCAGTCAAATTTGATTCAACTAAAGTAGAAGAAATAGACACCCGCCAGCCACCTTTATGCAAAACTAATTGCATGTCATTAGGTGGAACCGGTCTCATGTGCATGGACATGTAAGGTTGGTCCGGGCCACTTCAGCCCACAATACCGCCGAATCAAAATAAGACGTTGGTGGTAAGCAATATGACTATCACCTCCCACAACTCTTTGTGTTCTACTCGTGCAAATGATCTACACATAAACCTGGCTCGGATGCCACTGTTGGGAATCGTTGCATGGAACAAAAAAAGTTCTATGCACACGCAATGATCTATCCATGGAGATGCATAGCAACGAGGGGGGGGGGAGTATGTCTACGTACCCTCGTAGACCATAAGCGGAAGCGTTTGACAACACAGTTGATGTAGTAGAACTTCATGTTCCAACCGATCGAGCACCGAACGTACAACACCTCCGCGTTCAGCACACGTTCAGCTCAATGACGTCCTCCGCCTTCTTGATCTAGCAAGACGGAGAGGTAGTGGATGAGTTCCGGCAGCACGACGGCGTGGTGACGTGATGGTGAAGTGATCTCCGTAGGGCTTCGCCTAAGCACTACGAAAATATGATCGGGGGTGTAAACGGTGGAAGGGGGCGCCGCACACGGCTAACAATTGATCTGTTATCTGCTAGGCGCCCCCTCCCACATATATATAGGTGGGAGGGAGGGAGGAGCAACCAAAGAAGGTGCCCAAGTAGGAGGAATCCTACTTGGGGCCCTCCCAAGCCGTGCCCCCTCCTTTCCTTATTTGGAGTGCGGGGAAAGGCAGGGGAGGGTGGCGCCCCCTTTCCTTTCTCCTATGAGAGGGAAAGGTGGGAGGGGCTAGCCCTCCCCCTTTTCCTTCCCTAGGGCTGGCCAAACAAGGGAGGGGGCGCACCAGCCCCCTTGTGGGCTGGTCTGTCCCCTCCTTTGGCCCATAAGGCTCATAACTTGCCGGGTTGGGGGGGGGTGCCCGAAACCCCTTCCGGTAACCCGATTCTTCCCGGTACGCCCCGAAACACTTCTGTTGTCCAAATCCTAATCTCGAACTATGCCAAATCAACAAACACCTTCAGAGATACATGTAGAGCATCTTTATGATCACCCAGTTACGTTGTGACGTTTGATAGCACACAAGGTATTCCTCCGGTATCAGGGAGTTGCATAATCTCATAGTCGAAGGAATATGTATTTGACATGAAGAAAGCAATAGCAATAAACTGAATGATCATTATGCTAAGCTAACGGATGGGTCTTGTCCATCACATCATTCTCCTAATGATGTGATCCCGTTATCAAATAACAACACATGTCTATGATTAGGAAACCTTAACCATCTTTGTTCAACGAGCTAGTCTAGTAGAGGCTTACTAGGGAGACGGTATTTGTTTATGTATTCACACATGTGTTTAAGTTTCCGATCAATACAATTCTAGCATGAATAATAAACCTTTATCATGAATAAGGAAATATAAAATAACAACTTTATTATTGCCTCTAGGGCATATTTCCTTCACCTAGGGCCCATGCCAAGAGAGGCCCTGGGACCCTAGGAGCCTCCTGTAGGCGCCCTTGCAACGTAGGCATCTAGAAGGGGATCTGTGGCCCATGGGGCACCCACCGGGTACCTCCGATGTCCGATGGCTATATATACGCCCAAAAAACCCACACGTGATATGTCGCTGGTTTTCCACGGCCACCACTTTGCTTCTGAGGCAATCTTCATTTTCAGCCCTAATCTGACACTCTACCGAAGGGGGGAACCTTCATCTTGAAACTTTACATCAACCCTTGCTGCTCCCATGGTGATCTGGAGTAGTCCACCTTTGAGACTGAGGGTTTATGGTAGTAGTTATGTGTCATGTATCTCTCTTTCTCGATCTTATGAATTGCCACCATGATTAAGATCTAGGGCATTGATTATTAGTTCAATTGTATTACATACCTCTTGTGATGAGTACATTTATGGATTGGATCTTGTTCATATTGTATTCTTGAACTTTGTAGCTAATGAGATTACATGATGCCCAGTATAATCTATGGAGAACCCGGTGGCATATTGGGATGACTCATTAGACAAAGATTAAAACAATAAATATCATATGGTGTTGTCCAGTACAATTATGGGTCTGCCAGAGGTGACATCGGGTGTCTCAACATATTATGATTAGAAAGACAACTTTGGATGGTTGGCACTTTGCACACCTGCAAGGTCTCATCCAGAGTTGATCCAATAAAAATGAACTTGTTGGGGTTACAGTATGCATTTTACTGAAGTTATCTGATGACCCACAAGTATATGGGATCAATCATAGTCCTTTCGATAAGTAAGAGTGTTGAACCCAACGAGGAGCAGAAGGAAATGATAAGTGGTTTTCAGCAGGGTATTCTCTGCAAGCACTGACATTATAAGTAAGGAGTAGTTTGGTAGCAAGATAATCTGTAATGAGCAAGTAACGGTAACGGTAACAAAAGTGCAGCAAGGTAGCCCAATCCTTTTGAGGCAAAGGATATGCCAAAACGGTCTCTTATGATAAGCAAAGCATTCTTGAGGGTACACGGGAATTTCATCTAGTCACTTTCATCATGTTGGTTTGATTTGTGTTCGCTACTTTGATAATTTGATATGTGGGTGGACCGGTGCTTAGGTGTTTTTATTACTTGAACAAACCTCCTACTTATGATTAACCCCATCGCAAGCATCCGCAACTATGAGAAAAATATTAAGAATAAATTCTAACCATAGCATTAAACGGTTGGATCCAAATCAGACCCTTATGGAATAGCACATAAACTAGGGTTTAAGCTTCTGTCACTCTCGCAACCCATAATCTAATAACTACCCCACAATGCATTCCCTTAGGCCCAAATATGGTGAAGTGTCATGTAGTCGATTTTCACATGACACCACCAAGGGAATCACAAGATACATACCATCAAAATATCGAACACATGTCAATTTCACATGATTACTTGCAACAAGATTTATCACGTGACCTCAAGAACAAAAGCAACTACTCACAAATGATAATCATGCTCAAGATCAGAGGGGGATTAAATAGAATGATGGATCTGAACGTATAATCTTCCACCAAATAAACCATATAGTAATTAGCTACAAGATGTAATCAACACTACTAGTCACCCACAACTACCAATCTATAATTCCGGTACAAAGATTGAACACAAGAGATGAACTAGGGTTTGAGAGGAGATGGTGCTCTTGAAGATGTTGATGGAGATTGCCCTCCCTAAGATGGGAGAGTTGTTGGTGATGATGATGACGATGATTTCCCCCTCCGTGAGGGAAGTCCCCCCTCGGCGGAATCGGTCCGCCGGAGGGCAAAAGTGCTCCTGCCCAAGTTCCGCCTCGAGACGGTGGTGCTTCGTCCCGAAAGTCCTCTCCTTATTTTTTCTAGGTCAAAATGACTTATATACCAGAAGAGGGGCACCGGAGGTGGGCCGAGGAGGGCACAACCCACCAGGGCGCACCTGGGCTCCCTAGCGCGCCCAGGTAGGTTGTGTCCACCTGGTGGACCCCCTCTGGTACTTTTTTGTTCCAATATTTCCTATATATTCCATAAAAAATCTCCATGAAGTTTTAGCTCATTCGGAGTTGTGCAGAATAGGTAGCCTAGCGTAGCTTTTTCAGGTCCAGAATTCCAGCTGCCGGTTTTCTCCCTCTTTGAGTGTACCTTGCATATTATGAGAGAAAAAGGCATTAGAACTGCTCCAAAAGGCATTATTATGCATAAAAACAATAGGAAAACATGATGCAAAATGGACGTATCAACTCCCCCAAGCTTAGACCTCGCTTGTCCTCAAGCAAAAACCGAAATCGGAAAACATGTCCACATGCTTAGAGAGAGAGGTGTCGATAAAAAACAAAATACAAACATAGAAGCATCATGTATATTATTATAACAACAACAAACTTTAACATAAAACTTTATCATACAACTTTTATCATAAAACTTCTCATGAATAAGTAACAATTCATCACAACATCGAAGTATAAAGCATAAACTCTATTGAAAACCAACAAACTATGTTCTCAGTCAACTTTACAACTACAATTCACCATCTTTTCAGGAAGGGTCACGTATCGGAGCCTTTAGGCAAGTACACATACTCAGCCATCATATAGTCTTCTACGATTGCTAACACTCACTGCATACACATGAGCAAAACGTTTCAACCGGACACATAGAAAGATAAGGGCTTATAGTTTCTCCTCCCAACGTATTCACCTCAATGGTGATGTCAATAATAATAACTCATGCCACCCATATCCAACTGGATACATGTGCCTAGATCTTTCCTCACCGCATGATGCTTGCCAAAAGAGAAAATAAAAAGGAATAGAGAGAAAAACTTTGACTCTTGCATAAAAGTAAATACATAAAAGTAAAAGATAGGCCCTTCGCAGAGGGAAGCAGAGGTTGCCATGCGCTTTTTGTTTGTATGCACAATCTCTTAGTGCAAAAGAACATCACGTTATTTTGCCCCTTATGATAGCAACCTTTATTATGCAGTTTGTCGCTTTTATTCTTTGCCATCACAAGTTTGTACAACGCTCAATTTTCTCTTACACTAAATGATCTAATGCTTTTAGAAGCAATTTTTATTACCTTATTTCACCGATGACAACTTACTTGAAGGATCTTACTCAATCCATAGGTAGGTATGGTGGACTCTCAAAACAAGATTTGGGTTTAATGGTTTTTGGATGCACAAGTAGTATCTCTACTTAGTGCAGAATTTTTGGCTAGCAAAGATAGGTGGCAAGCACCACATGTTAAAGGATCTATGACAATATAACTTCCATGTGAATATGAACAAACATAAATCATTAGGTTGTCTTCCTTGTCCAACGTCAACAATTTTGGCATATAATAATTTGATGGGGGCTCACAATTACAAAAGATGTCCAATATAGTGTATTTGCATGTGAATCTTCTCTTCCCTTATTAATTTTTTCATGAATTGCATCATTGACCAATGTTATGTTTGTAAATCTCCAATAAAATTTTCTACTTGTACTCTTCCTTATGTGATGTCATTACTTACCATAAGATTAGCATATGATCTTTTTCATTCATTTCCTTTATTTTTATTGAACATGAAAGTAAAGAAAACAAAACTCAAACAAAACTTTATTATATATCTCGCACACGATTACAAAGATAGATCACTAAGCAAACTCTCAAAAAGAAAGGATCGAACTAAACTTTTATTCAACTAAAGCAAAATATAACTATGGATTGAAATAAGATAAGTAAAGGCAAAAGATAGTGGAGGTGATACGATACCGGGGCACTTCCCCCAAGCTTGGCACAAGCCAAGGGGAGTGCCCATACCCGATACTCAATTTTCCTTTGGTGATGAAGAAGGAGGTGGTGGCGATGAAGTAGCATTTTCCAATATAATCACGAGTAGCTCCCTTAAGCCTTGAATCTCTCAAAGGGCCCGATGAAGTAACTCAATGTTTTTCTCCACTTCGGCATAATGTGTTTATTCTCCGGGCCCCAAGAGTTTGTTCCTGCATCACTTACTCTTTGACGAGGTATGTCCCAATTGGATGGTATATGCACATGAGGAGTATTTTCAACCCATAGTTATGAATCAAATTGTGAAAAGTTTTATGATGTAACCTGTGTAAATGGCTCCTTGGTGGGTGTTCTTCGTGCACTTCAGGGCTCTCTTGATTGTTTGAGGATCTAATGGCTTGATGAGGATTAGGACGAGTGGAGATGCCAGCCAGTGTGCCTCTCTCGGAAACCCGAGGGTGAACCCCAAGGGAATTTCCTTCGTCTTCCTCCATGGCAACCTCCTCAACTCCCTCTATCCTTAGCTCCCCATGTAGCAACCATGCATCACCTTCTTCGTGGTTGGAGGAGGGAAAAGACATGGTGCCTGGCCTGACAGATCTGACCGAAAACAGCAAGAAAAGAAAACAGAAGATTTCTACACGATACGGTGGTCAACAGGTTCGGGGGGTATATAAAGATTTGTTTATCTTGGGAAACAAGCAAACGGAAGAAAAACAGAGTCCGGAAGGTACCCGAGGTGGGCACAACCCACCCGGGCATGCTTGGCAAGCTAGGCACGCCCTGTTCTCTTGTGCCCACCAGGGTGACCTTCCTGGTAGTTTCTTATTTTCCTAATTTTTTATATATTCCAAAACTGACAAAAAATATTTTTGTGAATTTTTTGGAGTCCGTTTACTTATCGTATCACATACCTCCTCTTTTTTTCACGATTCTGGAGTGTTCCAGAAGGTTTCCTTTATGTGTTCTTCTGGTGTCATAGTTTGGATAATATTGCTTTCAACATTAATGGGCGTACCTGAGATATAATGTTTTATTCTTTGCCCATTGACAACCTTCGGGTTAGTACCCTCGGCATTATGTATTTTAATGGCTCCAGATCGACAAACCTGCTCAATAACATAGGGTCCTTCCCATTTGGAGAGAAGTTTTCCTGCAAAGAATCTGAAATGAGAGTTGTACAAAAGAACATATTCTCCAACTTTGAACTCACGCTTTTGGATTCTTTTATCATGCCATCTTTTAACCTTTTCTTTAAATAACTTGGCATTTTCATAAGCTTGGGTTCTCCATTCATCTAGTGAGTTAATATCAAATGACCTCTTTCCACCGGCAAGTTTGAAATCATAGTTGAGTTCTTTAATTTCCCAATATGCTTTATGTTCTAACTCAAGAGGCAAATGCCAAGCTTTTCCATAAACCATTTTATAAGGAGGCATACCCATAGGATTTTTAATGTTGTTCTATAAGCTCAAAGCGCATCATCTAATTTCTTAGACCAATTTTTTTTGGGACCTATTGAAAGTCTTTTTTAATATTAACTTTATTTCTCTATTGCTAAGTTCAACTTGACCACTAGAGTGAGGATGATAAGGTGATGCAATTCTATGGTTAACATCATACTTAGCAAGCATTTTACAGAAAGCACCATGAATAAAATGTGAACCACCATCAGTCATTAAATATCTAGGGACTCCAAACCTTGGGAAATAACTTCCTTGAGCATTTTAATAGAGGTGTTGTGATCAACACTACTAGTTGGAATAGCTTCTACCCACTTAGTAACATAATCAACAACAACCAAAATATGTGTATACCCATTAGAGGAAGGAAAAGGTCCCATATAATCAAAACCCCAAACATCAAATGGTTCAACAGCAAGAGAATAATTCATAGGCATTTCCTGACGCTTACCAATATTACCAATTCTTTGACATTCATCACAAGATACAATAAACTTACGGGCATCCTTGAAGAGAGTAGGCCAATAAAATCCAGATTGCAATACCTTGTGAGCAGTTCCGTCTCCCACATGATGCCCTCCATAAGCTTTAGAGTGACATTTTTGTAGGATTTGTCCCTGTTCATGCTCGGGTACACAACGTCTAATAATACCACCTACTCCTTCTTTATAAAGATGTGGTTTATCCCAAAAGTAATGTCTTAAATCATAGAAGAATTTTTTCTTTTATTGGTATGTGAATCTAGGTGGTAGATATTTAACAACAATGTAATTAGCATAGTCAGCATACCAAGGAGTGTTATGAGAAACATTTATTGCAGCTAATTGCTCATCAGGAAAGCTATCATTAATAGGTTGTGGGTCATCAAGAATATTTTCAAGCCTAGACAAGTTATCAGCCACAGGGTTCTCAGCTCCCTTTCTATCAGTGATATGTAAGTCAAATTCTTGCAGCAAGAGAACCCACGTAATGAGTCTAGGTTTAGCATCTTTCTTTTCCATAAGATATTTTATAGCAACATGATCGGTGTGAACAATCACTTTGGAATCACCTATGTAAGATCTGAATTTATCACAAGCAAAAAACAACTGCTAAAAATTCTTTTTCAATGGCAGCATAATTTCTTTGGGCACTGTCTAGAGTTTTACTAGCATGATGGATAATATTTAATTTCTTCTCAACTCTTTGTCCTAGAACAGCACCAACAACATAATCACTAGCATCACACATAATTTCAAAAGGCAAGCTCCAATCAGGTGCTTGAACAATAGGTGCAGAAATCAAGGCTTTCTTAAGGGTTTCAGAGGTTTCTACACAATCATCATCAAAAACAAATGGAACATCCTTTTGTAAAAGATCTGTAAGAGGCCTAGAAATTTTAGAGAAGTCTTTAATAAACCTCCTATAGAAACCATCATGACCGAGGAAACTATGAATACCTTTGATATCTTTAGGACATGGCATTTTCTCAATTGCATCAACTTTAGCTTTATCCACCTCAATACCTCATTTAGAAATTTTATGTCCCAAGACAATGCCTTCATTAACCATAAAGTGGCACTTCTCCTAATTCAAGAGAAGATTAGTTTGCTCACATCTCTACAAAACTCGATCAAGGTTGCTTAAGCAATCATCAAAAGAAGATTCGTAGACGAGAAAATCATCCATGAAAACCTCAATAATCTTTTCAGAAAAATCATAGAATATAACAGTCGTACATATTTGAAAGGTAGCAGGTGCATTGCATAAACCAAAAGGCATACGTGTATAATCATAAGTTCTGAAAGGACAAGTAAAGGTGGTTTTCTCTTGATCAGGTTGTGAGACAGGTATTTGAGAAAAACCAGAATATCCATCAAGGAAACAAAAATGTGTGTGCTTTGACAATCTTTCTAGCATTTGATCAATAAAAGGCAGAGGGTATAATCTTTTCTAATAGCTTTATTTAATTTTCTAAAATCAATTACCATTCTATAGCCACTAATAATTCTTTGCGGAATAAGTTCATTCTTATCATTAGGAACAATAGTAATACCTCCCTTCTTAAGGACACAATGAACAGGACTTGCCCATCTACTATCAGCTATAGGATAGATTATACCTGCTTCCAGAAGCTTGAGTATTTTAGTTCTTACCACTTCTTTCATCTTAGGATTTAAACGTCGTTGGTGATCAACAACGGGTTTAACATCAGGTTCCATATTAATTTTGTGCTGACAAAGATTGGGACTAATGCCCTTTAAATCATCAAGAGTATATCCAATAGCATCTTGGTGTCTCTTCAAAACCTTCAATAATCTTTCTTCTTCATATTCTGAAAGGTTAGCACTAATAATAACAGGATATATCTTTTTCTCGTCGAGATAAGCATATTTAAAAGTGTTTGGCAGTTGTTTTAATTCAAACACAGGATCACCTTTAGGTGGAGGAGGACCTCTTAGAGTTTCAATAGGCAAATTGTGTTTAAGCAGAGGACGCTGTTCAAAGAAATTTTTATCTATCTCATTTCTTTCATGCATATGCATATCATTTTCATGGTCTAGCAAATATTGTTCTAGTGGATCAGTAGGAGGCACGTCAATAGAAGCAAGACCAATTATTTCATCCTTACTAGGCAATTCTTTCTTACGATGTTTTCTACTAAACTTAGAAAAATTAAACTCATGAGACTCATCATCAAAACTAACACCGATAGTTTGTTTCTCACAATCTATTTGGGCATTAATGATGTTTGAGGGAGTCCTGGATTAGGGGGTCCTCGGGCGTCCGGGCTGTGCGATATGGGCCGGACTAATGGGCCGCGAAGATACAAGATAGAAGACTTTTCCCCGTGTCCGGATGGGAATCTCCTTTGCGTGGATGGCAAGCTTAGCGTCCGGATATGAAGATTCCTTTCTCTGTAAACCGACTCTGTACAACCCTAGGCCCCTCCGGTGTCTATATAAACCGGAGGGTTTAGTCCGTAGAGGCAATCATAATCATACAGGCTAGCCATCTAGGGTTTAGCCATTATGATCTCGAGGTAGATCAACTCTTGTAACCCCTATACTCATCAAAGTCAATCAAGCAGGACATAGGGTATTACCTCCATTAAGAGGGCCTGAACCTGGGTAAAACATCGTGTCCCTGTCTCCTGTTAGCTTCAATCCTAAGACACATAGTTCAGGACCCCTACCCGAGATCTGCCGGTTTTGACACCGACATTGGTGCTTTCATTGAGAGTTCCACTGTGCCGTCGTCGAAAGGCTCGATGGCTCCATCGATTATCTACAACAATGTTGCCGTGAAGGAGATTTTTCTCCCCGGCCAGGTCTTTGTATTCGGTGACTTCGTACTGCGTGCCAACTCGGTTGGTCACCTAGAGCAGATCGACAGCTACGCCCCTGGTCACCATATTAGTTTTGGAAATCCGAACTATGTCGCTGATATCCGAGGAGACTTGATCTTCCAAGGGTTCACGGCCCCAAGCACCACTCCGGCCTTAGATCCGGAGCGCGTCACCAGGTCCGAAGACGGGAGTCTAGAACCCGCCAGACTCTCTGCGGCTATAGAGCTCAACACTGGACAACCGGAGAAAATAGCGTCCCCGGCAGTCATCACAAAGCCGGACTCTTCTCCGGACACTAGCTCCAAACCCTCGAAGTCCGCGTCATGCGAGCTCGGCCATGAAACTCCTTCCCCGTCCAAACCTCGCTCTTAAATGAGGCTCTGGACTTAATGCGATCCCTCGCCATCACAGAGGAACCGCTCCCGAATTGTGTTCATCCCGGACTAGGGGCTGAAAATAGGGAACTTTACTTCCCACCCACCGCCCACTTCATAGCCACTGCCGAGGATCTAACCGACATGCTCGATTATGCCTCCGAAGACATAGATGGTATGGACGATGATGCCGGAGAGGAGCAGGCCCAAAACCCGCCGTTCACTAGACGCTGGACGACCACCTCCTCATACGACGTGTACATGATGGATACACCTAAAGAAGGCAACGACGATAATGAGAAGGATCCAGTCGAGGACGAACCTCCTGAGATACCACCAAAGCATCGACGTCAGCGACGCCGCTCTAAATCGCGTCACGGAAAATACAGCAATACCGGCACCGGAGACAACGACACTCTAGAGAACGCCGAAGACCAAGAAGACCCCATCGAACCAACATCTGAACAAGATGATCGGGAGGACGGGCAAGTTGACCTTGACAAGCAAGCAGGGAACGAAGACTCAGAGGATAGTAACTATCTACCACTCTCCAAGGACGACGTGAGCCTCGGCGACGAAGATTTTATCGTGCCATAGGAATCCCTCGAACAAGAGTTCTTTAAGCGCCGACTAATAGCCACTGCAAGAAGCTTAAAGAAGAAGCAGCAACTTCAAGCTGACCAAGATCTGCTAAATGACAGATGGACTAATGTCCTGGCAGCCGAAGAATACGACCTTGAACGCCCAACAAAGAGTTACCCGAAGCGTAAGCTGCTACCCCAATTCGACGATGAGGCGCTGGAGCCCATACCACCCGCGTGTAACACGGCCGACGGACCTGGCCGACCACCACGTGGCTGGGACAGAACGACAGCTCAAGCCGAACACCAGCCCGCACCACCTCACCGTAAAAGCAGAGAAACAACGGCTTGGGGATACACTTACGACCTATGTCTGGACCTGGACAATAGAGCCGGCCAGACCAGATCAATCTACGGATCAAGGGGGCGTGCCCAAGCGCGAGAAGACAGCCATCAGGTCTGGCGCGACAGACACAACCTCACTAGGGCTGAAAACCGCATATGGACTTCATTCGAACTGTGTCGTGACGTTGCCCGATACAGAGGCGCTGCACACCCCCTATGCTTCACCGATGAGGTAATGGAGCACCAGTTCCCAGAAGGGTTTAAACCCGTGAACATCGAATCATACGATGGCACAACAGATCCTGCGGTATGGATTGAAGATTTTCTTCTCCACATTCACATGGCACACGGTGATGATCTACATGCCATCAAGTACCTCCCTCTAAAACTCAAGGGGCTAGCACGCCATTAGCTGAACAACCTACCAGAAAACTCTATTGGTAGCTGGGAAGACTTGGAGGACGCATTCAGAGACAACTTCCAAGGTACCTATGTTCGGCCCCCAGACGCCAATGATCTTACTCACATAATCCAGCAACCCGGAGAATCAGCCCGATAGCTCTGGACCAGGTTCTTAATCAAAAAGAACCAGATTGTGGATTGTCCGGATGCCGAAGCCCTCGCGGACTTCAAACATAGCGTCCGAGATGAGTGGCTCGCCCGACACCTCGGCCAAGAAAAGCCGAAGTCCATGGAAGCCCTTACCGCACTTATGACCCACTTTTGCGCGGGAGAGGATAGCTGGCTTGCTCGTAGAAGCAATAGCACCAGCGACCCTGCACCTCCGAATCCAGGGATAGCAATGGCAAGCCACGATGCAACAAGCACAAGCGTTGAAACAATAACAAAGGAACCCAAGACATGGCGGTCAACGCCGGATTTAGTGGCTCCAAACCCGGTCAACGGAAGAAGTCATTCAAGGCAAATAGAGATGGCCCATCCAGTTTAGACAGAATACTTGATCGGCCTTGCTAGATTCATGGCACCCCCGATAAACTCGCCAATCATACCAACAAAAATGGTTGGGTCTTTAAATAGGCAGGCAAACTCAACGCCGCACACAAAGGGAAAGGGTCGCCCAGTGACGACGATGACCAAGAGCCTCGTCAACCGAACACAAGGGGTGTCGGTGTCAAAACCGGCGGATCTCGGGTAGGGGGTCCCGAACTATGCATCTAGGCCGGATGGTAACAGGAGGCAGGGAACACTTTGTTTTACCCAGGTTCGGGCCCTCTTGATGGAGGTAATACCCTACTCCTGCTTGACTAATATTGATGATATGGGTAGTACAAGAGTAGATCTACCACGAGATCAAGGAGGCTAAACCCTAGAAGCTAGCCTATGGTATGATTGTTGTGTATGGATTTGATTGCCTACGGACTACAACCCTCCGGTTTATATAGACACCGGATAGGGTTAGGGTTACACAGAGTCGGTTACAATGGTAGGAGATCTTGAATATCTGCAGCGCCAAGCTTGCCTTCCACGCCAAGGAAAGTCCCATCCGGACACGGGAAGAGGTCTTCAATCTTGTATCTTCATAGTCCAGGAGTCCGGCTGAAGGTATAGTCCGGCTACCCGAACACCCCCTAATCCAGGACTCCCTCAGTAGCCCCCGAACCAGGCTTCAATGACAACGAGTCCGGCGCGCAAATTGTTCGGCATTGCAAGGCGGGTTCTTCTCCAAATCTTGTGTACCTGTAGGAATAATGTCCGATTCTTGTAATGTAGTGCTCCTCGGCTTCCATGCCCAATAATGGTCGTCTTCCATGTGTAAAACAAATGCAAAAAGGCGGGGCCTTTTTACATTCACACCCCTAGCCGTATAAACGAGCCGCCTATTTAACGGGATGGGGATTTAGGTCCAAACCACATCTTCTCCTTTCCGCGAGTTATCATCAGAGCGCCTCCAGCAAAGGTCCATTCCAACATGACCAGCCGTCGCAGCTCCTCCCCTCGCCCCTCCGGTCCTAAACCCGGGGACTGGGAGAGTTGCACCATCCCGCATAGTGAGTTAGCATCGCTTCAGGCCAAGGGATTTCTCCCTCAGGCATACATGGTCCCGGTCCGAGCCGGTCTCGCCACCTACAATGGCGGAAAACAAGCGAAGAGCACCCCCAATCCTTCTAAAGGAGAGCGGGTGTGCCTCGTCCCCTATCTAATAAGGGGACTGGGATTTCCAATTCATCCATTTCTCCGCGGGCTTCTGGAGTTCTACGGCCTCCAGCTGCACAATCTCACGCCCGCATCCGTACTGCATATTGCGGGTTTCGTCGCCCTTTGCGAGCTATTTTTAGGTGTTGAGGCTCATTTCGCGCTGTGGAAGAGGTTATTCTGCCTGGTGCCCCGTTCTCAAGAGGGGTCTATATACCAAGTGGGCGGAGCCGAAGTATGGCACATCGCCGGGACCGGATACCTATCCGGAACCCCAAAGAAGGCGTCCGAGGACTGGCCTTTGGAATGGTTTTACATAGATGATGTCCCGCTGCCGGACCCTATCCGGGTCGGTCTCCCTGAGTTCAACAGTGCTCCATTGAAGAAACGCTTGAGCTGGCGTGCGCGGAGCTCTCAGAGAGAAAACGACAGAGACGTCCTTTACCTGATGGGCCGGATAAGACTGTTGGCTCATTCCGGACTAACCATGATTGGAGTCATGGCCGCATGCATTATGCGGGGGGTGCAGCCGCTTCAATATAGAGGCCACCCAATGTGGGATTTCAATGGGGAGGATGACGCCATCCGTTACGGTTGTAAAGGGCCGGCCTCAGCTGCCTCTCTAGAAAAGATCTTATCCTCTTTGTACAAGGGAGAAAAGGAGGAATTCCTCCGCATCAACCCGCATGCCGGATTTACTATGTACGATCCTCCAAGTTGGGTAAGTGAACAATCGTGCTTGCCCGTTTGTTTTATATTCCCACGGTTAGATATGTAGTCTAACGACTTCAGTACAGGAACTGTGACAGGAGGTAAAGGTTATAAACAGCCGCCCTCCACAGCCCGAGGACCCAGAACGGGTCCCTCGATCCGGACTCCAAAGAGGACCCGGACATATCGGTGGAGCTTATCGACGGGGTGTTCTATCAGCTAAGCAAGGACAATACCTTGGTAGCCATCACGGCTGATTACCCAGGGTTAATCCCGGCCTCCCAGGTGATGGAAACCGGGGTCTTATTCCCTTGAAAGAGATTCCACCCTCACGTAGCCCGGTGTTTCTGACGACAGCCATGTTTTGCAGGGGAGATTTCCGAGGCAGGAGGCCGAACCTGAGGCGGCTAGCCAACGAGAGGCCGCAGAGCCCCGTGGGGAAAAAAGGAATGAAGTCCGGACTGAGATGCCGGTGCAAAGGTATAGTGCACCCTCTATTTCCCTGGAGTTATTCTGTCAGGGTATATTAACGTTCGTGCTATCTTCAGAACGAAGAGACCTCACCGGACTACATCCGGAGAGGTTGCCAATCGCGCCTCAACCAGCCAGGCTCCAACGTCTGGCCAGGAAGCGGAGGCGAGCACAAGGCGCGCATCGGACGCTCCTTCGATAGAGGATGCGGACAGGCTATCTGCCACAAATTCAGAAGTGGAGAGTGCCATGAACCACAGGCGTCGCCGGACAATTCTACGTGACGCTTGTTTCTCCCAAGAGGCTTTAGATGCCTTTAATTTGGGAGATGCGTACCTCCGTGCCGCTCAAAATGGTTTAGCTAGAGCCACGGAGCAGTATGTGAAAGACATACGGGTAAGAAAATTTTGGTTAAATATATATATATATGCCAGTAGCCCCCGAGACTTGAAACAGTTAGAGCAACTGATTTAAGGATCGTTTAATATGCAGGTTCTTACAGAGAAGAATACTGTACTGTCCCAGGAGCTGGAAAAGTGCAAGGCCCAACTAGAGGCCGCAGTAGCCGCATCAGGGGAGCCCAAAGAGACCCCCTCAGGTAAGATACACTTTGAAAGATTAGTATTGTGCGGTGTGGGTGCAAATCTGACAAATCATATTGCAGATGGCGCCGGACTCGATCCGGACAAGCAACAACTCTTACGCCGGCTAAAGGCCGGTGAGAGTATGTTGACAAAGGTGAGGCGAGAGAGGAATGATCTTCAGGATGGCAACACCAAGCTGGACGTCGAACTTAAAGATGTTCGTGGCCAGCTGTCGGACTCCACGAAGGAGAATCAGCGGCTTCGAGGCGGCATTTTTAGTAAGTGCTTGAACGAACTTTGAAAAAAGAGTTCGGCGAGGAAGTCGACTAACAGAGTAATGTCTGTAGGTATGCTCACAGGTCGTCCTGCAGAGGAGATGCCCGGTTCTACGGGTGACCTTCTTCCCGAACTCATGCAACTGCACGAGCGAATTCGGCAGGCGATGCGAGGTGTTGCTCAAGCCTTCTGGCCTGCCCACTCCATGTCCGAGGGCCTTGGAGAGCTTGCGGAGAAGCTGAAGGGAGCTCGGCGGCGCTTCCGGTTGTGGAAGATATCGGCCTGCCGACAAGGCGCTAGGGAAGCCTGAGCCATGGTGAAGACCCGTTTTACGAAGTCTGACCTGAACCACATGGCCGAGGTCGGACCAGTGGGGCCTGACGGGTAGGAGATCCCCGTGAGCTTAGTATACGGCCAAGTAGAGTTGGCCGTGAAGTATTCCCAGCAGGACTGTAAATTAGACAGCCTGTTAGATGGTATAGAAGAGGAATACAATCAGTCAGAATGACTATGTAATTTTGAATTGACATGTGTAATGCCTTCTAGCCGGATTGTAGATCGTTTGTCGTTGCCGACCTTTTCGCTTCAACCTCGGGACCTGACGGTCCGGAGTGTGTCCGAATACCATAGCGGTTATATAAGAACCGTGGTATTCATGGAGACCAGGCGTAGGGGTCATTAGTGCTTTATCAGACAAGTGCCCAACTAGTTATGTTATATTACATGGTTAGTAAGAAACATCTTCCAGAGAGAATAGTTCCGTTAGGGGTTCCTTTCGCTGGGAGGCATGCCCTAAAGTGCATGTCCGGACTGCGTAAAAAGACGTAGAAAAAAGCATCTGGGGGCGCATAAAATGGGTAAAAAGATCATCTTTTATCTCACCGACCGAATATTCCCTTAAGAACGCTAGCTTTCGGCTTCACCCAGTCTGAGGTACACATCCGGCTGACCCGACAGTAACAATCGCAGAGGTGCTCCCTTTACCGCCTAGCCGAACAATCGGGAACGTAGGGGTAAGCACAGGAGCTAGGCAACCCAGCTTGGCCAATACTTAAGTCATATCGATGCATATAATGGTGAAGAAAAAGGTACATGCGGAAGTTTGACGCATGTGTTGGGCATGAAGCCCATATAAATAAGCTTCTGTTAAAGAAGCCCCCAGGTTTAATGAGCGCGAGTGGCGCGTCACTAGATGAGCCTTTAAGGGTTATAAAAGAAAAGAGGGGAAGGAGAGAAATGTAAGACAGAAAAATGCAAAAAATGGACAGAGGAAGGAGACGAACACAGAGTCCGGTGCTAGGCATAGAATCTTCGGAGGCGGGTGGCGTTCCACGGGTTCAGCTCGAGTCGGTTATCCGACGCATCTCGCAGGCAGTACGCCCCGCCAGTCAGGACTTGGTCGATTATGAATGGACCTTCCCACTTGGGCTTGAGTTTGTCCTTTTTCTTATCCGGCAGGCGTAGAACTAGTTCGCCAACATTGTAATTTTTGGCCTGTACTTCTCTGCTTTGATATCTTCGGGCCTGCTGTTGATAAAATGCAGAACGGGCTTTTGCCACGTCACGCTCCTCCTCCAAGGCATCCAAGTTGTCCTGCCGATCGAGCTCGGCTTCTCTTTCTTCGTACATGCGCACTCTAGGTGAGTCATGAATTATGTCGCAGGGCAGAACTGCCTCTGCGCCGTACACCATGAAAAATGGTGTGTATCCGGTGGTGCGATTTGGCGTGGTCCGCAGCCCCCATAGCACGGAGTCGAGCTCCTCTACCCAGTGCGTGTTAGATTCCTTGAGGGACCGCACCAGTCTGGGTTTAATGCCGCTCATGATAAGACCATTTGCACGTTCGACCTGGCCGTTGGTTTGTGGGTGATAGACGGAAGCATAATCGAGCTTGATGCCCATGTTTTTGCACCAGAGTTTTACCTCGTCGGCGGTAAAGTTTGTACCGTTATCGGTTATGATGCTGTGGGGGACGCCGTAACAGTGTACAACCCCGGATATGAAGTCTATCACAGGTCCGGATTCGGCCGTTTTAACAGGCTTGGCTTCTATCCATTTGGTGAATTTATCCACCATGACCAGTAAGTATTTTTTCCTATCGGTCCCGCCTTTAAGGGGTCCGACCATGTCAAGCCCCCAGACCACAAAAGGCCAGGTGATGGGTATAGTTTGGAGTGCGGTGGGTGGCATATGGTTTTGGTTGGCAAAAAGTTGGCAATCAGCGCATCGTTGGACTAAGTCCTGAGCGTCTGCCCGGGCCATCGGCCAATAAAAGCCTGTACGGAAAGCCTTGCTAACAAGGGACCGAGCAGCGGCGTGGTGACCACCGAGTCCGGCATGAATTTCAGCCAGAAGGTTCCGCCCTTCCTCTTTGGAGATGCATCTTTGAAGGACTCCGGTAGTGCTTTTCTTATAAAGCTCTCCCTCATGGACTCTATAGGCTTTAGATCGCTGCACTATGCAGCGGGCCTCGTTTTGGTCCTCCGGGAGTTCCTGCCTAGTAAGGTAGGCTAGGAATGGTTCTGTCCACGGGGCGATAACCGCCATTATTACGTGGGCTGAAGGTGTAATTTCATTGGCAGAGCCTCCAATTGTATCCGATTGTTCGGCTCGAGTGGTGCGGCTGGGTCCGGGCTGTTATTTGCAGGTTCTCCCTCCCATGCTATGGATGGCTTGAACAATCTTTCCAAAAAGATGTTGGGGGGGACTGCATCGCGTTTTGCTTCGATGCGTGCCAGGACGTCCGCTGCTTGATTGTTTTCTCGGGCTATATGGTGAAACTCCAGCCCTTCGAACCGAGCTGACATTTTTAGGACGGCGTTGCGGTAAGCTGCCATTTTTGGGTCGTTGGCATCGAAGTCTCCATTTATTTGGGATATCGCGAGGTTTGAATCCCCGCGTACCTCTAGGCACCGGATACCCATGGATACTGCTATCCGGAGACCATGTAGGAGGGCCTCGTATTCGGCTGCATTGTTGGAATCCATGTACATGATCTGGAGCACATATTGGACTGTGTCTCCTGTGGGGGACGTCAGGACGACGCCAGCTCCCAGTCCGGCCAACATTTTGGAGCCGTTGAAATGCATAATCCAGTTTGAATATGTGCCGTACTCTTTAGGGAGCTCAGCCTCCGTCCATTCTGCGACGAAGTCGGCCAAAACTTGCGATTTAATAGCTCGCCGTGGCTTATAGGTTATATCGAACGGGAGAAGCTCGATGGCCCATTTTGCAATCCGGCCCATTGCATCGCGGTTGTTGATAATATCGTTGAGTGGTACTTCCGAGGCTACTGTTATGGAGCACTCTTGAAAGTAGTGTCGTAGCTTCCGGGATGCCATGAATACCGCGTATGCAATCTTTTGATAATGCGGGTACCGTGATTTGCATGGAGTGAGGACAGTGGATACGTAGTAGACCGGCCTTTGAAGGGGGAATTTGTGTCCATCCGTTTCCCGCTCAACAACTAGCACTGCGCTGACAACTTGATGTGTTGCTGCAAAGTATAATAGCATTGGTTCGCCGGTGTTCGGCACGGCCAGGACTGGATTTGTTGCCAATATGGCTTTTATTTCATCAAGTCCGGCCATGGCGGCATCCGTCCACTCGAAGATTTCGGTGCGCCGAAGGAGGCGATAAAGGGGTAGTGCCTTTTCTGCCAAGCGGGAGATGAAGCGACTTAAAGCCGCCACGCATCCGGTTAATTTTTGTATTTGTTTAAGGTCCTTTGGGACATCCAATTGTGACAAAGCTCGGATCTTGGCTGGGTTTGCTTCAATTCCTCTACCGGATACAATGAAGCCCAAGAGCTTTCCGGCTGGAACGCCGAAGACGCATTTTTCTGGGTTGAGCTTGATGTCATATTTTCGGAGGTTACCGAATGTAAGCCTCAAGTCATTTACTAGGGATTCGACATGTCTTGATTTGACGACCACATCATCCACATACGCCTCCACTGTCTTGCCGATCTGGTTTGCCAGACATGTCTGGATCATGCGCTGATATGTTGCGCCGGCGTTTTTTAGCCCGAAGGGCATTGTGTTGAAGCAGAATGGGCCGTATGGTGTGATGAATGCTGTTGCAGCTTGGTCTGATTCTGCCATCTTGATTTGATGGTAACCGGAGTATGCGTCGAGGAAACACAACGAGTCGTGTCCTGCGGTGGCATCGATAATTTGATCGATACGGGGGAGGGGGAAGGGATCCTTTGGGCAAGCCTTGTTAAGGTCTTTAAAATCGACACACAGGCGCCAGGATTTGTCCTTCTTTGGTACCATCACTAGGTTTGCTAGCCAGTCCGGATGTTTTATGTCTCTAATGAATCCGGCCTCCAATAGCTTGGCTAGCTCCTCTCCCATAGCCTGTCTCTTGGGTTCGGAAAAACGCCGAAGGGCTTGTTTGACAGGTTTGAATCCTTTTAGGATGTTTAAGCTGTGTTCGGCCAGCCTGCGTGGGATCCCTGGCATGTCTGAAGGGTGCCAGGTGAAAATGTCCCAGTTCTCTCAGAGGAATTCTCGCAGTGCGGCATCGACATCAGGGTTCAGTCGTGCCCCGATGGAGGCTGTTTTATTGGGGTCCGTTGGATGGACCTGGAATTTGACTATTTCGTCAGCTAGCTTGAAGGATGTGGATTTGGATCTCTTGTCGAGTATCACATCATCCCTGTTAACCGTGGAGCGCAGTGCAGTCAGTTCCTCGGCCGCTAAGGCTTTGGATAGTGCCTCAAGGGCTAATGCGGCTGTCGGCGCGGAGTGCTATGTCCGGATCACTAGCTAGAGTGATAATTCCGTTTGGCCCGGGCATCTTAAGCTTCATGTACCCGTAATGGGGTATTGCTTGGAAGATTGTGAATGCTTCCCGCCCTAGTAAAGCGTGATATCCGCTTTTGAATGGGGCCACCTGAAACGTGACTTCTTCGGACCTGTAATTATCCGGCGTGCCGAACACCACATCTAGTGTGATTTTTCCTGTGCAGCGCGCTTCTCGACTGGGGATTATTCCTCTAAAGGTTGTGCTGCTTCGATCGACGCGGCTCCAGTCTATTTCCATTTTCTGAAGGGTTTCCCCATAGATGAGGTTCAGTCCGCTGCCTCCATCCATGAGCACCTTGGTGAGGCAAAAGCCGTCCACTATGGGACTGAGGACCAATGCGGCTGGTGCTCGGGCTGTTCGGAATCTAGGTTCATCACTTGCGTTGAAGGTAATGGCAGTGTCGCTCCATGGATTTATTGTTGCAACTTGATAGACTTCGGCGAGGCTGCGGGGTGTTCTTTTTTGCACATTGATTGATGTGAAAGTCTCGAAGACTATGAGAACGGTACTGGTGTCCTTAGGCTGGCTTTCTGCGGCCTCCGAAATTAAGAGGTCCTCGCCGATTTTGGCCACCTGCCGGAGTATCCAACATGCTCTAAGGCTGTGAGTTGGTGTGGCGTCCTCTGTACTGTCAATTTTACAGGGTCCATCAAGCCATCTTTCCAGTACGGTTCCATGCCCTGTAGAGGGTTTTGGCTTTTTGGTGTTTATCCCGGGTGTCCTGTGATAATGCACCCTCTTAGTTCGGACGGGGTTACTATTCAAGGCCGGATTATCCCAAAAATTTATTTCGGTTTTCCAGGCATTTTCCATCGCACAGTATTTTTGTACTATGGACGCCAAGTCAGCAAAGCGTGTGATATCATGACGACTTACAGCGTTAAGGATTCCCTTGTCCGTGCAATTACTGCAGAAAATTGAGATTGCGTCTTCCTCGCGGCAATCCTTTATCCTGTTCATAACCAGGAGGAATCTGGCCCAGTAATGATGTACTGTTTCCTCGGGCCTCTGCCTGATTTGGGAGAGATCGCTTATGATCGGGTGGGCGGGTGTCGGTGAATCTGAAACCTCACCCAATCCAAGATTCGGAGGCCGAAGAGTTTCCGAACTCTGAAGTTCGGATTCTTGGATGTTGTCCAATGAATCTAGCCCGTTGCCTGATCCAAAGCTCAGGTCTTGAGTTACATCCTCCCCTTCACGGGTATCCGGCTTGGAGGGGTCAGGAATTCGGACGTAGCTAGTCCTTAAAATAGATGAAGGGTCGCCGCACTGCGCCTCTACCACAGCAACGTGGTGGGTGACTTGGGGAGAGTTAATTTCTCTTAGATCAGGTTTAAGCCCAACCTGGTCATAATCCGTAGCGACCCCCAGGGCAGCGATGCGATCCAAGAGCTCGTTTACGGAAGAGAGCTCCATTGGATCTAGCTGCTCGACGAGCTCCGAGCTGACGTGTAAGTTGCTTTTGATGACCCGAGAGGTCACCGTCGGTGCAACTACCGAACAGGCGGTCATGAGGAAACCACCTAGCCGGAGAGTTTGGCCGACAGCCAAAGCTCCCTTAGCAACGGCACCGTCTTTAAAGACGGGAGGAGGCATCCTTCCTGATTGCGACGGCACAGAGGAACTCTCAATGAAAGCACCAATGTCGGTGTCACCGGCGGATCTCGGGTAGGGGGTCCCGAACTGTGCGTCTAGGCCGGATGGTAATAGGAGGCAGGGAACACTTTGTTTTACCCAGGTTTGGGCCCTCTCGATGGAGGTAATACCCTACTCCTGCTTGATTAATATTGATGATATGGGTAGTACAAGAGTAGATCTACCACGAGATCAAGGAGGCTAAACCCTAGAAGCTAGCCTATGGTATGATTGTTGTGTATGGAGTTGATTGCCTACGGACTACAACCCTCCGGTTTATATAGACACCGGATAGGGTTAGGGTTACACAGAGTCGGTTACAATGGTAGGAGATCTTGAATATCCGCAGCGCCAAGCTTGCCTTCCACACCAAGGAAAGTCCCATCCGGACACAGGAAGAGGTCTTCAATCTTGTATCTTCATAGTCCAGGAGTCCGGCTGAAGGTATAGTCCGGCTACCCGAACACCCCCTAATCCAGGACTCCCTCAAGGGGACAGAAGCAATTTCCCCCGACGTAAAAACAGTGAATATGATATATGTCACACATATCCCTAAAAGGGAGCGCAAGCGCGCATTATGGGACGTCTACGCCATAGAGCCGGTCGCCCCAAAATTCAACCCATGGTCGGCCTGCCCGATCACCTTCGATTGAAAGGACCACCCAACCAATATCCGTCATGGAGGTTCGGCAGCTCTGGTCCTCGATCCAATCATCAACGGATTCCATCTCATGCGAGTCCTCATGGACGGCGGCAACAGTCTTAATCTACTTTATCAAGACACTGTCCGCAAAATGGGCATCGATCCATCAAGAATCAAGCCCGGTAAAACTACCTTTAAAGGAGTAATACCTGGTGTAGAGGCCCGTTGCACGGGCTCGATCACATTGCAAGTCGTCTTCGGTTCGCTGGACAACTTCCGAAGTGAAGACTTGATCTTCGATATCGTCTCCTTCCGTAGTGGCTATCACGCACTACTCGGACGAACCGCTTTTGCCCGCTTCAACGCGGTCCCACACTATGCCTATCTAAAGCTTAAGATGCCCGGTCCACATGGCGTCATTACAATCAACGGAAACATGGAACGCTCCCTCCGTATCGCGTAGCATACCGCGGCCATCACGGTCGAAGTACAAAGTGGCCCTGTCAAGCCGCCGGACCTTACTACGCAAGGCCGGTCAATTATACATGCCGGAAGCCCGGTAATCCTAGGGCTGGATTAGCAGTTATGCCTCCGTCGATCACCACGTACATCAGAAAAATTCATACCGCGCATGCACAATTACGCACTCAAAGCACCTTGGGCATCAACAGAGGCAATAGACGGATAGACCTATAGTATGGTTCGACCCTATATGGCCTTCCCCTCTTTTTTACATACTTCTTATCTTTTACCACAGGTGAATTAAAACCTACTCATCCTACGGACTCACAAGGACTCTTGCTACCTCTTGAGCATGCGTTCGTTTTTCCTTGGAGAGGAAAGGGTGATGCAGCAAAGTAGCGTAAGTATTTCCCTCAGTTTTTGAGAAACAAGGTATCAATCCAGTAGGAGACTACATGCAAGTCACCTAGTACCTGCACAAACAAACAAGAACCTCGTAACCAACGTGATAAAGGGGTTGTCAATCCCTTCACGGTCACTTATGAAAGTGAGATTTGATAGAGATAATAAGATAAATATTTTTGGTATTTTTTTGTATAGATTGAACAGTAAAGATTGCAAAATAAACGGCGACAGAAATAGCTAGTTGACGGGAAAATAATATGATGTAAAGTAAACCCGGGGGCCATAGGTTTCACTAGTGGCTTCTCTCAAGATAGCATATATTACGGGGGTGAACAAATTACTGCTGAGCAATTGATAGAAAAGCGCATAGTTATGATGATATCTAGGCATGATCATGAACATAGGCATCATGTCTGTGTCAAGTAGACCGAAACGATTCTGCATCTACTACTATTACTCCAAACATCGACCGCTATCCAGCATGCATCTAGAGTATTAAGTTCATAAGAATAGAGTAACACATTAGGCAAGATGACATGATGTAGAGGGATAAACTCAAGCAATATGATATAAACCCCATCTTTTTATCCTCGATGGCAACAATACAATATGTGCGTTGCTGCCCCTGCTGTCACTGGGAAAGGACACCACAAGATTGAACCCAAAGCTAAGCACTTCTCCCATTGCAAGAAAGATCAATCTAGTAGGCCAAACCAAACTGATAATTCGAAGAGACTTGCAAAGATATCAAATCATGCATATACGAATTTAGAGAAGAATCAAATATTGTTCATAGATAATCTCAATCATAAACCCACATTTCATCGGATCTCGGAAAACACACCACAAAAAGAATTACATCGAATAGATCTCCAAGAACATCAAGGAGAACTTTGTATTGAGATCCAAAGAGAGAGAAGAAGCTCTAGCTAATAACTATGGACCCGAAGGTCTGTGGTAAACTACTCACACATCATCGGAGAGGCTATGGTGTTGATGTAGAAGCCCTCCGTGATCGAATCCCCCTCCGGCAGATCGTCAGAAAAGGTCCCCAGATGGGATCTCACGGGTATAGAAGGTTGCGGCGGTGGAAAAGGTGTTTCATGGCTCCGTTGGATGTTTTCAGGGTATAAGAGTATATATAGGCGAAAGAAGTAGGTTGGTGGAGCTGCGAGGGGCCCACGAGGGTGGGGGGCGCGTCCACCCCCTGGGCATGCCCTCCTACCTCGTGGCCACCTCGTGGCTTCCTTGACCTCCACCCCAAGTTTCATGGATTGCGTTTGTTCCAAAAAAGATCCTCGCGAAGGTTTCATTCCGTTTGGATTCTGTTTGATATTCCTTTTCTACGAACACTGAAATAGGCAAAAAACAACAATTTGCACTAGGCCTTCGGTTAATAGGTTAGTCCCAAAAATAATATAAAAGTGCATAATAAAGCCCATTAAACATCCAAAACAGATAATATAATAGCATGGAATAATAAAATATTGTAGATACGCTGGAGACATATCAATCATCCCCAAGCTTAATTCCTGCTCGTCCTTGAGTAGGTAAATGATAACAACAGAATTTTTGGTGTGAAATGCTACCTAACATAATTTTCAATGTATTTCTTTTTATTGCGGCATGAATGTTTAGATCCGAAAGATTCTAGACAGAAGTTCAATATTGACATAAAAATAGTACTTCAAGCATGCTAACCAAGCAATCATGTCTTATCAAAATAACATAGCCAAAGAAAGCTTATCCCTACAAAATCATATAGTTTGGCCATGCTTCATTTTCGTCACACAAAATGCTCCCATCATGCACAACCCCGATGACAAGCCAAGCAATTGTTTCATACTTTAGCTTTTTCATACTTTTCAACTTTCACGCAATATATGAGCGTGAGCCGTGGACATAGCACTATGGGTGGAATAGAATACGATGATGGAGGTTGTGTGAGAAGACAAAAGGGAGAAAGTCTCACATTGACGCGGCTAATCGACGGGCTCTGGAGATGCCCATCAATTGATGTCAATGCAAGGAGTAGGGATTTCCATGCAACAGATGCACTAGAGCTATAAATATATGAAAGCTCAACAAAAGAAACTAAGTGGGTGTGCATCCAACTTGCTTGCTTACGAAGACCTAGGGCATTTTGAGGAAGCCCATTATTGGAATATACAAGCCAAGTTCTATAATGATAAATTCCCACTAGTATATGAAAGTGACAACATAAGAGACTCTCTATCATGAAGGTCATGGTGCTACTTTGAAGCACAAGTATGGAAAAAGGATAGTAACATTGCCCCTTCTCTCTTTTTCTTTTTTTCTTTGGCCTCTCTTTTTTATGGCCTTTCTCTTTTTTTGAAGAACTTTCCTCACATGGTACAATGCTCTAATAATGAAAATCATCACACTTTTATTTACTTACAACTCAAGAATTACAACTCGATACTTAGAACAAAATATGACTCTATGTGATTGCCTCCGGCGGTGTACCGGGATATGAATCAAGAGTGACATGTATGAAAGAATTATGAAGGTGGCTTTGCCACAAATACGATGTCAACTACATGATCATGCAAGGCAATATGACAATGATGGAGCGTGTCATAATAAACAGAACGGTGGAAAGTTGCATGTCAATATATCTCGGAATGGCTATGGAAATGCCATAATAGGTAGGTATGGTGGCTATTTTGAGGAAGATATAAGGAGGCTTATGTGTGATAGAGCGTGCCATATCACGGGGTTTGGATGCACCGGCGAAATTTGCACCAACTCTCGAGGTGAGAAAGGGAAATGCACGGTACCGAAGAGGCTAGCAATGATGGAAGGGTGAGAGTGCGTATAATCCATGGACTCAACATTAGTCATAAAGAACTCACATACTTATTGCAAAAATCTACAATTCATCAAAACCAAGCACTACACGCATGCTCCTACGGGGATAGATTGGTAGGAAAAGACCATCGCTCGTCCCCGACCGCCACTCATAAGGAAAGCAATCAAAGAACACCCCATGCTTCAAATTTGTCACACAACTTTTACCGTACGTGCATGCTACGAGACTTGCCAACTTCAACACAAGTATTTCTCAATTCCACAGTTACTCAACTAGCACAACTCTAATATTACCATCTTTATATCTCAAAACAACTATCAAGTATCAAACTTCTCATAACATTTAATGCACTCTATATGAAAGTTTTTATTATACCCATCTTGGATGCCTATCATATTAGGACTAATTTCATAACCAAAGCAAATTACCATGTTGTTCTAAAGGACTCTCAAAATAATATAAGTGAAGCATGAGAGATCAATAGTTTCTATAAAATAAAACCACCGCCGTGCTCTAAAAAGATATAAGTGAAGCACTAGAGCAAAATTATCTAAATCAAAAGATATAAGTGAAGCACATAGAGTATTCTAATAAATTCCAAATCATGTGCGTCTCTCCCAAAAGGAGTGTACAGCAAGGATGATTGTGTTAAAATAAAAAGAAAATACTCAAATCATACAAGATGCTCGAAGCAAAACACATATCATGTGGTGAATAAAAATATAGCCTTGAGTAAAGTTACCGATAGATGAAGACGAAAGAGGGGATGCCTTCCGGGGCATCCCCAAGCTTAGGCTTTTGTTTGTCCTTGAATTTTACCTTGGGGTGCCTTGGGCATCCCCAAGATTAGGCTCTCGACACTCCTTGTTCCGAAATCCATCGAATCTTTACCCAAAAACTTGAAAACTTCACAACACAAAACTCAACAGGAAATCTCATGAACTCTGTTAGTATAAGAAAACAAATCACCACCTTAAGGTACTGTAATAAACTCATTATTTATTTATTTTGGTGTTAAACCTACTATATTCCAACTTTTCTATGGTTCATACCCCCCAATAATAGCCATAGATTCATCAAAATAAGCAAACAACACACGAAAAACAGAATCTGTCAAAAACAGAACAATCTGTAGTAATCTGTAGGTCTCGAATACTTCTGTAACTCCACAAATCCTGAGAAATTAGGAAATCCTAGATAATTTGTATATTGATCTACTGCAGTTGGAATCAGTATTTTATCGCTCTCTGGTAAAAAATTAAAATTATTCTCGTGAGCGCAAACTTTCTGTTTTTTTCAGCAGGATCAAATAACAATCATCCAAGAAGATCCTAAAGGCTTTACTTGGCACAAACACTAATTAAAACAGAAAAAACACAATAATGACAGAGGATAGATGATTTATTTATTACTAAACAGGAACAAAAAGCACGGAACAAAAATAAAATTGGGTTGCCTCCCAACAAGCGCTATCGTTTAACGCCCCTAGCTAGGCATAAAAGCAAAAATAGATCTAGGTATTGTCATCTTTGGTATGCAATCCATATGTGGCTCTCATAATAGATTCATAAGGTAATTTAATTTTCTTTCTAGGAAAGTGTTCCATGCCTTCCCTTAACGGAAATTGGAATCTAATATTTCCTTCTTTCATGTCAATAATTGCACCAATCGTTCTAAGGAAAGGTCTACCAAGAATAATAGGGCATGTAGGATTGCAATCTATATCAAGAACAATGAAATCTACGGGCTCATAATTCCTATTTGCAACAATAAGAACGTCATTAATCCTTCCCATAGGTTTCTTAATGGTGGAATCCGCAAGATGCAAATTTAAAGAACAATCATCAAATTCACGGAAACCTAGCACATCACACAAAGTTTTTGGAATCGTGGAAACACTAGCACCCAAATCACATAAAGCATAGCATTAATGATCTTTAATCTTAATTTTAATAGTAGTTTCCCACTCATCATGAAGTTTTCTAGGAATAGAAACTTCTAGTTCAAGCTTTTCTTTATGGGATTGCATTAAAGCATCAATGATATGTTTGGTAAAAGCTATATTTTGATCATAAGCATGAGGAGAATTTATCACGGATTGCAACATGGAAATACAATCTATTAAAGAGAAATTATCATAATTAAATTCCTTAAAATCCAAAATAGTGGGCTCATTGCTATGTAAAGTTTTGACCTCTTCAATCCCACTTTTATCAATTTTTGCATCAAGATCTAAAAACTCCGAATCATTGGGACGCCATCTAACTAAAGTTGACTCATCTCCAGTCCAATATTTATCAAGATTCATATTGGCAAACAAAGATTTAATAGGAGACACACCAATCACTTTTAGATCTTCGTCTTTATTATCATGTAAACTAGAAGAACACGCTTTCACAAAGCAATTTTTATTAGCATGCATCCTAGTGGTTCTTTCTTTGTACTCATCAATGGAAATTCTCATGGCTTTGAGAGACTCATTGATATAATGCTTAGGTGGAATAGATCTAAGTTTCAAAGAATCAACATCAAGAGAAATTCTATCCACATTCCTAGCCAACTCATCAATCTTAAGCAGTTTTTCTTCAAGCAAAGCATTGAAATTCTTCTGCGAATTCATAAATTCTTTAACACTAGTCTCAAAATCAGAGGGCATCTTATTAAAATTTCCATATGAATTTTTGTAGGAATTACCATAATTATTAGAGGAATTACTAGGGAACGACTTAGAATTAAAGTTTCCTCTATACGCGTTGTTACCAAAATTGTTCCTACCAACAAAATTCACACCCATAGATTCATTATTATTCTCATCAAAGTGTACAAAGGCATATCATTAGGATTAGAAGAAACACTCTTATTAGCAAACAATTTCATAAGTTCATCCATCTTTCCACTCAAAACATTAATCTCTTCAATCGCATGAACTTTTTTATTAGTAGACCTTTCGGTGTGCCATTGAGAATAACTAACCATAATATTATCTAGGAGTTTAGTAGCTTCTCCTAAAGTGATTTCCATAAAAGTGCCTCCCGTGTCCGAATCTAAAAGATTTCTAGAAGCAAAATTCAATCCAGCATAAAAATTCTGTATAATCATCCATAAATTCAAACCATGTGTAGGGCAATTACGTATCATTAATTTTATCCTCTCCCAAGCTTGTGCAACATGCTGATGATCAAGTTGCTTAAAGTTCATAATATCGTTTCTAAGATAGATGATCTTAGCAGGAGGAAAATACTTAGAGATAAAAGCATCTTTGCACTTATTCCATGAATCAATACTATTTTTTAGGCAAAGAAGAGAACCAAGTTTTAGCATGATCTCTAAGCGAAAACGGAAATAGCTTCAATTTAACGATATCATTATCCACATCTGTCTTCTTTTGCATATCATATAAATCAACAAAGCTGTTTAGATGGGTAGTGGCATCTTCACTAGGAAGGCCAGCAAATTGATCTTTCATGACAAGATTCAGCAAAGCAGTATTAATTTCACAAGATTCAGCATCGGTAATAGGAGCAATCGAAGTGCTAATAAAATCATTGTTGTTGGTATTGGAAAAGTCACATAATTTAGTATTATCTTGAGCCATCGCGACTAACAATAAGTCCAACAAACAATCACACAAGAGGCAAGCGAAAGAAGGCAAACGGAAAAAAGGCGAATAAAACGGCAAGGGTGAAGTCGGGGAGAAGAAAATGAGAGGCAAATGGCAAATAATGTACTGCGAGGGATAAGAGTTTGTGATGGGTACTTGGTATGTCTTGACTTGGCGTAGATCTCCCCGGCAACGGCGCTAGGAATCCTTCTTGCTACCTCTTGAGCATGCGTTGGTTTTCCCTTGAAGAGGAAAGGGTGATGCAGCAAAGTAGCGTAAGTATTTCCCTCAGTTTTTGAGAACCAAGGTATCAGTCCAGTAGGAGACTACACGCAAGTCACCTAGTACCTGCACAAACAAACAAGAACCTCACAACCAACACGATAAAGGGGTTGTCAATCCCTTCATGGTCACTTACGAAAGTGAGATTTGATAGAGATAATAAGATAAATATTTTTGTTGTATAGATTGAAAAGTAAAGATTGCAAAATAAATGGCGATAGAAATAGATTTGATGGGAAAATAATATGATGCAAAGTAGACCCCGGGCCATAGGTTTCACTAGTGGCTTCTATCAAGATGACATATATTATGGTGGGTGAACAAATTACTGCCAAGCAATTGATAGAAAAGCGCATAGTTACGATGATATGTAGGCATGATCATGAACATAGGCATCACGTCTGTGTCAAGTAGACCAAAACGATTCTGCATCTACTACTATTACTCCACACATTGACCGCTATTCAGCATGCATCTAGAGTATTAAGTTCATAAGAACAGAGTAACGCATTAGGCAAGATGACTTGATGTAGAGGGATAAACTCAAGCAATATGATATAAACGCCATATTATTATCCTCGGTGGCAACAATACAATTCGTGCCTTGCTGCCCCTGCTGTCATTGGGAAAGGACACCGCAAGATTGAACCCAAAGCTAAGCACTTCTCTCATTGCAAGAAAGATCAATCTAGTAGGCCAAACCAAAATGATAATTCGAAGAGACTTGCAAAGATATAAAATCATGCATATAAGAATTCATAGAAGAATCAAATATTGTTCATAGATAATCTCAATCATAAACCCACAATTCATCGGATCTCAGCAAACACACCGCAAAAAGAATTACATCGAATAGATCTCCAAGAACATCGAGGAGAACTTTGTATTGAGATCCAAAGAGAGAGAAGAAGCCATCTAGCTAATAACTATGGACCCGAAGGTCTGTGGTAAACTACTCACACATCATCGGAGAGGCTATGGTGTTGATGTATAAGCCCTCCGCAATCGAATCCCCCTTCGGCAGATCGCCGGAAAAGGTCCCCAGATGGGATCTCACGGGTACAGAAGTTTGCGGTGGTGGAAAAGATGTTTTGTGGCTCCCCTAGATGTTTTCAGGGTATAAGAGTATATATATAGGCGAAAGAAGTAGGTCGGTGGAGCTACGAGGGGCCCACAAGGGTGGGGGGCACGCCTACCCCCTGGGCGCGCCCTCCTACCTCGTGGCCACCTCGTGGCTTCCTTGACCTCCACTCCAAGTCTCCTGGATTGCGTTTGTTCCAAAAAAGATCCTCGTGAAGGTTTCATTCCATTTGGATTCCGTTTGATATTCCTTTTCTACGAAACACTGAAATAGGCAAAAAAACAGCAATTTGCACTGGGCCTTCGGTTAATAGGTTAGTCCCAAAAATAATATAAAAGTGCATAATAAAGCCCATTAAACATCCAAAACAGATAATATAATAGCATGGAACAATCAAAAATTATAGATATGTTGGAGACGTATCAACTCTCTCTGAGCCCGGATCCGTACAAATAGTCAAAGACCATTCCTCTCAAGGAATCTTTCTTACTCAGGCAAAAGCGCCGCAGACGTGCGGCAGGAAGGCGCAAAGGATTTTTTAGATCACAACTTCACTCAAGAACCTGTATAGAGCTTTTCCCCTTAGCCTTAGACCCCCGTGAGAGGGTCGATATAGTTGACTAGAGGGGGGGGGGGTGAATAGGAAACTAACAATTTTTAGCTTTTCTTTACCAAATTAAACTTTGCATCAAAGTAGGTTGTCTAGATATGCAACTAGGTGAGCAACCTATATGATGCAACAATAATAATCACACAAGCAAGCAAGGGATATAACACAAATAAGCTTGCACAAGTAAAGGCACGAGATAACCAAGAGTGGAGCCGGTGAAGACGAGGATGTGTTACCGAAGTTCCTTCCTTTTGAGGGGAAGTACATCTCTGTTGGAGCGGTGTGGAGGCACAATGCTCCCCAAGAAGCCACTAGGGCCACCATATTCTCCTCATGCCCTCACACAATGCGAGATGTCGTGATTCCACTATTGGTGCCCTTGAAGGCGGCAACCGGACCTTTACAAACAAGGTTGAGGCTCTCTCCACAACTTAATTGTAGGCTCCCAACGAAACCCCGGAGCTTCACCACAATGGAATGTGGCTCCGAAGTGACCTCTTCCGTCTAGGGCGCCCAAGCACCCAAGAGTAACAAAATCCACACAAGAAAGTATGGGGGAATCAAATATCCTTTGGTGGAAGTGTAGATCTAGGTCTCCTCCTTCAATCCCTAGCAAATCAACGAGTTTGCGTGGCTAGAGAGAGAGAGATCGGGCAAGAGAGCTTTAATGGCAGTAATGGAGGAGAGAGAGATGCAAGAGGTAGGTGGGAGGTAGGAGAAGCACCTCCTTAAATAGGCCCCCAAGATCCAACTGTTATGTGCAGAAACGCATAGGAGTGGAACTTCCGGTGGCGCACCCGGTAGTACCGGTTTATCGGAACAAACCAGAACTACCGCACAACCAACGCTCAACTACCAGGCCACATACAGAAAGTAAACCCCTCAGGCCGGTAGTTGGGCGGAGGTTGGACCAGAACTACCGTTGGGCCATCAGTTCCTGGGCGGTGGGGTCCGATGTGGTACTACCGCCCTGAACACCGGTAGTACCGGTTTATCAAGAAAAATCAGAACTACCGTTCCACCACCGGTCTACCACCGCACTCGGTACAGAAGGGAGTCACCCCTGAGCGGTACTAGGGGTGGTGGTCAGACCGGAACTACCGGCCAGCGATACAACCGCTTAATGAAGCGGTACAACTGCCAAGAGCAGGACTGCACAGAATAGAGGATGGGGAACCTCTCTCTCCTTGAACGGAGGGTATATGGTGGGTGCAGAGAATGTGTACGTGAAGGATTCACCCAATACCTTCCGATGTGGATTCCCTCTTGATAGTACGGATACCATACGATCAAAGGAAATAAAACGTCGGAAACTCCGTCTTTGATCTTTTCCGCATAGAGGGAAAGCCTAACCGTCTTGCGCCCCACAAAGTGTACCTGAGAAAACCATGGCGCATGATTAGTCCACGTGTGTTGTCATCATCACCAAAACCCTAAGGCAAAAGATACCCTTACAATCTCCCCATTTTTGGTGGATGATGACAACCACACGATTAGTCCGGGAGTTCTAAAAAAATAAAGGAGGGGCTCCCCCTGAGTGTGAGCACTATTTAGATTTTGCTTTTGGAATGCAAAGTGCGCACACTAGGGAATGCTCCCCCTAGATTTTATAGACCAACCGGAGACAGTAAAAACAACTGCAGCGAACATAAAGCAGTAGAGACAAGGAACATAATAAACTCTATTGAAAGGAGAGTGCATAGATAAGTGCATAGAAAAAAGAACGACGCATGTCTTACACCATGCATGAGATCACAACATAGAATAAGTCCATAGAGCACTAGAAACAACAAGCAAATAAACTAGAAAGACCAACTGCAAATAACCACCCATGCAACTCCCGTGACCTAATGGAGCTCTCTCCCCCTTTGACATCGAGACACCAAAAAGGAAAAGAGCGAAGCTAGCATCCCAGGGCTCAGTAGATCTCCTCGCCAGTAGCCGCAGAGCTGTCAGACGCATCATCGTCAACATCATCGTCAGGATCCTGAGCCTCATCAGACTCCTCAGACCTCGCAGTAGCTGCCTCAGGAACACAGACAGAGGAAGAAGCAGGTGCCTCATCAGACCACTGACAGTTCTCCAAGCACCATGTATCTTCAAGAGTGATGGTGTAAGTGCATCTAGTGCCACCCCTAGTTGGTTTTGGAGTATTGACGACAAACTTAGTTGAGGGACTAATGTGTTTGTGAGAATTGCAGGATAACACAGGTAGAAGTCCCTCATTGATTCGGTTTTCCTACCAGAGATGACCCCTAAAAATGTATGAAGACATTGATGTCAAAGGTGGTATATGAAGATATTCACATTGAAGACTATGATAAGAGAAGACATCGCATGAAGCCTATGGAGCTCGAAGACTTAGATCCTTCGCAGTTCTTTTTCTTCTTTGTTGAGTCATAGGAACCACCGTACTGTTAAGTGGGGTCCAAGAGAACCGGTCAGAATGACTGAAGTGATGCTTAACCAAAACCTATGTCTTCGAGTGAAGACTATGAGAGCGAATCTTGTCTAGAGTCGGACAAGTCAGCTTTGCTTGTAGCCCAAGTAAAGTTGCCGTGTGAGTTTGAAATCTGACCGTTGGAACACGTGTCAGTTCCTTAGTGACCCAGGGTCATTTCGGACAAATCAGGTCGGGTTGCCTAGTGGCTATAAATAGCCCACCCCCTACAACCATAAACGGTTGGCTGCTTAGAGTTAGTGTACGGCTTTTGTCGTTTGAGAGCAACCCACCTCGAAGCCTTTGAGAGAGAATTCCTTGCGAGGATAAAGCCCTAACCACCCAGAGCCTAAGAGTGTTAGGCATCACTTAAGTCTTCTTGTCTGTGTGATCTGAAGACTTATTACACTTGAGGACTGTGAATCCTCCAGCCGGTTAGGCGTCACGTTCTGAGCGTCCAAGAGACATTGTGGATCGCCGGTGAACGAAGTCTGTGAAGGTTTGGGAGTCTACCTTGAAGACTTACGAGAGTGACTGGGCGAGGTCTGTGTGACCTTAGCTCAAGGGGAATACGGTGAGGACTGGGTGTCTTGAGCTGCGTGTTCAGGACTGGGTGTCCGGGACTGTGTGTCCTCAGGTTTAAATACCTAGACGCCCTAACCAGACGTATAGTTGTCACATCAACTGGAACTGGTCCAACAAATCATTGTCTTCAACGAGTCACTGGTTTCATCCTTCCCTTCCCTTTACTTACTGTTGGTCCTTGTGAAGTCATTGTACGATTGCACTATCTTTTGTCTTCACTGAGTAACTGCGTGTTCTGTTTGGCTTCATAATATCTTCCTACCTGATCCTTACTACCTAGGTGCTATTAGTCATTGTGCTTTCACTTCATTGAATACTTGACTATGGTTTACCTAGTGTAGTCTACCTTCCGCTGCATGGTAATAGGTTTATTTCTATCGTTTGTCTTCGAAACTTCCACGTTTTGAAGACTTTCATAAAAATCGCCTATTCACCCCCCCCTCTAGTCGACATAACGCACTTTCAATTGGTATCAGAGCAAGGTACTCCCTTGTTCTGTGTGATTCGGTTTAACCACCTGGAGTTTTAGCTATGTCGACTTCAAGGATAATTAAAGTCTCCGCTGCGTGCCCCGTCTTCGATGGAACTGAATATCCCTACTGGAAGAATAAGATGCGCATGCATCTTCAAGCCATTGACGTCGACCTATGGTATGTCGTCAAGAATGGCGTTCCCAAGGCTGGAGAAGGTGTCACTGCTGCTGATGTCAAGAAATTCATTCAACTGGACTCTACTGCCAAGAATATCATCTGTGGTCATCTGACCAAAGGACAGTATGGCCGTGTGAGTGCTTTGGAAACATCTAAGCTAGTCTGGGACTGGCTCTCCAAGGTCAACGAAGGCGTCTCAACCCAGAGAGATCAGAGAATCAGTGTCCTTCGCAACCTCTTCAACCGCTTCAAGCGAAATGACAATGAGAATGTCCAGCTCAAGTTTGATCTACTCACTGACATCACAAATGAGCTTCAAGCCCTCGGCGCTACTGAGATCACCAAGCATGAAGTCGTCAAGACACTACTGAGATCACTTGACAGTTCGTTTGACACCCTAGCCCTGATGATTCAAGAACGTCCTGATTTCAAGACTCTCGATCCGTCCGACATACTTGAGAGGCTCAACACACATGAGTTTCAGCTTTCTGAGAAAAGAGGTATCTACGGTCCAAACTATGGGCAAACTCGTGCCTTTAAGGCAAAAGCTGTCTCCTCATCTGAAGAAGAATCTGACAGCAGTTCTGATGACCCTGAAGACATTGGAAAGGAACTTGCTATGCTTGTGAAGAAGTTCCAAAAATTCATCAAGAAGAAAGGCTTCAGAAAGTCTTCACGATCAAGCTCAAGGAATGATGAAGCTTCTGCTCATGACTACAAGAAGAAAACATGCCACAAGTGCAAGAAAACTGGCCACTTAATCTCTGAGTGTCCGCAGTGGGACAATGAGAACAAAAAGAAGAAGAAGAGCAAGGAATATGACTCCGACGACAAGAAGAAGAAGAAATACTCAAAGTCTTCTTCCAAGTCTTCCTCAAAGTCTTCATCACACAAGAAGAGCTCATCTGGCAAGGCACGTGCGTTTGTTGGCAAGGAATGGATTCGGAGGAGGAGTCTGCTTCCGAGGAGGCGGAGGTGGAGTCTGAGGAGGAGTCCGATTCTGGCGTTGCAAGTCTGGCTACAACATACGTTGCCAAGTCCATCTTCAACACTGAAGACAATGACTTCATCACTGACACCGATGCAAATGACAAGCACTACTCCGCTCCTACCTACTGCTTCATGGCACGCGGTGCCAAGGTAAACACACGCACTACTCACTATCAAACATCTAGTGAAGATGACTCTGATTGTGGTTCAAGACCCAGCTACGAAACACTTGCTAAAATTGCAACTGAACAACAGAAAGCTATGGAACATATTCAAAAACTATCAGACAAAAGCGATGATCTGTTAGGCGCTGAAATGACTCGATCTGAGTCCTTAATTGAAGACATAAAAATCTTCACGTTAAGTATGAGGAACTTGAAAGTCGTCATGAAACGCTCTCAACAACTCATGAAAAGCTTTCCTATGATTATCTTCAAAGGAAGCAAGATCTTGAGAAATTGAGAGCGGCTCATGAAGATCTTCAAAAGGAAAATGAGTCACTTCGCGCCGAACAGATCAGTTCTGCTCAGGAAGGATTTGAACCACCATGTCTTAAATGCATTGAGCGTGATAATGCTACTTCTGTTGCTGAATGTTCTACTTCTGCTACTGTTGCAATATCTTCAACTGTTGATGTGGGAACTAACCCCTCTGCTGAGGATACCACTGCTATTGCTGATGAGAATGCGAGGTTGAAGACATTGCTTGAAACAGGGATGTACAAAAGTCTTAAAGGGCATCAGACACTATGTGATGTCCTCAAAAGGCAAATTCTGAACCGAAACCCGAGGAAAGAGGGTGTTGGGTTCGTAAGGAAAATGAATGCTGATGGCTCTTACTAGAAACCTGAGTAGTACCCCAAAACCACATGGGTTGCTGCAAAGGAACCTTCAGCAGATCCATCCAATCTATCTGGCTTCACTTGTGCTAACCCCATTGTCATTGATGAATCCTTTGATGCAAACTATAAACTATTTAAGAATCAGAATGGTGAAGTGTTTGCCAGGTATATTGGCCCTAACTGCAGGAATGGGCCGCCTATGAAGAAGATATGGGTGCCAAAAAAGTGTTTGGAAAATCTTCCTGTGAATGTCATCATGACACCACAGGTGAAGAAGACAAACCCCAGACCACAGGCTTCATACGGTCCAAAGGCTTCATACAGACAGAGGACTCACCTGAGTCGCACTAACGCAAATGTTTTGAAGGGAAACCATACTCAGGCCTATGAATATGAGCGCGGTTCATCGAACTGCCATGTTCATAAGACCAAGAACTATTCTGCTTATTATTATGAGTACTATTGTCCGCCTGCAAGACTTTTTGCTAGGGCTCCAAAGCCAAAGTTCTCAGATGCTGCACTTAGACTTATTGCTTCTAAGCCACCCTTGAAGATGTGGGTGGCTAAGAAAGCTTAACTCTCTTTTGCAGGGAAAGGTCTCCAGCAGAAAACCAAAATCGTCTGATGCTATTGCTGGGGACCTTAAACATCTTGTAGGGCGCAAGATCAAATGCCCGAATTGTCTTACTATGTACTTCGTTCCTGAATCGCTTGCTACTCTCCCTATTAGTCCTAATCTGGATGTAAGCTTTCATAACCCACTGGTTCGTCAAATGTTTTGTTTCACAACACTCTTCGTGAAGCCTATCCCCCTAACTGCACTGTAGGGTACGACACTAGCAGCTTCAGAATGGATTATTGATAGTGGGTGCACCAAGCACATGACTGGCAAACGAAGTCTTCTCATGGACTCAACTTTACGTCCATCTGACAAAAGTCACATCACATTTGCTGACACTGGTAAAAGCAAGGTATTGGGTCTAGGTAGAGTTGCAATCTCAAAGGATCAACACATGGATAAAGTCATGCTTGTTGAATCCCTTGGCTTCAACTTAATGTCTGTCTCAATGCTTTGCGATTTAAACATGATTGTGATGTTTGGAAAATATCGTTGCCTTGTTCTAATGGAATCTGACAAGTCTCTAGTGTTTGAAGGGTATCAGAAAGATGATTTGTACGTGGTAGATTTCTCAGCAGGACCACAGCTTGCCGTATGTCTTCTAGCAAAAGCTTCAGAATGCTGGCTCTGGCATCGGAGGCTAGGGCATGCTGGCATGAGGAACCTGCACACCCTTGCAAAGAAGAAGCATGTCATAGGCATCGAGGGCGTCAAGTTCAAGAAAGATCACTTATGCGGTGCATGTGAAGCTGGAAAGATGACGAGGGCCAAGCATCCCTCGAAGACAATCATGACAACAACTCAACCCTTCGAACTGCTTCACATGGATCTTTTCGGTCCCACTCATTACTCAACTCTCACTACTACTACTTGTCTCTATGGCTTTGTCATTGTTGATGATTATTCTAGATATACTTGGGTGCACATAATCCTCTACAAGACTGAAGTGCAGGATGTCTTCAGACGCTTCGCCAATCGAGCAATGAACAACTATGGCGCCAAGATAAAGCACATCAGAAGTGACAATGGCACTAAATTCAAGAACACTGGCCTTGATACATATCTTGATACTTTGGGCATCACACATGAATTCTCAGCTCCGTACACGCCACAGCAGAATGGCGTCGTCGAACGCAATAACAGAACACTCATTGAGATGGCCCGAACGATGCTTGATGAATACAAGACTCCAAGAAAATTCTGGCCTGAAGCCATTGATACTGCATGCCATACAATCAATCGTGTTTATCTTCACAAGCTTCTGAACAAGACATCTTATGAGCTCCTTACTGGCAAGAAGCCAAATGTCAGTTACTTCAGAGTATTTGGCACCAGGTGCTGGATCAAGGATCCACATCACACTTCAAAATTTGCACTGAAGGCACATGAGGGTTTTATGCTTGGATATGGAAAGGATTCGCACTCCTACAGAGTCTTCAATATCTTTCATTATAAAGTGGTTGAAACAGTGGATGTGCGGTTCGATGAGACTAATGGCTCACAAAGAGAGCACCTGCCAAATGTGCTAGATGAAGTTCCATCTAGTGAATCAATCAAACTTATGGGAACTGGAGAAATCATACCCTCTGAAGCTCAACCTGAAGAGGAACTTATCATCTCCGCACCTGATCAACCTGAAGACAATACTAAACCTGAAGACAATCCTTCTAACAATGACACTGATCAGCAAGAGCAACATCTTCGCCCTGTACACCCTCGTGTTGCCAATGAAGTGCAGATTGAGAAAATAATTGCTAGCATCAATGCACCTGGTCCGCTTACTCGTTCAAGGGCTACTCAGCTGGCAAAATTTCTGTGGGCACTTTGCATTCGTCTCAATAACAGAACCCAAGAAAGTTGAAGAAGCCTTCATGGAACCTGAATGGATTCAAGCTATGCAAGAAGAGCTTCAATAGTTTGAGCTAAATAATGTATGGGAACCGGTTAAGCGTCCTGATCCTCGGAAGCACAACATAATTGGCACCAAATGGTTATACTGCAACAAGCAAGATGAGCATGGTCAAGTTGTCAGAAACAAAGCTCGTCTTGTTGCTCAAGGATATACTCAAGTGGAAGGCATTGACTTCGATGAAACATCTGCTCCTATGGCTCGACTTGAAGCTATACGCAT
The DNA here is from genome assembly GCF_056163025.1 of Triticum urartu. NCBI lineage: Eukaryota > Viridiplantae > Streptophyta > Magnoliopsida > Poales > Poaceae > Triticum > Triticum urartu. Next base: position 145,092,012 of record NC_141877.1, on the reverse strand, counting down.
ACTGCTGGCCTATGCAAATCATCATAACATACTTCTATATCAAATGGATGTGAAGAGTGCTTTTCTCAATGGCAAGATTGAAGAAGAAGTGTATGTTGCACAACCGCCTGGCTTTGAAGATCCAAAACATCCTGACATGGTATACAAGCTCAACAAGGCACTCTATGGCCTCAAACAAGCCCCTCGGGCTTGGTATGACACACTCAAATACTTCCTGAAGAGCAAAGGCTTCATACCTGGTTCCCTCGACCCCACTCTCTTCACGAAGACATATGATGGTGAACTGTTTGTGTGCCAAATATATGTGGATGACATTATCTTCGGCTGCACCAATCAGAAGTACAGTGAAGAGTTTGGATATATGATGCAAGAGCAATATCAGATGTCCATGATGGGAGAGCTGAAGTTCTTCCTCGGTCTTCAAATACGACAGCAACGCAACGACATCTTCATATCTCAAGAGAAGTATCTCAAAGATTGCCTGAAGAAGTTCGGTATGCAAGACTGCAAAGGCTTCACGACGCCAATGCCAGCCAAACATCATCTGGGCCCCGACGACAATGGTAAAGAGTTTGATCAAAAGGTATACCGCTCCATGATTGGTTCTTTATTTATCTATGTGCATCTAGGCCAGATATTATGCTTAGTGTTTGCACGTGTGCTCGATTTCAAGCGGCACCAAATGAGTCGCATCACTTAGCAGTGAAGAGAATTCTTCGATATTTGGCTCACACCCCAACTCTAGGATTATGGTATCCAAAGGGCTCAGAGTTTGATCTGGTTGGATTCTCGGATGCTGATTATGCTGGTGACAAGGTGGATCGCAAGTCTACATCAGGCACATGTCATTTTCTGGGACGATCACTTGTATGTTGGTCTTCAAAGAAGCAGAACTGTGTATCTCTCTCCACTGCTGAATCTGAATACATTGCTACTCGATCTTGCTGCGCTCAGCTTCTGTGGATGAAGCAAACACTCAAAGACTATGGCATTCATGTGAAGCAAGTGCCACTCTACTGCGACAACGAAAGCGCCATCAAGATCGCCAACAACCCAGTTCAGCACTCGAAGACAAAGCACATTGAAATTCATCATCACTTTCTCAGAGATCATGTTGTGAAAGAAGATATTGATATCATACACGTCAACACTGAAGAGCAATTGGCAGATATCTTCACCAAGCCCTTGGATGAGAAGAGATTTTGCAAGTTACGGTGTGAGCTAAATATCTTGGAATCCTCAAATGTCCTGTGATCAGGCACACATCCTAACACTTATGCATATTGACGACTTAGATGTGCAACACACGAAGTAAAGTATATCTTCAATCAATGAAGACATACATTCTAAGTGTGAATACATTAATGTGGAATTTGACTTCGGAGCGCCACGATAATTGTGCGCCGTGTCTGGGTCTAATACTTCCTATACGGTGGGTAACGCCACCACCAAATTCTTCTGTTTGAAGTGTTTTACCCATGGCGTTACATTTGCTATGTCTTCACATTTGGTTTGGCTTCAATTCCAACATGTCATCATGATTATCTTCACTACGTTGATTATATATATATACTAGTGTTCTGTCCTCTATAGCATTCACTTATAGCTATGTCTTCTTGTTGAATCTTTTGAACTAAGTGAATGTGATCGGACCCTAAACCTCTCTATGCTTTCTATCTCAAACTCTATCTCTCCAAATCATATGCATTCTATTGAAACTGTTGAATGTCTTCTCTGCATCCTTGTGAGCAGAAGATACAGAGACAAACATTAAGCCGTTTTCAATGCTCATTCCTTCACCTGAAACCCAGAGAAGTGGGAACGACCACCCGACAATCCAGGCGTGCGTGGGACGTGGAACAACCTCCGATATGCTGCATGATGACCATGTGTTCCTCAGATGTGAATCTCCAGGGGCACCTGTGTAATAACACTGAGCCGCCCCTGTCCCTATAAATACACGCCTCACCGCAGTCATTATCTCTTCTTCCACTCTCTCACGAACCCTAGCGCCACCGCTAGCCCTTGACGACGCCGGTGACGAAGTGCTTTGCTGCCGCAACCTCTCCGACGCTGTCTTCATGCCAACCGCGGACATCGTCTTCTCCGCTGTCGCCGTAGGTGTCTTCCGTCGCCAAGTTAGGGCACGGACGATCGAACTGCTCAGCCTCCTCTTCCACTCCGTCTAGCAGTTCCTCGTGTGGTAAATAAAACTTCCTTTTTACGGCCCCTTTGATCCTATAGCTTCATCACTTTCTACCACAAGCAGTTTCTGTTCACACAAGTTGGATCTCTTTCATACTGCATCTCATAATATGCCTAGTATATTCACTTGTACTTCACAAAGTAGTTAGATTCCTCACTTGTACTGATCCATGGATTCGTACAAATCTGGAACCAACTCCTTATCTATGAGTGAATGTCTTCGCACGATGAGGTCAATGTCTTCTAAACTGATTTATCTTCAAAATCTTCTGAGAATGCATATGACCCCTTCCCCTTCCCTTGCACCTTAATGCTGTCACAGGTACATGTCCGTGGGAGAATCCCTTGGTTCTCATAGTCTGCATTCATTTACAGAATTCTTACAGCATCATATAAATTCTCCTGAAGCCAGTTCCTGTTTGTCCAGCAAGCGAAAGCCTTTGAAGCCTTTGAACGTGTTGAAGCCTTTCAGTTTAAAGTTCATGGCTTCAGAGAAATCTGCAAGGAAGGGTGGCAGAAAGCGTCGAGGAGAAACATCAAGAGATCTGCCCGATGACCTCTCAAAACTGTACAAGACATATCCTGAAGAGGATTACAATCAGCACAAGACACGAATCCAATGGATTCGGCAATATTGGGCAGAACAATGGTTCAAGTACAGATTTGTGACAAAGGAATATGCTGAAAAGAATGCCATCAAGCGACCATGGGGAGACATCCTATACAAAAATCTTCAACCCAGGTCCAGAGATGAAGCCATTGAACAAGGCTTCTATCCTTGCATGGTCCGTGGGCCACAGCCTGCAGATGCACACTCATCGTCACTACTATGGTGTCGTGACGACAATCTGTTCAAAAGCAACTTCCAGTTTTCCCAGAACTCAGCGAAGCAGAACAAGAAGTCTCTGGGATTACACTTCAACCCTGGTCCCTCTGCTCCCCGTGCTGATGGGACACGCGAAGCTGAACCCAATCTTGTTGGGCCCTTCTACAACCTGGAAGGTCTCATCACTCACATCGTGGTTCAAGGGACAGTCGTGAATGAGCCTGCAGAGGACGCTGAATCAGATGAAGTGCCTACAGCGCCGAAGACAAAGAAACTAAAGCAGCCAAAAGCTTCAAAGCCTGCCTCTGCGCCAAAAATCTCACAGGCGAAGCCACTGGCCACTGCACCTCCTGAAGACAGTGTGCAGTCTGAAGATTTGTCATGCATCTCCAAGCTCCAGAAGGTCAAGATGCCTCTGCCACACACCGGCCAAGAACTGACTGCTGCTGCCATTTTGCGAAACGATGCCATCGATCTGTCCAGTGATGAAGATCTTGCAGATGACGCTCTTGAGCAGCTGATCAAGAGCAAAGAAGAAGCAGAAATCTTCAATGATCTGCCTCTCTTTGACGTGACAATCATCCACAACTTCATTGATGAGTGGTTTGACACACCCAACATCAGCTTCAAAGATCTGCAACTACCCATTGGCCTCGGTGTCACCTTCCATGGCGCCATTGCTTCAGAATTAGCTATCGCCCAACGCATTGTTGAACTGAAGCAAAAGATTGACTTTGAGAAAGCTCAGTTCAAGAAGCATATGGCCAAGCTCAGCGTGCAAGAGGTGAAAGACTTCCAGATTATGCTGCACGAGCTCAATGAAGCCTTTCTCAAAAAACGCGCAGAAGTTCAGGGTTCTCGTGAGCGCATGAAGAGCCTGGCTGACAAGTGTGTGCAAGGCTACAACGAGGCTGAGAAGCGCAAGGCCCTTGGGCGTCCGGGCATTGATCCCAGGATGGCTGCCAAGCAGAAGAAGAAGCCCACCGTGACCGAACCCAACGCACCAAGGCAGGAAGCAGATCCCATTGTCTTCCCAACTAGCATGACTGGCTCGAAGCCAAAGGCCCGGTCAAATGCTTCAGAGCTGAAGAAGACGAGGGCTGCTGAGGCTGAAGCAAGGAAGAGGAAACATCCTGAAGCCTCTGCTACTGCCCCCTCCAAGAAGAAGCGGAAGACCAAGAAGGAACAGGCTGCTCCCACAGAGCCCTTGATTGTTGAACCCAGCTCCATGGTTCGCGCTGATGCTGAACCTCAAGAGCGCCAACTGACTGTCCATGAGCCTGCTTTCACAGGGGCTCATGAAGCTGAAGACTTTCCAGTAGCTGATCCCATCGCTGCTGAAGACATTGGTCACCATGACCATGTTCAAGATGATGCAGTTCTTCCTCAGCTCGAGCACCAATAGGTATCATCGCCTGTGCTAACGCACAGCGAGCTCATCAGCATTGGTCGTCCTCTGACGCCAATTGCTCAGGATGCATCATGGGCTGATCGCCCACAAGCACAAGAGGAGGAAGACTTTGAGGCCCAGCCAACTCCAACTCCACAGGCGTCGCCAGTGTTACGCAGGCTTCGTAAAGGACCAAGGCCTCCAGTCTCTGAGTCTGAAGCTACAGCTGCCGAAGACATTCCAGCTGCATCAGCCGATGAAGAAGAAACCCCAAAAGATGCTACTCCCCCGTCCCACCAAGAAGCTGTTCTCGAGGAGAACGTTACAGTGACCGACCCTCCAGCTCGTCAAGTGGAGGTTGAGAATCTTGAGGCTGCCACCACCAACACCAATGAAGCCACTGACGCTGTCATGGCTGAAGCTAATGTGGAGCCTTCACCAACCCAAGCACCAGAAGTCAGCGAAGCCACTGATGCTACTGCTTCTGTTCCTGCACCTGCTGCTGGTCCTCAGTTTGACTATCATGTTGAGCACAGGCCTCAGGTACAGAAGCCAATCCCAAGATTGCCCAGGTTTCCAGGTCCTGGATCAGCACCTGGATCCTTCAATGTCAATGGCTTCATAGCAGACAACAATTTCTTCAATAGCTCCAGGAATCCCTACTCATGGGAAAGAATATCTTCTGATCGGTTCTGGAGCTATCCGCAGCGAAGCTATTACTCCTGCATTCTATACAATCAAGGTCGCATCTTCCCACATAAGCGTCTTGACATTGAAGCAATAGCTGGTCTGCCCTGTCTGGAAGAAGCTCTGGATTGCTTCAAAGAGGTTGGATTGCTGCCGTTCATTACCGACCAAGAGCATTGGAATGAAGAGTTGCTGCTCCAATTCTATGCCACACTTCACATCCGTGGGTACAACAGAGATCCGAAGACTTGGGTCCTGGAGTGGATGACAGGAAATATTCATCACGAAGCCAAAGCCTTTGATATCATTGAGCTCACTGGTCTACCCACTCCTGGCGATCTCTACAAATCTGGCTGTCAACTTCACAGTGAAGCTGTGGAGAGCATCTTTCAGAAGCCTGAACCTAACATGAGTCAGATGCTCAGTATGATGAAGCCATTGCCCCAAGATGCTGCATATCCCAAGGAGTTCTTCGTTGAAGACCTTGAGTATCTGCCGAGGACTATTTATCACATCATAAGGCGAACTCTCTGGCCCATAAAAAGACATTCTCCACATGCCAAGCTGGAAGGTGCAATGAAGACTTTGGTCTTCTATATTCTTCATGGAAAATGCTTCAATGCACATGACTTCTTCATCCACCAACTTGCTGCATCAGGCTCTGATCTCTTTGGCTTGAAGTTCTATGCTCCATGGATAATGCGGCTGATTAAACTCCACTCCGCTATCTCATATCAGCCATCTTCTCGCAATCATCGGATCTTTCTGCCTGATGTGGATATGTCTGTTGAAGCCATTTATCCTGAGCCTGCCAAGGAACCTCTAAGTCTTCAGAATGCGAAGCATCAAAGTTTTTCTCAGAACATTGAAGGAGTTGAAGCCGTCACTCATGTGTATCCTTTGGCTGGAACTACACATGCACCACATCCTGCCCTTAATGAAGCCACCGATAGCACAATTGCCCAACGACCCAAGAAACGCACTCGTGTTCTCAATGACCGAGAGCTTCTGGTGGCTCTTCATCAGAAACAGGATAGGCATCATGACTGGCTGAAGCGCCAAATGCAAAGCCTCTTGGTGGATGTCAATCGCATTCGCAATCTTGCCACCAAGAATGCCTTTGTTGCCCATGAAACCTCTCGACGCACATGGAAAGGGCTGACGCTGATGTGCTCTGAAGATGATCTTCAAGAGGATGGCTTCTCTGAACACTTCAAGTTTGACTCCACACCTCCTCGAAGGGTAGTGCTGCGACGAACTCCATCTCTTGAAGACTCTGAGTTCTCTTCCTCTGCTGCAACTGTGAATGCCAGAGTGATCGAGGATGAAGACGATGCTACTTCACCGCCACCTCCTTCAGCATGCTTCAACACTGCTCCAAGTTCTTCTGCACCGCCGAACACCACCGACGACCCTGCTGCTTCACCTACTCTTCATGGGAACGAGTAGATGCTCTATGTCTTCAAACCTTTTTGGTCCTTACTGACAAAAGGGGGAGAAGCATATGAGTTCGATAGTCTTCAAGCGAGTCCATATGGGTGGTTGCTTTGTATTTTGCTTCGTGTTTACAACTCTCGTTTTGATACATTTGGTCCTTTGAGTTGTAAAACTTAAACTCGATGGTCGTTTGCTACTTATTTGCTACTTCGTGATGCGACGATAAATTCCGCATGTGCGACGATAAATTCCGCACTTAGATCATCTTGCAGACGTCCATTTTCCATTATGCATGCCATTATTTTCACATACCTTCTCATGCATAATGGATTGTCATCATAAGTTGAAGAGGATCTCCACAAGCACAACCTGCCATGTGCATTTGCATTCCAAAAGCAAATTACTTATATGCACATCTTCAGGGGGAGCCCTCACAGCTTATGAAGACAATTCTCTATCCTCTTACAATTTCACATATTATATTCCCCATTGAAAACTTCAACTAGTTGTCATCAATCACCAAAAAGGGGGAGATTGTAAGTGCATCTAGTGCCACCCCTAGTTGGTTTTGGAGTATTGACGACAAACTTAGTTGAGGGACTAATGTGTTTGTGAGAATTGCAGGATAACATAGGTAGAAGTCCCTCATTGATTCGGTTTTCCTACCAGAGATGACCCCTAAAAATGTATGAAGACATTGATGTCAAAGGTGGTATATGAAGATATTCACATTGAAGACTATGACAAGAGAATACATCGCATGAAGCCTATGGAGCTCAAAGACTTAGATCCTTCGTAGTTCTTTTTCTTCTTTGTTGAGTCACAGGAACCACCATACTGTTAAGTGGGGTCCAAGAGAACCAGTCAGAATGACTGAAGTGATGCTTAACCAAAACCTATGTCTTCGAGTGAAGACTATGGGAGCGAATCTTGTCCAGAGTCGGACAAGTCAGCTTTGCTTGTAGCCCAAGTAAAGTTGCCATGTGAGTTTGAAAGCTGACCGTTGGAACACGTGTCAGTTCCTTAGTGACCCAGGGTCATTTCGGACAAATCAGGTCGGGTTGCCTAGTGTCTATAAATAGCCCACCCCCTACAACCATAAACGGTTGGCTGCTCAGAGTTAGTGTACGGCTTTTGTCGTTTGAGAGCAACCCACCTCGAAGCCTTTGAGAGAGAATTCCTTGAGAGAATAAAGCCCTAACCACCCAGAGCCTAAGAGTGTTAGGCATCACTTAAATCTTCTTGTCTGTGTGATCTGAAGACTTATTACACTTGAGGACTGTGAATCCTCCAGCCGGTTAGGCGTCGCGTTCTGAGCGTCCAAGAGACATTGTGGATCGCCGGTGAACGAAGTCTGTGAAGGTTTGGGAGTCTACCTTGAAGACTTACCAGAGTGATTGGGCGAGGTCTATGTGACCTTAGCTCAAGGGGAATACGGTGAGGACTGGGTGTCCTGAGCTGCGTGTTCAGGACTGGGTGTCCGGGACTGTGTGTCCTCAGGTTTAAATACCTAGCCGCCCTAACCAGACGTACAGTTGTCACAGCAACTGGAACTGGTCCAACAAATCATTGTCTTCAACGAGTCACTGGTTTCATCCTTCCCTTCCCTTTACTTACTGTTAGTCCTTGTGAAGTCATTGCACGATTGCACTATCTTTTGTCTTCACTGAGTAACTGCGTGTTCTGTTTGGCTTCATAATATCTTCCTACCCGATCCTTACTACCTAGCTGCTATTATTCATTGTGCTTTCACTTCATTGAATACTTGACTATGGTTTACCTAGTGTAGTCTACCTTCCGCTGCATGGTAATAGGTTTATTTCTATCGTTTGTCTTCGAAACTTCCACGTTTTGAAGACTTTCATAAAAATCGCCTATTCACCCCCCCCTCTAGTCGACATAACGCACTTTCAGATGGTCTTCTCGGAGCCACTCTTCACATCCGGCACATTGTGGTGCCTCATCAACTTAATCTGACAGTGACGCGCCATCTTCTCAGCAACATGAGCCTTGTAGAGCTTCTTCTGAATGTGAGACTGCAGGCAAAAGGTCTTCTTGATCTTTGATGTCAGCTTCTCAACCCACGAGGGCTGGACCCCAGGCTCTAGCTCAGAGTCCTCGTCGTCCGAGGTAGCAAACACATCCTCCTGATTTCCTGAAGCAAAGCAAGGGGTCTTATGCTTCTTATTCCTAAGCTCCTTGACCTCATGCTCTATGAGGTTGGCAGGGGTGGTGAGAGGCTCTCTTGGATGGATTTCCCATATAGTGCTCAGAAACTGCATCACAAAAGGAGCATATATAGGTACCTTGCGGTACAACACCATATTGTACATCTCCTCCCATAGCCACTTGGAGACATCAAACGTGGCACCTGATCCCCTCTTGGTCTTCATGGTCACAAGCAAATCCACCGGATAACCATAGATATCATCTTGATCCCCAACTTTGGGAAGTAGCACACAACGGAACACACGATGCATAATGTCATAGACTAGCATAAGATCATTGGACTTTCCCACAATGCCATGTCCAGGGATGTATAGAGGGGAAAGCTTCACCTTGTCCATGGGGTGAGCACGGTCATGAGGACGGATGCCACCTTGACCCTCAATCCCGGCATCCTCATAACCAAGAGCATTGTAGAAAGGTCTCCACGGGACATGAAAGAACTCATCACGACACATAAAGGAGAGGTGACGTTCCTCATCAGAGACAAAGTGGACTGTAGCATAGAACTGATGGACGAGCTGCACATCGAAATCACAATCCACAGTCATGAGCTTGATCAAATCAAACTCTTCACAGATCGCCAGAGCTTCTCCAAACTAATCAAGGTGGTTCCTCCAATGATCGATGTTAATGGACCACATCCAGGTGAACTTGTTCTTGTGATGCTCGAACACTTCTGACACAATCCTCATCTGTAACTCATTCGGAACCGAGGGTTGTTCCAACGGGGATTTGGTGCAAGAGTGTATGGATCCTGGAAACAAAACTTTTACCAGTCCGGCATCTTCCATTTATGCATGGGCACCGCAACATGTTGCTTGGCAGCATCCGACTTCTCCCGGCGAGTGGCCTTGGTAGGAATCACCACCTCCTAATAGTCCTCGTTGTCATCCGAAGGTTTGCCCCTACGGGCCCTCTTCTTGGTGTTTTGCAGCTTCCGAGCAGCATGGGAACTAGAACCACCTGCAGACACACACGGAGAGCACATAGAAACCCCAACAAAGATGAGAGGAATGTATACAAGAGCAGAGGAATAGGTCTCATGTAAGTGGGTAGAAGAGAAACCGTGTATACAGGTTTAGACAAACCGGTTGTTCCCGTCGGACCACTGGTAGTACCGCTCGAGCAGTAGTACCGCTCGCAAGGAGCGGTAGTACCACTGAGAGCGAATCCGCTAAGTGGAAGGACGGGAACCGCCCGTTCTCGAATCTATATGCCATATTCCTACCTCTACATATGCACAGGAAACAGACGGAGGCTATACGGATCTCTCCCACCAACCATTTGGCCAAAAAAGTGGGAATACAAGCAATGCCCTAGATTTGGATTCAAAACGAGGAACACTAAGAAGGAGAAGAGCAGGGCATTACCGGTATCCATGGAAGATATCGAAGAGGAGGCGGCCTCCACGGAGCGGATCGATGAAGGACCGACCGATCCGGAGGGCCTGAGTGCGCTCCGGGGCGAGGGACGAAGTAACCAGCGGCCATGGGTAAGAGGAAGGACGAGCACGAAGGGGAAAAGAGAAACCCCTTCTGCCCAGTCCCCTTAAACAAGCCCTAGATGTCAGCCGGTAGTACCGCTCCTAGGAGAGGTAGTACCGGTCCTGTAGCTACCTGGTGGTTGAGAGCGGCACTTCCGCTCCAGAAGCAGCGGTAGTACCGCGTCTAAGCACCGGTAGTACCGGTCAGAGATACTGGTAAAGGCAGGAGCGGTAGAACCGCTCATGCAGGACCTGAAGTAGCCCTGAGACTGTACAACAGGAGGGAAGACCGGTAGAACCGGTCTGACCACCGGTTGTACCATCAGGTTGCAACAGCCCAAGCACAAAAGGAGATCAAACTTGTGTACATTTAGAAAGATGGCTTGGGATGAGGAGGCTTAGGATGGAATGAAGACACTGTAATATGATGAAGAAGACTCTCAAGAGTGCAAGAAGCAAACAAGGAAAGCCACTCTTTAGAGAATTCAAACATCTAGGAGACCGAAAAGAGCCAGGCAAAAAGAAACACACAACAAGGAAGAACACCTAAGCTCAAGGGCGGTGGCCGGAGCCACCAATGTTTGAGTTAGAAGGGTATGGCACCGCGAAGAATTATCCTTGGGCCCATGACCAAAAACTCATCTTTGAATCACAAGTACCATCAACAATGGCTAATGTGAAAGAATTGATCAATTTATGCATAACGGGGGAGGGAGAGTTCATTGAGAGAACAACACTCCCCCTATGTCCATGCCTACACCTAAACAAGATAACAAGTTGAGTATGGTGGGGTGTGCAAGGGTTCAAGCAACATTGCTCGAATCAATGATATTTAGCTCATGCCTTAACTCGCGAAATCTTGCTTCATCCAAGGGCTTCATGAAAATATCTACAAGGTTATCATGAGTGTTGATGTAGTTGAGCTCGATCTCCCCTCGCCTAATGTGATCCCGGATGAAGTGGTACCGAATCTTAATAAGCTTCGTCTTGAAGTGTTGCACCGGGTTGAGAGAAATCTTGATGCCACTTTCATTATCACACCAAAGAGGCACTTTGTCACAAGTGACACCGTAATCCTTTAAAGTTTGCCTCATCCAAAGAAGTTGTGCACAACAACTCCCAGCGGCCACATACCCCACTTCGATGGACGAGAGCGAAACGCCTCCCCCTGTCTCCCCGCCTCCTGGGGCGGACGACCCTGAGGTGTCATCACGGAGGCGGTTATGTCGGTGTCAAAACCGGCGGATCTCGGGCAGTGGGTCCCGAACTGTGCGTCTAAGGCTGATGGTAACAGGAGGCGGGGGACACAATGTTTACCCAGGTTCGGGCCCTCTCGATGGAGGTAATACCCTACTTCCTGCTTGATTGATCTTGTTGATATGAGTATTACAAGAGTTGATCTACCATGAGATCATAGAGGCTAAACCCTAGAAGCTACCCTATGATTATGATTGTTGTTGTCCTACGGACTAAACCCTTCGGTTTATATAGACACTGGAGGGGGCTAGGGTTACACGGAGTCGGTTACATAGAAGGAGATCTACATATCCGAATCGCCAAGCTTGCCTTCCACGCAAAGGAGAGTCCCACCTGGACACGGGACGAAGCCTTCAATCTTGTATCTTCATAGTCCAACAGTCTGGCCAAAGTATATAGTCCAGCTATCCGAGGACCCCCTAATCTAGGACTCCCTCAGTAGCCCCTGAACCAGGCTTCAATGGCGATGAGTCTGGTGCGCAGATTGTCTTCGGCATTGCAAGGCGGGTTCCTTCTCCGAATACTCCATAGAAGATTTTGAACACAAGGATCGTGTCTGGCTCTGGAAAACAAATTCCAGATACCACCATAGAGAGTACAATATTCCAGAAATCTAATCTGCTCACAACTTTTCATATCGTGACATCCTGCCGTGGTCCGGTTATTACGAACTGTTTTCCCAGCCTGCCACTACACGTGTTACGAGGCAGTTTTATTACCATGTCTTGTCAAAGCAGAGATCGTGTTCCCCTTATCACGGGATTCTCATCAATACGGGTGTGGGTAAACCAACCGTGCCATCAATCGCGGCGCTTGGGGAGTAAGCGATTTCATGGGGCAAGTGGGGAGGCGCACAGTTTCTACCGCCTTTATAAAGGGACAAGGATTCCTCTTTTTCACCCATGCCTCCTTCTTCCCCTGCCCATCCATTCTCGCGCACTCGAGCTCCAGCGCCCAAGTTCTCATCTTATCCGCAAAGCCATTCCAAACATGTCCAGAGCGGGAGGCAAGTGGATGGTCTCCTCCGTTACGGAGGAGGACATTACGAAGCTCCGGGAAGCCGGATACCTGGCCGCAGACATCGCGCACCGGCTCCTAGATGCGGGGCAGATCATCCCTACTCCAGAACCCCATGAGAGGGTTGTATTCCTCACCCACTTCGTCCGCGGACTGGGATTTCCCCTCCACCCATTTGTCCGCGGGCTCATGTTCTACTACGGGCTGGACTTCCATGATCTGGCCCCCAATTTCATCCTCAACATCTCAGTGTTTATCGTCGTGTGCGAGGCCTTCCTCCGCATCAAGCCCCACTTCAGCCTGTGGCTGAAAACCTTCAACGTGAAACCAAAGGTGGAGGTCGACCAGCAAGCGCAGTGCGGATGCGCCATGGTGGGAAAAATGCCCAACGTCACTTGGCTCGAAGGCTCCTATGTCGAGACCATGAAGGGGTGGCAATCGGGGTGGTTCTACATCACCGAGCCGCGCGACACCAACTGGGTGGCGGCCCCCGAATTTCGATCCGGCATCCCAACGCTGCTCACCTCCTGGAAAGAGAAGGGCCTATCCTGGGGTTCATCGGTGGAGCTGACCGGACTCTAGAGCTGTGTTAAAAATATGATAAGCAAGAAAATCAAGCTTGTAAACGTGGTCCAAGTCATGCTCTTCCGCCGGATCCTTCCGTGTCAAAGACGGGCATTCAATATGTGGGAGTTCGACCCGGCCAAGCACCAGACGCTATGAGAGCTTTTTGACACGATGCACAAAGACGTCTGGAAGGTGCTGTTCAAGGCCGCCGAGGTACCTCCTCCCCTTACCGAGGATCGCGGACTTAGCGCAAAGCGCCCTGCCAATCTGGTAAGCTCTTTATATCTCACAAGATGTTCCTTTCCCCAATATAATCATGTGAGGGATCTGAGCCTCCATGCCATTTTAACAGGACTGGGTAGCGACAGCAGAGCAGATTGATTGTCCGGCCCCACTGCCCGAAGATCTAGCAAAGGCTCTCTTAATGGAGATGCTGGTTCCGGCGCCCTATGAGGCACCGGAGAAGAAGGCCAAGAAGAAGGCCGCGGGGACCAGGAAAGGTCTCCGGCGCAAGGTTGTATTGGACTCATCGTCCGAAAACACCGAGGCGCACTCCTCCCACGAAAACGAGGAGGCGGAAGAGGAAAGTTCTCCCCCCCCCCAATCGGGGGGGGGACAAGAAAAGGAAGGCCGCCCCATCTGGGGAGGCCGAAGTGTCCAAGAAGGGAAGGACCCTCCTTCCGGACCACTCCACAATAGTCGCTTATAGCGACAAGGAGTGGTTGCCCAGAGACAAGCCCCTGGCGAAGTCGTAAGTATCCGGATACTATAATAGTTCTGGTATGTTTTGTTTTATGGCTTCTTATCATGTCAAACATGATCGTGCAATCCATCCAAAGCCCACATCGACGTGTCCTCTTTGGATGGGTCTTTGGGCCAGTTGGCGATGAACAGTGATTCACTCCCGATAGCCACCTCCCCCTGGCCCACGGACGACATCGATGTGTTGTCTCACAGGGCACCGGACCAAGGGGAGATAATTCTGGAAGCACCCCAAGGCGACATCCCAGATGCCGGGTGCATGGGGGGTAAGACCCCCATGGGTTCTAATGACGGGGGCCGCAGCAAGTATGTCCCCCAGCCGGATACTGCACCGGAACCTCTAGTGGTTCTGGATTCTGTCAGGCGACCCCTCGCAAAGGGGGGCAAGCCGTCTGTGCTGATGGCCTTTATCCATCCAGAGGCATCGGACAACTTGCTGGAAGCGCTTCGCGGCGCTTCCATTGACGAAGAGCACCGCACCATCATGAGTGCCATGGTCGAGAAGGTTCGGTCCGCCAAAAGCGGATTGACCGAAGCCTGTGCCAGCCTCCTAACAGGCTTTGAGGTAAGTAATCAAATTATGAGAAAATATCACAACATAGATAGTAGCCCCTGATGCTTTGTTTGGTGTTCGCAAAGAAAGGCCAAACAGAGGATCAAATAACAATCACAGGAGTCTAATCAGAATATGTCTATGTGAATAAGCAGGCTTCGCTGCTGGCCGCTGCTGCTCGTACTGCGGAGGTCTCCGAACTGAAGCGGGACCTTGAGTGGTCCAAGGAAGAGCTCGGCCTTACCAAGAGGCAGCTCAAAGAGAACTAAGGTAAGTGATACCCCATCTGTATATTGATAAAGAAAAATGTGGTCATTAGATCATAGGATCATCATGAATTTTGCTAGGGGCCACGACCGAAGTGGCGGGCCTGAAGAAGGCGCTGTCCGAGGCCGAAGAGAGAGTGCCAAGGAGCGCATCGAGCGCGAGAAGCCAGAGGCCCGAGTCGGCGAGGTTCAGCAAGAGCTCAAGAATTTCGTCAAGAAATACGAGTCCTTGGAGTGTGACTCTAAGATGCAGGGGTCCGAGCTTGCGATGGCCCTCAAGAACGCACAAAATGCCAAGGCCGAAGCCCAAAAGGCCCTCCAGGAGATTCAGGCGGTCAAGAAGATAGCGGTGGGTAAGGCCTTCATTATGCAAAGCAAGAATGTGAAGGAGACTTTCCTTTTACTTACCCGAATTCGGAGCTCTCCGGAGCGTTCGCAGATCTACCACGCAGCGTATCAGATGCCGCGGAGTTCTACCGGGTCAAGGAAGGGAGCTCGATGGAAAAGTTGTTCTGGTCTCAATATGCCGGGACCGAACATCCGATGCCCTTGAGCGACCAGCTGAAGCAACTGGCCGAGCTTCACAAGGCGGCCGAACTGGCCATGAAGGGTCTCATAGTCCGGATGTGGCCTGGCGAGCCCCTACCTGGCAGCTACTTCGACCTGGTAAAGCGGCTTGTGAATGCCTGCCCACGGTTTGAAGTCATAAAGCGGTCCGTCTGCATTGAAGGTGCGTGGAGGGCCTTTGCCCGTGCGAAAGTGCACTGGGCGAAGATGGATGCCGGAAAGCTGGTGAAGGAGGGGCCATCAGAGGGCAAGGAGCAACGCCACCCCGAAAAGTATTATGACAGTGTCCTGAAGGGTGCCCGCCTTGTGGCGGAGGAATGTGCTAAGGATGTAATATTTGAATGAATGTACTCATGTGATCCTGTAATATGAAAACGAGTTCATGTGCGCTATATAACGATTGTCGATTTAAAATATTACCTTCTGCGCGTCTGTTTATAAGATCTGAGAGTTGGCCAGTCGTCGCCTTCTACCCCCATGTAACTAGTACTGAGGTGTTCAGGATAAATCTTAAACACTCTTTATCCAATTTTTTTTGGTCCTTTAAGGAGGTGTTTAGCGCAGCGAACAAGGCAATCGGACTATACAGCTTTATCACTCTCACTTAGCCATAGAAGTCGACAATTTTAAATTTTGGCGAAGTCCCTAGTATTCAGAAGGCCGAACTTGGGGCGCTATATACGCCTAAATCAGACAAGGCCGATTCCTCGCCCAAAGCGGAAAAAATCTTTAAGGATTTGAGACCTCTCGAACAGCAACCAGCTCTCGCCGCATCATGACAGTCAGTTTTCGGCTTTCTCTACTGAGGTGCTCGTCCCAAAGAACCGGGACACAATCGCAGTAGTTCTCCCAGTGCTACCTTAGCCGATATAGCGGAACGTAAGGTACCAAAACATGGGAGCCGGGCAAACCCAACTATTGACCCAAGACATGATTCGGAGCTGATGCATATAATGCTATAAGTTCGGGATGCCGCACTGTCGAAAGTGTTCAGACTTTTCTTGCCATGTTATGGGGTATACTGAAGCCCCTGGCGCACTGGACGTACCAGAATGTACGGGTGCAATTTGTCATAAATAAGCAGACAGGGAAAAAAGATGAAGAAATGCAATAATAAGCTAACGCTATACATTGTTATTTAAATGATACATCCAAGCGTATGTATACAAGTAGTGTAATAAGCAAAAATAGGACTATTTGACATGTCCTATCCAAGGGCAAGCTACGTGTGGGTATGTAAAATAGGTATAGCGATCGTTATCAGAGACCACCTGGGGATTCCCTTGTACGTCAAAGCTTCTTGCTTCCTTGGTGTTTCCTTCCCGTGATGGGTCCGATAATCAGGCTATCGGAGAGGGCCTTCAGAGAATAGGGTCCTGAAAGGAAGAAAATGGTAAAGATGTACGGGTCTTGAGGTGGTTGAGCCGCATTGTGGGCCGTGCCATAGCCATGCCTCCGCCTATGCCCATGGTATCTTTAGTGCGTAATTATGTACGTGCGGCACAAATTTCGCCGCTTGACTGGGACTAGGACGGAGGACGAGTTGCTAGGCGAGCTCTGAACGTGCCGGGAAATCCTGTTGCAGGGTACTCCGGACTCGCTTGAAGGTGTCCGGGGGCTTTATCGCCGAATTGGCGGTTTGCCTCAGAAGGCTACTTTGTACTTCTGCTGCGAGGGCCGCAGTGTGCTCCTCCGTACGGAGCTAGCGTTCTGTGTTTCCATTAACTGTTATAACCCTGCGAGGTCCTGGCATTTTGAGCTTGAGGTATGCATAATGTGGTATCGCATTGAATCTGATGAATGCGGTTCGTCCGAGCAGTGCGTGATAGCCGCTGCGGAAGGGGACGATATCGAAGATAAACTCCTCACTTTGGAAGTTGTCCGGAGATCCGAAGACCACTTCCAGTGTGATTGAGCCCGTGCAACATGCCTCTACACCTGGTATGACACCTTTAAAGGTGGTTTTTGTGGGTTTGATCCTCGAGGGATCAATACCCATTTTGCGCACTGTATCCTGATAGAGCAGGTTTAGGCTGCTGCCACCGTCCATAAGGACTCGAGTGAGGTGAAATCTGTCAATGATGGGGTCAAGGACCAATGCGGTAGAATCGCCATGACGGATACTGGTAGGGTGGTCCCTGCGATCGAAAGTGATCGGACAAGAAGACCATGGGTTGAACTTTGGGGCGACTGGCTCCATCGCATAGACGTCCCTTAGTGCACGCTTCCGTTCCCACTTGGGAATATGGGTTGCGTATATCATGTTTACCGTTTTCACTTGGGGAGTAAATTTCTTCTGTCCTCCTGTGTTCGGCGGCCGGGACTCCTCCTCCTCGTCACTATGTAGCCCCTTTTCATTCTTTTCGGCATTCAACTTGCCGACCTGTTTGAACACCTAGCATTCTCTGTTGGTGTGGTTGGCTGGTTTATCGGGGGTGCCGTGAATTTGGCACGAGCGATCGAGTATGCGGTCCAAACTGGACGGGCCCGGATTGCTTCTTTTGAACGGCTTTTTCCGCTGACCAGACTTATTGCCACTGAATCCGGCATTGACTGCCGTGTCTTCGGCATTGTCGCCGTTGTTGCGGCGCTTGTGTCTGTTGCGACATGGCTTTCCATTGCTATCTCTGGCATCTGAATTGCCAGGATTTCTTGATGTGTTGTTGATGCGAGCCAGCCAACTGTCCTCGCCCGCACAAAAGCGGGTCATGAGTGTCGTGAGGGCTGCCATGGACTTTGGCTTCTCTTGGCCGAGGTGTCGGGCGAGCCACTCATCGCGGATGTTATGCTTAAATGCCGCTAAGGCCTCTGGACAGTCGACAATTTGGTTCTTTTTAGTTAGGAACCGAGTCCAAAATTTCCAGGCTGACTCCTCGGGCTGTTGGGTTATGTGACTCAAGTCATCAGCATCTGGTGGTCGCACATAAGTGCCCTGGAAGTTGTCAAGGAATGCGTCTTCCAAGTTCTCCCAACTGCCAATGGAGTTTGCCGGCAGGCTATTCAGCCAGTGCCGAGCCGGCCCTTTGAGTTTTAGTGGGAGGTACTTGATGGCATGTAGATCGTCACCACGGGCCATGTGGATGTGGAGGAGGAAATCTTCAATCCATACCGCGGGGTCTGTTGTACCATCATATGATTCAATGTTCACGGGTTTAAACCCTTATGGGAATTCGTGATCCATTACTTTGTCGGTGAAGCATAGGGGGTGTGCGGCGCCTCTGTGTCGGGCTATATCACGACGCAGTTCATACGAGTATTGTCTGCTGTATTCAGCCCGGCCGGATTTGCTTTTAGTATATATGGCATGACGGTCGTCGTCACGCGTTGGGGCGCGCCCCCATGATCCGTAGATCGATCTTGTATGTCCTGCTTTGTTTTCCAATACGTCTCGCAGGTCCTGCGTGTAGCCCCGGGCCTTGGTGTTTTTGTTTGACTGGCGATGGGGTGCGGGCTGGACTTCGGGCTAATACGCCGCTTTGTCTCGGCCACGAGGTGGCCGGTCAGCCGCATCATACGCTGCTAGTGTAGGCTTTAATGCTTCCTCCTCGAGTTAGGGTAGCAACCTGCGCTCTGGGTAACTTTTCGTTGGGCGCTCGAGTTTGTATTCCTCGGTTCCCAGGACCTCGGTCCATCTATCCGCTAGCAGATCTTGATCAGCTTGAAGCTGCTGCTGCTTTTTCTTCAGGCTTTTTGTTGTGGCTATAAGCCGGTGCTTGAAGTGCTCCTGCTTGACGGGATCCTCAGGCACAATGAATTCTTCGTCGCCGAGGCTCACCTCGTCTTCGGAGAGGGGCATGTAATTGTCATCCTCTGATTCTCCGTCTGTCGCCTGTTCCTTAGGGCTGGCTTGCCCATCCTCTCGCTCAAAGCCTGGCTGGAGGGGATTGTCTTCGTCTTCGGCACTATCCGCAGCGTTATTGTCTCTTGTGCCGGTATCGCTGCTTTTGCTATGGCGGGGCTTAGAGTGGCGCCGATGATGCCGGTGCTTAGATTGCTTCTCGAGGGGATTATCCTCCGTTGCCTTATTGCCTTCGCTTTCTTTGGGGGTGTCCACCATATATCTATATATCATATGATGAGGTGGCTGTCCAGCGCCCTGTGGGCGGTGGTTCCTGTTCTTCTCCTGCATTTTCGTCCATACCGTCGATGTCTTCGGAGCCGAAATCAAACATGTCGGTTAAGTCGTCGACAGTGGCTATTAAGTGGGTGGTGGGTGGGGAACGAATTTCTTCGTCCGCTTCCCACTCGAGCCGGACATAGTTCGGCCAAGGGTCTCCTGACAAGGAGAGAGACCTCAATGAATTTAGCACGTCGCCCAAGGGCGAGTGCTGAAAGATATCCGTGGAGGTAAACTCCATGATCGGTGCCCAATCAGATTCGATAGGCATGGACGCAAGCAGTTCAGAGCCTCTGGCTGGGGATGAATCTAGGGGTCCGATGACACAGGTTTCATAGGAGGTGAAGTCAGTATTCGGCTCTATCGCCGCTGGGTGTGAGACCTCTGTGGCGGGGTCCATCCACCGTCCTCGGATGGCACGATCTGCTCCGGATTGAGGGCCGGAGTAGCCGCAGGTGTGATCTCCCGAACACCGTCCGACAGCAGGGCCAAGTCATGCTCGTCGTGACTGTGCAGCGCACCTGACATGGGCTCAAATCCGTCGAAGATCAAGTCTCCGCGGATGTCGGCAGTATAGTTCAAGCTTCCAAACCTGACCTGATGGCCAGGGGCGAAGCTCTCGATCTGCTCCAAATGGCCAAGTGAGTTGGCCTGCAGTACGAAGCCGTTGAATACGAAGATCTGTCTGGGGATAAAAACCTTACCCTGGATCACGCCGTTGCCGATGATCGAAGGAGCCATCAAGCCTTTATCATGACAGCACAGTGGAACTCTCAATGAAAGCACCAATGTCGGTGTCAAAACCGGCGGATCTCGGGTAGGGGGTCCCGAACTGTGCGTCTAAGGCTGATGGTAACAGGAGGCGGGGGACACAATGTTTACCCAGGTTCGGGCCCTCTCGATGGAGGTAATACCCTACTTCCTGCTTGATTGATCTTGATGATATGAGTATTACAAGAGTTGATCTACCACGAGATCGTAGAGGCTAAACCCTAGAAGCTAGCCTATGATTATGATTGTTGTTGTCCTATGGACTAAACCCTCCGGTTTATATAGACACCGGAGGGGGCTAGGGTTACACAGAGTCGGTTACAAAGAAGGAGATCTACATATCCGAATTGCCAAGCTTGCCTTCCACGCAAAGGAGAGTCCCACCCGGACACGGGACGAAATCTTCAATCTTGTATCTTCATAGTCCAACAGTCCGGCCAAAGTATATAGTCCGGCTGTCCGAGGACCCCCTAATCCAGGACTCCCTCAAGAGACACACAACTTTGCTTCTTGGAAGACCAACTTACCAAAGAGCAACCAAGAAATTGGCACCCTCCGGAAGTGGACTTCCTATCCACTTTGTCTCCCGCCCAATCGGAGTCCGAATATCCCATAAGCTTGAAGTTGGATCCTCTTGGGTACCATAAGCTAAAGTTTGGGGTATGAGACAAATATCGAAAGATTCGCTTGACCACCACAAAGTGGCTTTCCTTAGGTGCGGCCTGAAACCGTGCACAAATTCCCACACCCAACATGATATCCGGTCTAGATGCATAAAGGTAAAGCAAGGAGCCTATCATGGAGCGATATACCTTTTGATCCACCGCTTTACCATTGGGATCAATGTCAAGTTGGTACTTGGTGGGCATTGGAGTGGAGGCCGGCTTGACATCACTTAGCTTGAATCTCTTTAGCATGTCTTGAGTGTATTTGGCTTGGTTGATGAAGGTTCCTTCTCTTCTTTGTTTGACTTCGAATCCAAGGAAGAACTTCAACTCTCCCATCGAAGACATCTTGAACTTAGAGGTCTTGAGAGCGGCAAATTCCTCATTGAAAGCTTTGTTAGGGGAACCAAATATAATATCATCAACATATAGTTGGCACACAAACAACTCCCCTTTGACCTTCTTAGTAAAAAGAGTGGGATCAATTTGCCCAACTTCAAATCCACGATCTTGCAACAACTCGGTAAGGTGGTCATACCACATACGTGGGGCTTGCTTAAGGCCATAGAGTGCCTTATTGAGTTGATACACATGATCGGGGAAGTAGGGATCCTCAAACCCGGGGGGTTGCTTGACATATACCAACTCATTAAAAGGACCATTAAGAAAAGCACTCTTCACTTCCATTTGTTGTAAGTTAAAGTTATGATGGGAAGCATAAGCAATCAACAAACGAATGGATTCAAGGCGAGCGACGGGAGCAAAGGTTTCACCGTAGTCGATACCCTCGACTTGGGAGTAGCCTTGTGCTACCAATCTTGCCTTGTTGCGAACTATGGTCCCATGAGCATCTTGCTTGTTCTTGAATATCCACTTGGTTCCAATGACATTGTGGTTCCCTGTTGGCCTTGGCACCAATCTCCACACCTTGTTGTACTAGAAGTTGTTGAGTTCATCATGCATGGCATTGAGCCAATCCGGATCTTCGAGCACCTCATAGACCTTTTGGGGTTCAACACAAGAGACAAACGCGTGATGTTCACAATAGTTTGCCAATTTTATATGAGTGCTTACCCCCTTTTGAATGCTTCCAAGCAGATTCTTCATGAGATGACCCTTGGTGGAGAGCTTGGATGCAATCTTGGCGGCACGGCGCTCCAATTCCTCCTCGGGGGTGAGTCGGGGAGCGGTCACTTGATCATCTTGAGCGCCGTCGTGAGATTGTTCTTGATCTTGAGGAAGTTCTTGATCTTGAACTTGCTTAGAGGAGAGAACTTGACCTTGGGCATCACTTGATGTTTCAACACCATCTTGAGACTGATCTTGCCCTTGGTCTTATTCTTGAGGTTGAGGGACTTCACTTTGTTCTTCGGAAGCGTGTGGGACTTGGGTTGGTGATGGCTCCACTTGAATGGAGCATTGTCCTTCTCCTTCGGCCACAAGGGGTTCCTCAATGGGTAGGATAAAACCAACTCCCATTCTTCTTATGGCTTGAGGAGGAATTTCATCACCTACATCACAAGTGCTCCTCCACTTGGGAGCCATTATTCTCATCAAACTCCACGTTACATGTCTCCTCAATATGTCCCGTGGACTTATTGAGGACACGGTAAGCATGAGAGTTTGTAGCATAACCAACAAATATGCCCTCATAAGCTCTAGCCTCAAATTTAGACAAACGAACACCTTTCTTGAGAATGAAACACTTACACCCGAACACCCGAAAGTACTTGAGGTTGGGCTTGTTACCGGTGAGTATCTCATATGGAGTCTTGTTCAAGCCTTTGCGGAGATAGAGCCGATTTTATGCATGACATGCGGTGTTAATGCCTTCGGCCCAAAAGTTGTATGGAGACTTGAACTCCGCCATCATGGTCCTTGCCGCATCCATCAACGTCCAGTTCTTCCTCTCCGCTACGCCATTTTTTGAGGGGTGTAAGGTGCGGAATATTGATGCTTGATCCCCTCATCACTAAGAAACTCATCCAAGGTGTAGTTCTTGAACTCGGTGCCGTTGTCACTTCTTATTGTCAAGATCTTTGCATTGTGTTGATGTTGGGCTTCATTTGCAAAGTCAATGACAGTTTGTTGGGTCTCGCTCTTCCTCTTGAAGAAATATACCCAAGTGTATCTTGAATAGCCATCCACAATCACCAAGCAATACTTTCTACCCCCAAGACTATCAAAGGATGGAGGCCCAAAAAGATCCAAATGAAGGAGCTCCAAAGGCCTCTTCAAGTAAATGATAGTCGTGGGAGGGTGAGCCTTTTCCTGTAGCTTTCCTTTGATACAAGCACTGCAAGCACGATCTTTAGCAAAATTAACATTTGTTAGTCCACGGAAATGGTCCCCCTTGAGAAGACTTTGCAAAGATCTCATATTGACATGGGCTAAACGGCGATGCCAAAGCCATCCCACATCAACTTTAGCCATTAGGCATGTCGCGGTCTTAATGGGTCGCTCCAAAAAGTTAATCACCTAGAGACCGTTCTCGACATGCCCAACAAAGGCTACTTTAAGAGTCTTGCTCCACAAGAGGGCCACGGTATCAACATCAAAGAAAGTGGCAAAGCCCATGAGTGCAAGTTGTCGAACAGAAAGTAAATTGTATGCAAGGGACTCAACAAGCATGACCTTCTCGATCGTGAGATCATGAGAAATGACTACCTTGCCAAGTCCCAATACCTTAGAGGACGAGGCATCACCCCACTCGACATTGGTGGGCATAGATGGAATCTTTTGAACATCCACCACCAAGTCCTTTCTTCCGGTCATATGATTAGTTTCTCCACTATCGAGCAACCATGATCCCCCACCGGAAGCAAACACCTACAAGAAATCAATGCTTGGTTTTAGGTACCCATTTTGTAATGGGTCCTTTGATGTTAGTAATAAGGGTCTTAGGAACCCAAATAGACCATTCAATGTATTCATCAGAACAACCAACAAATTTGGCATAAACATGTCCATCACTAGCACGGCATAACACATAAGAAGGGTTAAAGTCACCGACTTTGTTGGGAAGGGAAGTGTTGCCCTTCTTGGCATCACCACCCTTCATGGTGTTCTTCTTATCCTCCTTAGTAGCACCCTCTACCTCCTTCACAAAGGTTTTCTTGAGAGGAGCAGGTCATTTGGCCTTGTCATTCTTCTTCTTGTTCTTGGACTTGGGCGCGTACCCAATCCCTTCCTTGGCCACAACTTCCTTTTGATTGCTCAAAAGGTCGTTGAGGTTCTTCTCGCCTTGTATGCAAGACACAAGCCCTTTCCCAAGTTGCTCATTCAACTTAGCATTCTCCTCAACAAGATGCACATGCTCACAACATGGGTTAGTGGCATTTTCATTATCAATCAAGACCATATGAGGAAATGTGACTTTCTCCTTGGTTAGCTTTACTTGGAGTTGATCATGGGACTCTTTGAGGCTAGCATGAGTACCCTTCAAGACCTTGTGAGCCTTGTCAAGTAAGTCAAACTCCTCTTTGAGTCTAGCAAGATCAACCCCAAGCTTGGCCTTCTCGGAGGTTAGCACATGAGAGACAACAAGAGCATGATCAAGATCTTTCTTTAACTTAGCATGATCATTGTTGTGTGACTCCTCAAGAGCCAAACGAAGACCATGCTCTTCCTCAAGGGCATTGGAAAGATCCGAGATCTCATCGGCATAGTCATGACTATGCCCCTCCATCTTAGAGATGGTATCTTCGTGAGCCTCGATCATGTTATTGGCTTCACCAAGTTGTTCCAAGAGAGCAACGAAGTGCTTCTTGGATTTACCCTTGAGTTTACTCATAAAAGACTCAAACTCATTCTCCTCCACACTAGAACCCTCATCTTCATCAATGCAATCCGTCAAAGAAGGATTATTAATGATGGTAGTTTTGAGGTTGGGGGTTACCTTGTTGGTGGCTTTAGCCATGAGGCACTTGGCGGTGATGCTCTCATTGGGGGAGTCGAAGAGAGACACCCGTGGAGTTGTCGCAATGGCAATGGAGGCCATGGCAACTGACTCACCATATTCATATTCATCATCATCATCCTCATCCTCATTGTACTCTTCTTGGACCACCAACACCTTGGGAGGAGTCTTCTTGGTGAAGTTGCTCTTGTTGGGGAAAGACTTGGCCTTGTCCTTTCGGATGAGCTTGCCACCATTGTATCCCCTCTTCTCATAGGGACATTACGCAACAAAGTGGCTCACATTGACACAATTATAGCAAGTCCTCACTCGTTGCTTGACCTTCGCTCCACTTGAGTTGTTCTTATTGAAGTTGGGCCTTGTGTTCTTCCTGCTCCAAAATTGCCTTGAAGCAAGAGCCATGTGTTCATGATAGGCATACTTTGTATCTTCAGGATTGCTTTCCTCTTCTTCCTCTTCTTCTTCTTCTTCTTCCACACTAACCTTGGCCTTCAATGGAAGGTTGGGCTTCTTGTCTCTTTGAGAACGTACCACCGCATTGTCGGCGGTCTTGTCCAAGATGCTCATAGCCACAAACTCATCCAACACTTCACTTGAGGACAACGTGTGGAAGTCCGGCCTTTGACGAATGATGGAGGACATGGCCTTGTGGTAAGGCATCATTGCCTTGAGGAATTTGCGCTTGATCCAATTGTCATCCGTGTCCTTGCTCCCATGATCTCGGAGTGAGACCGCGAGTTTGGTTACTCTCCAATAAAGCTCACGAGGTTCTTCATCTTCTTTCATTGCAAACTCATCGGCTTCATCTTGTACCACTTCATAGTTGGAGCGTTGAATGCTTGCGCTTCCCCGGTATAGGAAAACAACACAATGCCATGCATCTTTAGCCATGGCGAAGGGCCGAAGATGAGGGAGATCTTCGGATGGAATTGCATCTTGAATGATGAAGAGAGCATTCTCATTGAATTGATTATTCGCGGCTTCTCTAGGGGTGAAGTTGCTTCAGTCATGCGGATAGAAAACTTCTTCAATGATTCTCCAAATATTAGCATTCACATGATTTAAATGACGCTTAAAACGATAAACCCAAGAATCAAAGTCCTCATTTTTCACAATCTTAGGGGGAGGACCAGCATGTTTCAAATGAGTGGAAGGAATCAGTCCACCATAAACAAGTGGAGGTTCCACATGGGCAAAGATGCCGGTGCCATTTTTACCACTAGAAGAAGGAGCCTTTTCACTAGTAGCTTCCCCCTTGTCGGAGTTAGCATCCGTCACCTTGTTAGTGGGATCACCCACTTTCAACGGTGCGGTGGATAATTTAAGCCCTTCTATAAATTTATTAAACATGCTTTCAACCTCGGTCGTCATGGAGGTTTTCAATGTGTCCAAAGCCACATTGAATTCCTCATGAGAGACCGCGGTTCCCCCATCGGCCGTAGACAAGACCGGATTCACACCGGAGTGCTCCTACACACCGTCTACGGTGTCAACCATACTCTTCGGATGGCAAAGTCCTTAATAAAGAGACGAGGCTCTGATACCAATTGAAAGGATCGATATAGTTGACTAGAAGGGGGGGGTGTGAATAGGCAACTAATAATTTTTAGCTTTTCTTTACCAAATTAAACTTTGCATCAAAGTAGGTTGTCTAGATATGCAACTAGGTGAGCAACCTATATGATGCAACAAGAATAAGCACACAAGCAAGCAAGGGATATAACACAAATAAGCTTGCACAAGTAAAGGCACGAGATAACCAAGAGAGGAGCCGGTGAAGATGAGGATGTGTTACCGAAGTTCCTTCCTTTTGAGGGGAAGTACGTCTCTATTGGAGCGGTGTGGAGGCATAATGCTCCCCAAGAAGCCACTAGGGCCACCGTATTCTCCTCATGCCCTCACACAATGCGAGATGCCGTGATTCCACTATTGGTGCCCTTGAAGGCGGCAACCGGACCTTTACAAACAAGGTTGAGGCTCTCTCCACAACTTAAATGGAGGCTCCCAATGAAACCCCGGAGCTTCACCACAATGGAATGTGGCTCTGAAGTGACCTCTTCCATCTAGGGCGCCCAAGCACCCAAGAGTAACAAAATCCACACAAGAAAGTATGGGGGAATCAAATATCCTTTGGTGGAAGTGTAGATATAGGTCTCCTCCTTCAAACCCTAGAAAATCAACGAGTTTGAGTGGCTAGAGAGAGAGATCAGGCAAGAGAGCTTTAATGGCAGTAATGGAGGAGAGAGAGATGCAAGAGGTAGGTGGGAGGTAGGAGAAGCACCTCCTTAAATAGCCCCCCAAGATCCAACTGTTATGTGCAGAAACACATAGGAGCGGAACTTCTGGTGGCGCACCCGGTAGTACCGGTTTATCGGAACAAAACGAAAGTACTGCACAACCACCGCTCAACTATTGGGCCACATACAGAAAGTAAACCCCTCAGGCCGGTAGTTGGGGCGGAGGTTGGATCGGAACTACCGCTGGGCCATCAGTTCCTGGGCGGTGGGGTCCGAGGCGGTACTACCGCCCTGAACACTGGCAGTACCGGTTTATCAAGAAAAATCGGAACTACCGTTCCACCACCGGTCTACCACCGCACCCGGTACAGAAGGGAGTCACCCCTGAGTGGTACTAGGGGCGGTGGTCAGACCGGAACTACCGGCCAGCGGTACAACCGCTTAATGAAGCGGTACAACCGCCAAGAGCAGGACTGCACAAAACAGAGGATGGGGAACCTCTCTCTCCTCGAAGGGAGGGTATATGGTGGGTGCAGAGAATGTGTACGTGAAGGATTCACCCAATACCTTCCGATGTGGATTCCCTCTTAATAGTACGGATATCCTATGATCAAAGGAAATAAAATGTCGGAAACTCCATCTTCGATCTTTTCCACATAGAGGGAAAGCCTAACCATCTTGTGCCACACAAAGTGTATATACCTGAGAAAACTATGGTGCGCGATTAGTCCATGTGTGTTGTCATCATCACCAAAACCCTAAGGCAAAATATACCCTTACACCCCGGCATATAAAATGGCCTTGGTGATTATTATACACTCTATAAGATTACGTTTTGACGTATCAATCAGATTGCAGCGAACCAAATTCTTCTTCGGTATCGTCTTTACTTATAGACTTTATTCCGTCTCTTCAGTTGTCTCACGCACACACCTCGGCACAAATTGCCAAGGGCTCTATATGGCAACACATGCATTGCCAAACAAAAAGTCCGAACAGCTTTATAGCACAATTCGGCGTCCCGAGCTCGGCACTATATGCATCGGCTCTGAATCATGTCTTTGGTCAATAGTTGGGTTGCTTGGCTCCTATGTTTGCTACCTTACATTCTGTCTGATCGGCTAAGGTAGTAAAGGGAGAACTACTGTGATTGTGTTTCTGGTTCGTCCAGTTAAGCACCTCAGTAGAGAAAGCCGAAAACTGACTGTCATGATGCGGCGAGAGCTGGTTAGCCACTCGGTGACTTATTAAAATCTTTAGCAATTTTTTCCGTACTACACGAAGGACCCTTTTCCGGTCACCTATGCAATGCATCCGCATTGGGATAGCCACGTACAAACCAGGGGCTACTTTGTAGAGCCATCATCAAACTCATATGGCTAAGTGAGAGCAATAAAACCACATAGTCTGATTGCCTGGTTCACTGCACTGACACCTCCTTCATGGACCAAGACGTTGGGTTAAGTGTAGTCATGTGCAATTCCGAACAACCCAATAGTATCTACATGGGGGTTGAAGCCGATGACTGGGAACTCTCAGATATAAAAACGGCCGCATAGGAGGATAAAACTTTTAATAAAGGCATGAATATATTACAAAAGCCTTAGTTCATAATACAAACTCCCAAATAGTTCAGACTCATTCACTCGAACACTACATCCTTCGAGCATTGACCTTCTACAAGGCGGGCACCTTTTAGTACGTCCTCAAAATAGCGCTCCGGTGTGCGATGGTCCTTGCTTTCGGGCGGACCCTCAACTGCCACCTTTTCGGCCTTCAACTTCGCCCAATGCATCTTGACACGGGCGAAGGCCATTCGCGCTCCTTCTATGAAGGACCACCTCTTGACGGCGTCGATTTGGGGCAGCGCATCGACAAGATGCCGCACAAAGCCGAAGTAGCTGTCTAGAATGGCTTCGGTCGGCCACAACCAGACTATGACGTCCTTCATGGCCGGGCTAGACATCTTATGCAGCTCCGCCCATTGTGCCATCTGGTCATTTAGCAGTGCGGGACGCTCCTTCCCTGCAAACTACGACCAGAATAGCTTCTCCGTCGCATACCCCTCCTGGGCCCGGAAGAATTGGGCGGCATCCGCAGCACTCTTTGGCAAATCCGCATATGCGCCTGGAGAACTCCACAGTCGATTAAGCAAGGCATACCTCCGATCCCCAAATTTAGCCTGTAAAGGAAAGGGCTTACTAGCCGCTATCTGTCTGGCTTGATGGATTTCCTCGCGCGCTGCGCGGGATTCGAGCCATGCCTCCGTGGCGTCTTGAAGGGCCTTGGCAAGTTCGATCTCCTTCGCCTTATTTTCCTTTTCCAAGGACTCTCACTTGCGGCTAGTGTCCTTGAGCTCCTGCTCCACCTCGGTCACCCGTTCCTCGAAACGGCGCCGAGCGGCCTGTTCGGCCGTTAAGTCCGCAACCGCCTTATCAGCGGCCGCCTTGCTTACCCTCGCCCGCTCCTTGAATTGGGAAAGCTCACCCCTGAGGGTCTCAACCGCAGTGGCAGCATCCGTACAAACACGCTATTGCAGCTCTTGAGCTTCCACAGAAAATGGACACAAACATGCATAAAGTAGGATGTATCTTATAGCTCGCGTCTGGTTGAGCCGCATGTTAACAAGGACTAGGTCCTCATCGGCTCACGCCAGCTTCTATTCGAGTTCAGAAACCTCCGCGGTCTAGGCAGTCGCCGCTAACAGAGAGGCCTGTTTTAAACCAAATAACATAATATGTTACCACCTGACAACTGGTTATTGATCCTCTGCCCGCTTTTCTTCCAAAAAAACAAACAGAGCCTCATGGGCTACTACCTATATACATGCATATTTCTCATCAACATGATCGAAAACATTACATTGGGTACCTCGAAGCCTGCTAGCAGGATGGTGAAGGCTTCGTTCAGCCCGCTTTTGGCGGACTGAATCTTCTCAGCCACTGTACCCATCAGGATGCGGTGCTCATCCAGGATGGATGCACTTTGCAGTGCGTCCACCGTGGTATTTGGCTCCTCCGGATTAGCGGAGGTCGCCGCTCCCCCCTCTCCTGCAAGGGGTCGCTCACTAGACTCCGGAGCTGTGTGGGTTGTGACGCCCCAAGACCGGTGCTCCACAAGTCTTCCAGCTATTTTTTTGTTGCCGTGTGTTTTATTTTTGTTTGTTACATTCATCATGACATCATACGCATTGCATCCGCATGTTTCCATAAAACTCGTGGTCGTTGGTAGTCGCCGCTTCTCCTTGTCTCCATGGCATGTCGTCAGACCGTTTATCTTCCTTGACCATTCTCAGTCCAACCACACACTTGACCTTGTTCGCCTAACCCCTCTTTGCACAGTGCATCGACCCCTCGCCCGTGTCCGAAACTTCCCCGAACCCGAACTGGACTTTCGTTACCGTTGGGTCCGGATCATCCCCAAACATCCCTAAAACATCTCCATTTTCTTATTTGGACTCCCTAGCCTATTTATTCCCGATCGTTCGATTTAAATCGGATGATCCAAACCCTCCCCTTTATCTATATATAGATCAATCTCATACCTCATACCTAATCTAGCCTAACCCTAAAACCTAAGAGGTTTGTCCCTCCCCGCCGCCACTCTCTCCATTGGGATCCACAACCAGCCAACCACCTCCCTCCTGTTTCAGCCGCCACCCAATTCCTTCGATCCAACCATCGGGCACATCGGCCACCTCCTTCCTCGGCCCCTGCCCAGCGCTCCACCCCAAGAAGCAGCAGCGCCCGAGCGCTCCTCTCCTTGTCGGTGCGCCCTGCCTCCATTCCGGTGCTAGGAACGGAACCCCCCGCGCCCGGATCTCGCCACCACTGCCTTGACTCTATCCGACTACCACTGCAGCTCGTGGACACCACCAGCCAAGCTCTCCTCGTCGCCAAAGCCCCTTGATCCCGAGCTCCTCCGACTCATAACCTTGCGCCTCGCCGCCGCCGACCACCTCCAGTAGGCTCGTGCCGCGTCCCGTCTCCCTTGCTCTCTCTCCACTTACTTTTCTTCTTTCTGCGATTCATCTCTCTGCTCTCTCTTCATTGGGTAGGAACCCCATCCCTGGTCGCGTCCTCGACGTGCGCGCCATCACCCGTTCGTCCCCGCTGGATCTGCGAAGCCGCCCATACGGGACCTTGTCAGCCTCCTGCGCCTTTGCCGCCACGCGTCCTGCGCCATGGACGCCCGTGCGAGCTTCCAGTGCCGCCTCGTCCTTGCTCCGCCACCATCTCCGGCAAGTCTGGCTCTTCCCCGACCCGTTCAGGCCAGTCCTGGCCATTTCCCTCGTCGGATCCGGGGATTTCCCCTTGCTCCCATCTGCTCACTAACCTCCTCTGCATCTCGCACCAGGGAGGCAACGCTCCAGCCCTGTTCATCTCCAGCAGCGCCCTGCCTCGCGTTGACCACACCGCCAGTGTGCCTAGGCGACCGCATCGCCCTTCACCCGCTTCAGCCCAGTAGCGCCAAGGCCGTGCCAGGCCCGCGGGCCTCTCCACCAGCAGGCCACCCCAGCGCCCCTTCATTTTTTCCTTCTGTTGGGCCAGATCTCAGTTTCGGCCCGAGTCACTGTTTTTTTTCGTGAACAAATTTGATGATTAATCAGAGAACTACAGTTTTGTAGAAAAGCCCTTGCATTTCATGCATATCATAACTCACCAACCGTCCATCACATGTAAAAACATTATATATGAAAAGTGCTTAGAATTTCATCTAGTTTCATATTTTCCAACTGTCATCCATGTTTAAAATGTTTAAACTTGCTGCTTGTTTAATTTTGCATAAATGCCATGTTAAAATGATTGATTTCATAACTAATTAATCATAGCTCCGAATTTAATAAACTTTATATGTAAATGGGGTGCAAAAATGCATAGATTACCATGGTGCACTTACTTTGCATGTTTAACAACTCTAAAATTGTGTTATAGGAAGAACAGTACCAAATTAGAAATATGCATATGAGGATTTTCCGGAATTGTTGTTTGTTATTTCCGGCCTCATTTAAATTTCCTAGATAGGTAGTTTTATTATGTTCCACCTCTTGCCATGTTAACCAACATTTAATATTCATGAGTAGCATAAACAAGAGCGAACTAAATAATTGAACGTGGCGTTTCGTCAATATGCAACTCGTTGCATATTGAGCTCCACTTAATTTGTAGTGTTGTTTGTTGCACTTTGCCATGCCATGCCTCATTAAACCGGACATGCATCATACTTGATTTTGCATCATGCCATGTTTATGTAATGGCTGTTTACTATGTCGTTTGCTTCTTTCCGGTTGCGCTTCTCCTTGATAGTTCCGGTTACATTGCAATTGTGAGGATTCGTTCGTCTACATCCGTTTGTCTTCTTCATGGACTCGTTCTTCTTCCTTGCGGGATCCCAGGCAAGATGACCATTACCCTAGATATCACTTCTATCTTTGCTTGCTAGTTGTTCGCTCTATCGTTATGTTGCGCTACCTACCACTTGTTTATCATGCCTCCCATATTGCCATGTCAAGCCTCTAACCCACCTTCCTAGCAAACCGTTGTTTGGCTATGTTACCACTTTTGCTCAGCCCCTCTTATAGCGTTGTTAGTTGCAGGTGAAGTTGAAGATTGCTCCATGTTGGAACATGTTTATGTTGGGATATCACAATATCTCTTTTTTTAATTAATGCATCTATATACTTGGTAAAGGGTGGAAGACTCGTCCTTATGCCTGGTGTTTTGTTCCACTCTTGCCGCCTTAGTTTCCATCATACCGGTGTTATATTCCTTGATTTTGCGTTCCTTACGTGGTTGGGGTTATGGGACCCCCTTGACAGTTCGCTTTGAATAAAACTCCTCCAGCAAGGCCCAACCTTGGTTTTACATTTGCCTAACAACCTATAACTTTCCCTTGGGTTTTCGTGAGCCCGAGGGTCATCTTTATTTTAACCCCCGGGGCCAGTGCTCCTCTAAGTGTTGGTCCGAACCGAGTAGACTGCGGGGCCACCTCGGGGAAACTTGAGGGTTGGTTTTACTCGTAGGATGTCTCATCCGGTGTGCCCTGAGAACGAGATATGTGCAGCTCCTATCGGGATTTGTCGACACAGTCGTGCGGCTTTGCTGGTCTTGTTTTACCATTGTCTAAATGTCTTGTAACTGGGATTCCGAGACTAATCGGGTCTTTCCGAGAGAAGGAGTATCCTTCATTGATCGTGAGAGCTTGTGATGGGCTAAGTTAGGACACCCCTGCAGGGGATAAACTTTCGAGAGCCGTGCCCGCGGTTATGTGGCAGATGGGAATTTGTTAATATCCGGTTGTAGAGAACTTGACACTTGACTTAACTAAAATGCATCAACCGCGTGCGTAGCCGTGATGGTCTCTTTCGGCAGAGTCCGGGAAGTGAACACGGTCTTGTGTTATGCTTGGACATAAGTAGTTTCAGGATCACTTTTTGATCACTTCTAGTGTTGCGACCGCTGCGTAGCTTCTCATCTTACTCTTATTTGCGTATGTTAGCCACCATATTTGCTTAGCGCTTGCTACAGCTCCACCTCATTACCACCTCCTACCCATAGGCTTAAATAGTCTTGATCTCATGGGTGTGAGACTGATGAGTCCTCGTGACTCACAGATACTTCCAAACAGTTGCAAGTGCCGATGATACCAAGGCAGGTGACGCTACCAAACTCAACTGAGAGTCCGACGAGGAACTTGGTCGTTACTATGTTTCGTTTCCTGATGATCAGTAGTGGATCCCAGTTGGTACAATCGGGGATCTAGCATTTGGGGTTGTCTTCCTTTATTTTGGTTCTGTAGTCAGACCTTGATTGTACTCTGGATGATGTATGTTTAAATTGTATTGTGTGAAGTGGCGATTGTAAGCCAACTCTTTATCCCTTTCTTATTCAGTACATGGTATTGTGTGAAGATTACCCCTCTTGCGACAAAACCACCATGTGGTTATGCCTCCAAGTCGTGCCTCGACACGTGGGAGATATAGCCGCATCGTGGGCGTTACATGGGTCTCCGGAGTAGTATGCGGCTGGGAGTTGGATTGGCTGGGGCCCCCGTCACTGGTCTCTGAGGGGGCCGTACCCCCCAGTCCTTTGGCAGCTGAGGTCTTGCCCTCCGGCGCCGTTAAGTTGCCCACCCCCCGCGTCTCTTCAAGGCCTCGGGAGAGCCTATGGGACGACACCTTGGTGTCATCCGCCCTAGACGGCGGGGAAGCTAGTGGAGGCGACTTGCTCTCCATCATCTCCGGCGGCAGATCCCCCGAGGATGAGGATAGCTGGGGGAGATTGCGGGCCGGACTAAAAATAGAACTTAGAGTTATCATCACAGTTCATGGAGATTGTATGTATGTGAAAAATCCCGGACTACTTACGAGTCAACTTGGGGCTTGGTTCGGCGATGGTGCTTCGGGATGGCCTCGGCGTCTGACTCCGAGTCATCGGTGAGGGTAATCTTGTTCCTCTTGGATGTCGCCCTCTCCGGATAAACTTTCGGAGGCCGCTCTCTTCTTTCCCTTGCTAAGGATCTTCTTCTTCTTCCTCCTCCTCCTTGTCGTTTTCGCCCTCGTGAGAGGACCGGGCCTCAGCTTCTTTGGACGCCGCGTCCAAAGTGCCCTCATCTTTCTTCTTCTTCTTGCCCTTCTTTACCGGCGCCTGGTATGGCGCCGGGACCAGCATCCTCATTAGTAGAGGGTCGGCTAGGTTTTCGGGGAGCAGAGCCGGACACCAGATCTGCTCCGTGTTCTTGATCCAGACCTATTTGGGAATGGACTACTCAATACTTCTCCTTTGGATGGACGAACCAATGGGCGTTCGGAGGTTTTAGAATTTACCTCAGAGGCCGGATGGTTGCAGTCAAAGCCGGTGTCGTCCAACGACTTTGGCCATGATTTTTGCGTCTTAAAAAGAAGCTACCAGATCCCCTTATGCGTTGTGCCGTAGAACCGTTGTAGGGTCCGCGACCCTTCTGGATTGAACTCCCACATCTTGAGGGACCGCCACTGGCAGGGAAGTACTCGGCGGATTAGCATCACTTGGATCACGTCAGCGAGGGTAGTGTCCTTCATTATCATGCCTTGGACGCGTTCCTGCAGCAGCAGCACCTCGTTGAGCGACCCCCAGTCCGGACCCTTGTCGGTCCAGGATGTAAGCCTCAGCGGGGGTCCGGATCTAAAGGCTGGAGCGGCTGCCCACTTACGCATGCGGGGTTCTGTGATATAGAACCATTCCTATTGCCATATCTTGACGGTGTCCACAAAGGCCCCCTTTGGCCAGTTGACTTTGGGGAGCTTGCTCACCATGGCACCTCCGCAGTCCGCGTGTTGCGCGTCAACCACCTTAGGCTTCACGTTGAAGATCTTGAGCCATAAGCCGAAGTGTGGAGGGGCGCGGAGGAAGGCTTCACACACGACGATGAACGTCGAGATGTGGAGGAACGAATTTGGGGCCAGATCGTGAAAATCCAGCCCGTAGTAGAACATGAGACCCCTCACAAAGGGGTGGAGGGCGAATCCGAGTCCGCAGAGGAAGTGGGGGATGAACACCACCCTCTCGCCGGGCCCCGAAGTGGGGATGACCTGCGCTGGATCGGGAAAGCTGTGCTTGATTTCCGCGGTCAGATACCGCGCGTCCCATAGCTCCTTGATGTCCTCCCCCGTGATGGAGGAAGCCATCCACTTGCCTTGAGATCCGGCCATGGTCGGAAGAGTTGCGGAGGGGAGAAAAGTTTGGAACTTGGGCGTTGGAGCTCAAGGATGGGGAGGCAGAGAGAGAATGAGGCGTGGGACAGAAGAGTTGGATTTTATCCACTTATATGGACTGCGAATATCAAGCGTCCCCCTCCCTCGAGCCTTAAAAATCGCCTGTTCCCAAGGGGTCGTGCGAACATCACGGTTAGATTACCAAAACTCGTATTGATGAGGATCCCGTAATAAGGGGACACGATCTCTGTTTTGACAAGATGTGTCAATAGAAGTTGCATGTTGAAACGCAAGGCAGGAGGCCCAAAAACGGTTCGAAATGATGGCAGGGCTAAGCGTGACTGAGGGAGTCCTGGATTAGGGGGTGTTTGGGTAGCCGGACTATACCTTCAGCCGGACTCCTGGACTATGAAGATACAAGATTGAAGACCTCTTCCCGTGTCCGGATGGGACTTTCCTTGGCGTGGAAGGCAAGCTTGGCGCTGCGGATATTCAAGATCTCCTACCATTGTAACCGGCTCTGTGTAACCCTAACCCTATCCGGTGTCTATATAAACCGGAGGGTTGTAGTCCGTAGGCAATCAACTCCATACACAACAATCATACCATAGGCTAGCTTCTAGGGTTTAGCCTCCTTGATCTCGTGGTAGATCTACTCTTGTACTACCCATATCATCAATATTAATCAAGAAGGAGTAGGGTATTACCTCCATCGAGAGGGCCCAAACCTGGGTAAAACAAAGTGTTCCCTGCCTCCTGTTACCATCCGGCCTAGACGCACAGTTCGGGACCCCCTATCCGAGATCCACCGGTTTTGACACCGACATTGGTGCTTTCATTGAGAGTTCCTCTATGTCGTCGCCTTCAGGTCCGATGGCTCCTTCGATCATCAACAACGATACAGTCCCGGGTGAGACTTTTCTTCCCGGACAGATCTTCGTCTTCGGCGGCTTCCCACTGCGGGCTGATTCGCTTGGCCACCTTGAGCAGATCGAAAGCTACGCCCCTGGCCATCAGGTCAGGTTTGGAAGCCTAAACTACACGGCTGACATCTGCAGGGACTTGATCTTCAACGGATTCGAGCCACTGCCAAGCGCGCTGCACTGTCTCGAGGGCATGATATAGCTCTGCCGCTGAACAGCGCTTTGGAGGCCGCACACACACCGGTTCCGACCATTGATTCAGAGCCTACTGCGCCAATCGAGGATGAGCGGTTGGACGTCACCTCAGGGGCTGCGATCCCAAAAGCGATCGAGCCGAACGCTAGCCACGCACTCTGCACAACCCGTGACTCCAAGGATCCGGACTCCACCCCGGACTCCGAACCCCCCGCGCCCCTGCCAATCGAATCTGATTGGGCGCCGATAATGGAGTTCACCGCCGCAGACATTTTTCAGCACTCGCCTTGTAGCGATATCCTGAACTCTCTCAAGTCTCTCTCCTTATCAGGAGAGCCCTGGCCGAACTACGGTCAGCGAAGATGGGATACGGACGATGAAGAAATTCAAAGCCCACCCACCACCCACTTGGTAGCCACTTTCGACAATTTAAACGACGTGCTCAACTTCGACTCCGGAGACATCGACAACATGGATGACGATGCAGGAGATACCGACGAACCAACGCCCATAGGGCATTGGACAGCCACCTCATCTCACGATGTGTACATGGTGGATACCCCTAAAGGAAGCGACAAAGAGGAAAAAGGGGATGGGACGGGAGATCGACCCCCCAAAAAACAATCAAAGCGTCGGCGTAAACGCCGACCCAAGCCCCGCCTCGACAAAAACCCAGCCATAGAGCAGGACGAGCCGGTGGACGACGAGCAGGCCTTAGAGCAACCGTCCGAACAGGGCAACACGGATAGAGAAACCGAATATCCCGCCTCTGGCGAAAACGACACTCCGGACGACCTCACGCTGGATAAACCTATGGAGCAGAAGAATCTCCACGAGAGGCTCGTTGCAACTGCACGCAGCCTAAAAAAGCAGAAGAGGAAGCTAAAAATAGCGGAAGATGCACTCCGGATTAGATGGAGCAAAGTAATCAATACCGTAGATAAATACGGCGACAGTCGCCGCACTAAAAGCTATCCGAAAAGAAAGCTACTGCCTGAATTCGATGAAGAAGCCCAAGAGCCCTCGCATTCAAAAAATGAGAAAGCCACACGGTCGGATAGACGACCCAATAAAGCGGCAAACGGCGCCGCACTTAAATCGGCATGCGACCCAATTAAGGATTCGCATCATGGCCCAGTCAGGTCCATTTATGGGCCAAGAAAGCAAGCTCTCGTAAGCAACGCTATGAAGCCATCATCAGAATCCGGCACACCCAAATACAGGGGCGCCGCACACCCCCTATGTTTCACCGATGAGGTCCTCGACTATGAATTTTCAGAGGGATTCAAACCCGTAAACATACAGGCATATGATGGAACAACAGACCCTGGAGTTTGGATCGAGGATTATATCCTCCACATACACATGGCTAGAGGAGATGATCTCCACGCCATAAAATATCTACCCCTTAAGCTTAAAGGGCCAGCCCGGCATTGGCTTAAAAGCCTTCCAGAAAACACAATTGGAAGCTGGGAAGAGCTCAAGGATGCTTTCCGAGCAAACTTTCAAGGGACCTATGTCCGCCCTCCGGATGCAGACG
This sequence comes from Triticum urartu, assembly GCF_056163025.1. NCBI lineage: Eukaryota > Viridiplantae > Streptophyta > Magnoliopsida > Poales > Poaceae > Triticum > Triticum urartu. The sequence continues at coordinate 145,053,707 of NC_141877.1, read as the reverse complement.
ATCTTAGTCACATAACTCAACAACCCGGAGAATCAGCTCGGCAGTTCTGGAATAGATTCCTCACTAAAAAGAATCAGATAGTCGACTGTCCGGACGCCGAAGCCTTAGCAGCTTTCAGGCATAACGTCCGAGACGAATGGCTCGCCAGACACCTCGGCCAAGAAAAGCCAAGAACAATGGTCGCACTAACAAACCTCATGACCCGCTTTTGTGCAGGGGAGGACAGCTGGTTGGCAAGGTGCAGCCTCAGCGACCCAAGTACATCCGAAACTAGGGATGGAAACGGAAAACCGCGACGCAACAAGGACCGTCGCCGGACTAAGGATAAAAGTCTGAAGAGCACGGCAGTCAATGCCGGATTCAAAGGCTCATGACAAAATCAGGCAAAATCGCCCCCACAGGATAACAGGGACGATCCATCCAACCTAAATAAAATCCTGGACAGGATATGTCGGATACACAGTACTCCCGGGAAGCCTGCTAACCATACCCACAAAGACTGTTGGGTTTTCAAACAATCCGGCAGACTCAACGCCGAACACAAGGGGCTCAACACACCAAGCGAAGACGAGGACGAACCCCAAAAGCAGAGCACCAGGAAACAAAAGAACTTCCCACAAGAAGTAAAAACAGTGAACTCACTTCACATAACAAAACGTGCGGCGCCCATAAAGGTACGCACCACACGGCCCATCCCCAAAGGGTCCTGCCACTGGTTGTCAAAACCGATCATCTTCGATCAGCTAGATTATTCTAGAAATATCAAGAATGTAGGCTGGACTGCCTTGATACTCGATCCAATAATTGGCGGGCTCCAATTTTCAAAAGTCCTTATGGATGACGGCAGTGGACTAAACCTGATATATCAGGATACAACCCAGCACATGGGGATAAACCCAGCAAAAATCCGCCGCAGCAAAACCTCCTTTCAAGGGGTAATACTTGGTCCAGACACTCATTGTACGGGTTTTCTCCGGCTCACAGTCACATTCGGCCCTGCCGATAACCTCCGCCGCGAAAAGCTGACCTTCCATATCGTCCCGTTCTCAAGTCGCTATCAAGCACTACTGGGACGCGAAGCTTTCGCTCGCTTTAACGCAATACCGCATTATGCATCTCTTACGCTTAAGATGCCCGGTCCACGAGGCATCATCTCTTTGAAGGGGAAGCACTAAAGTGCGCCTCCCCAAGCGGAGGACAGTGCGGCCGCTTCAACAGCCCCACAGCAAAATGGCCTCACCGGCCAAAAAACTTCGAAATAGGTCACTCAAGACCACGAACGCGGATAGACGAGTTCAGTGCAAAATCATCATTGATGCAGGCCTAGAAGCCATATACCCCCGCACTAGGGGCTCCACGAGACAATAAAGCTCAAACTTATATATCTTACTTTATACTTTGCTTATTTTAAACTTTTTCGGCACGACCCGTTTTCAACTCAGTTCCTCTCTTTTACAGATGAACGTCGTGCGGCGCCCGTTCAGGATACGGCACAAGGGAGACACAGGCGCAGACGTGCAGTAGGGACCCGTCCTAAAGGATTCTTTTTAGATTAAGACCCTGCGTAAACCTTTTTTACTGTCTCTTGTTGCTACACATCCCCTGGTTTTTTCTTTCTGATTTAACCAAGGAGGAGGCTGGCGTCTTGGCATGTTGCCACGTCAGAATTTTTGCACGTACCTGGACACTAGGGGCTTTTTTAACAAGGAGTGTTGTTTCGCCCACACTCATAAAGACCGAACACCTTAGGGAGTGTTCGGCGTCGCGAGTTTTGGCATTATATGCATCAGCTCCGAATAATGTCTTTGGTCAAATGTTGGGTTGCCCGGCTCCTGAGTTCGGCTACCTTACGTTCCGCTCTATCGGCTAAGGTAGCACCAGGAGAACTACTGCGATTGTGCCCCCGGTTCGGCCAGGGCGAGCACCTCAGTAGAGAAAGCTGAAAACTGACTGTCATGATGTAGCGTGAGACTGGTCAGCCACTCGATGACCCATCGGAATCTATCGGATTCCTCCGCTTTAACGAAGGGCCGCTTCCCGGTCAGGCACATACGTGCCCCGAACTCGGACAAGCGCAGTTGCCACCAAGGAGCTACCTAAATAGTCTCACTGTCAAACTCCTATGGCTAAGTGAAAGTGTTAAAGCATTATAGTCCGGTTGCCTGGCCCGCTGCGCTATCACCTCCTTTGTAGGACCAAGACGTTGGGTTAAGTGTGAAAATGCGTCTTCTGCGAGCACCCCCGCACTATGTGCGTGGGGGTTGAAGCCAACGACTGCAATCTTTCAAATTCTGTATATATATATATATCATAAAACGAACGAATAGAAGGTGTTCACAATACTTGGAGGCACAAGTATAAAAAAAGGCCACTACAGTTTACCAAAACATTACTTTATAATTACATATGCTATCATAACATAGCATCTTTCGGGCACTGCGTCTCTATTACACGAGCGCCTTCAAGAACTTCCTGAAAATAGTGCTCGGAGGGTACCCGACTTTTGTCCGAATCTCGGGACGCAACAACGGTGGTCTCCATCTCTGCCTAGTATGTCTTAACACGGGCTAGAGCCATCCTAGCGCCCTCTATGCATGCTGACCTCTTCATTGCATTTATACGCGGCACCGCGTCAAGGAATTGCTGCACCAAGCTGAAATAGCTCTTCGGCTCCGAACTCCCCGGCCACAGGTGACCCATGACGTACTTCATGGCGAGTCCAGACAACCTATTCAGTTCGGCCCATTGAGCCAAACGACCATCCACTGCAAGTGGACGCTCTAGATTGTGGAACTGTGACCAGAAAAGCTTTTCCACTTCGCGATCTTTTAAATCTCGAAAGTGTTCGGTCGCATCAGCAGCACTTGCTGCCAAATCCAGATAGGTGTCCTCCACACTCCACATCCGGTCCAACGGAGCAAACTTCGGATCACAAAACTTCCTCCGCAGCATAAAGGGCTTTCCAGCCGCAATCTGTTCGGCCTGACGCAGCTCCTCCTTCGCAGCTCTCATCGCAGAGCGAGCGTCCTTGGCATCGGCAACGGCCTTCTCTAAGTCCGTCTGTCTCGCCCGGTCTTCTTTCTCAAGAAGTTTGCAATGGTCTGCAGCGCTCTTTAGCTTCTCGGCCATCTCGGCCATCTCTTCTTTGCTTCGGCAGTGAGCAGCCTGTTCGGCTCTCAGCTCTTCAAGGGCCTTCTCGGCAGCCGCATCGCTTTTTCTGGCTTGCTCCTTAGCTCGGGCAAGTTCTGCCCTAAGATTCTCCACGGCGGTCGTACCATCTGCGTCAAGCACACACATTGTAAGATACTGGCATGAAGCTCCTCTTACCTAATGCCGCCCGAAGAATTACATACCTTGAGCCTCATCAAGCCGCTTGTTAACAAGCGCGACGTCAGCATCTGCCACGTCCAGTTGCCGCTTTAGTTCGGCCACATCATCAGTTCGGCTTGATTCCGAACACCTCGCCACCTACATTCAAAGGCGACATCTTAGACCTGGGATTATGATCCTCTGCGTGCCGTCATTTCTTGACAACACGCAGAGTCTCAGGGGCTACTATCTACACAGGGCGCATCTTACTTATGCGCAACTGACAAAAGTGTACATTATCTAACGTACCTCAAAACCCGTCAGTAAACTTTTGACGGCCTCATGCAATCCGCTTTCTGTGGATGAAATCCTTTCAATCACCGTGCCCATCAATGCACGGTGCTCCTCTGAGATAGAAGCTCGCCCCAGCAGAATCTTTAGCTCCTCCGGCCGAGCACCAGACGGTGCCGGACTTGTCCTATGGCCTCTTTCGAAGGCCGGACGCGGAGAGCCTTGGGGGGCCACATAGCTATCTTCCGCCCCTTCCGGATTCGGAGAAACCCTCCGCGACGACACCTCAGGGTCGCCCGCCTCGCTAGGCGGTACGGCGGAGGGAGGCGTCCCGCTCTCCATCATCTCCGGAAGAAGATCCCCCGAAGACGAGCTCTGTTGAGAAGGGCTGAGGTCCGAGCTACAAGGTAAAATTTTGGTTAATCTTCTTAGATATAAATCAAGGATTTCTCTCGTCCCTCAAAAGGAAAACCTCTCTCTACTTACGGCTCGCTGGAGGGCTGACCCCCTTGAGGGCATAGTCCGGCCGAGGAACTCCCCGGCGTCGGACCCTCTGACAAGGATTTTCTCCCCCGTTTCGAAGCCATGGTTTCCGGGTCGTCAGAGGCGGCTCTCTTCTTCCCCTTAGGAGAGGAATTGTCGGTTCCTCCCTTCGGAGCAGCCTCCTTCGAGGAGGCCATAGCTTCCTTGCCCTCCCCCTCCAAAGGCATTATCTCCAGCATCCTGACCAGCACGGGATCCGTCCTGGTTTCAGGGAGGGGAGCGGGACACCTGATCAGCTTTGCCTTCGCTATCCACTCCTGTTTAAAAGGACGGCTCTTTTAGGGGCAAGTTTATGACAATTATACGGATAGAAGGTCCGGGCACAAGGTTGCTTACTTGAGTATCCGGGTGATTGCAGCTTAGGCCTGCGTCCTCGATTAAATCCGGACACATCTTTTGTGATCCAAAGAACAGTCTATACATCTCCACGGGTGTTGCGCCCATAAAGTTCTGGAGAGCTCGCGGTCCCTCTGGATTAAACTCCCACAGGCGAAGGGGGCGACGTTTGCCGGGCAATATTCGGCGAATCAACATGACCTGCGTCACCTTGACCAGGTTGAGGTCTCCTTCTAAGAGATCCCTAATGCGGCCCTGCAACAGGGGCATGTCTTTGGATAACCCCCAATCTAATCCTTTGTTGACCCATGACGCTAGCCGTGGTGGGGGACCCGAGCAAAAGGCAGGAGGCGCCACCCACTTGGCGCTCCTGGGAGCGGTGATGTAGAACCACTCTCATTGCCACAAGCCGAGCTCCTCTTGAAAGGAGCCCTCGGGCCATGGAGCATCGGCATTCTTACTTATGACAGCACCTCCGCACTCTGCGTGCTGTCCCTCAATCATCTTCGGCTCCACTCCAAAAGTCTTGAGCCATAATCCAAAGTGAGGGGTAACACGGAGGAATGCTTCGCACACAACGATGAATGAGGAAATGTGGAGGATGGACTCCGGGGCTAAGTAATGAAATTCCAGCCCATAATAAAACAGCAGCCCCCTCACAAAGGGATCCATCAGGAAGCCTAACCCCCGAAGGAAGTGAGACATGAACACTACGCTCTCACCGGGCTGGGGACTGGGAATAGCCTGCCTTTGAGTAGGCAACCTATGCGGGATTTCGGTGGTCAAGAACTTAGCCTCTCTCAACTTTAGCACGTCCTCCTCCGTCCATCGGCCTTGAAGGTCGGAACCGGACATTGTCGAAGGTCCGAAGCGCCTGGAATCTGGAGCCTAGGGTGTTGGAACTCGAGGCGACGGGCGGACTCGTTTGAGATTGGAGAAAGGAGTAAGGCCTTGGTCTCTTTATAAGAGGTTGAATACCAGGAGCCCTCCCCGTAACCGTTTGGGACTCGCCTTTAATCGAGAAAACATGCTAACGGGCACGATTGGGTTACCCACGTCCGTATTGATGAGAATCCCGTAAAAGGGGGGCACACGATCTCTGCTTTGACAAGACGTGCCAAGGAAACCGCCTTGCAAAACATGCTGAGGAGGAAAAGCAAAAATGATTCGAGTAAAGGACTTGGCTATAGCATGATGGCGCGCTGCAAAATACATCAGCAGATTTGATTTGTGTTAATATTATTCTCTCTATGGCAATATGTGGAAGCTTATTTTGCAGAACTGGACACTACTCTTGGTGTTTACAATCTTCTATGAAGGACTTGGAGGAGGAACCCGCCTTGCAATGCCGAAGACAATTTGCGCGTCGGACTCGTCGTCATTGAAGCCTGGTTCAGGGGCTACCGAGGGAGTCCTAGATTAGGGGGTGTTCGGGTAGCAGGACTATACCTTCAGCCGGACTCCTGGACTATGAAGATACAAGATTGAAGACCTCTTCCCGTGTCCGGATGGGACTTCCCTTGGCGTGGAAGGCAAGCTTGGCGATGCGGATATTCAAGATCTCCTACCATTGTAACCGGCTCTATGTAACCCTAACCCTATCCAGTGTCTATATAAACCGGAGGGTTGTAATCCGTAGGCAATCAACTCCATACACAACAATCATACCATAGGCTAGCTTCTAGGGTTTAGCCTCCTTGATCTCGTGGTAGATCTACTCTTGTACTACCCATATCATCAATATTAATCAAGCAGGAGTAGGGTATTACCTCCATCGAGAGGGCCCGAACCTGGGTAAAACAAAGTGTTCCCTGCCTCCTGTTACCATCCGGCCTAGACGCACAGTTCGGGACCCCCTACCAGAGATCCGTCGGTTTTGACACCGACAGTGACGTTTCACCAGAAAAAGCTGCCAATGGATTTATCTTATAAGTATTATGCCTTTATGTTTGGAGGGTTAATCTATTAAACAGATCTGGACATGATTCTTGTTGATCAACTACTTTAAAAAGTATTCGGAGGAGGAACCCGCCTTGCAATGTCGAAGACAATCTGCGCGCCGGACACATCGTCATTGAAGCCTGGTTCAGGGGCTACTGAGGGAGTCCTGGATTAGGGGGTCCTCGGGCGTCCAGGCTCTGCGATATGGGCCGGACTAATGGGCCGCGAAGATACACGATAGAAGACTTTTCCTGGTGTCCGGATGGGACTCTCCTTTGCGTGGATGGCAAGCTTAATGCTCAGATATGAAGATTCCTTTCTTAGTAAACCGACTCTGTACAACCCTAGGCCCCTCCAGTGTGTATATAAACCGAAGGGTTTAGTACGTAGAGGCAATCATAATCATACAAGCTAGACATCTAGGGTTTAGCCATTACGATCTCGAGGTAGATCAACTCTTGTAACCCTTATACTCATCAAAGTCAATCAAGCAGGACGTAGGGTATTACCTCCATTAAGAGGGCCCGAACCTGGGTAAACATCGTGTCCCTGTCTCCTGTTACCTTCGATCCTAAGACGCATAGTTTGGGACCCCCTACCCAAGATCTACCGGTTTTGACACCGATAGTGTTCAAGAATGGTCTACCAAAGATAATAGGACAAAAAGTCATCTTGTGGGGAACCAAGAACAAGAAAATCAGTAGGATATTTTATTTTCCAACACAAGACTTCAACATCTCTAACAATCCCAAGTGGTGTGATGGTGTCTCTATTAGCAAGTTTAATAGTAACATCCATGTCTTCTATTTCAGCGGGTGCTATATCATTCATAATTTCTTAATATAAGGTAAAAGGAATAGCACTCACACTAGCACCTATGTCACATAAGCCATGATAACAGTGATCTCCTATTTTGACTGAGACAATAGGCATGCCAACAGGTCTATGTTTATCTTTTTCATCGGGTTTGGCAATTCTAGCAGCTTCATCACAGAAGTAAATAACATGCCCATCTATATTTTCTACCAAGAGATCTTTAACCATAGCAACACTAGGTTCTAACTTGATTTGTTCAGACAGTTTAGGTGTTCTGATATAGCTTTTATTGACGACAATTGAAACTTTAGCATGTTCCTTTATCCTAACAGGGAAAGGTGGTTTTTCAATATAAGCAGTAGGAACAGCTGGATCAACATTATAGATAATAGTGTCATCTTTAGCTATTACCAGTTATTTAATTTCTTCTTTAATAGGTGGATGCTACTTAAACCACTTCTCCTTAGGGAGATCAACATGAGTAGCAAAAGATTCACAAAAGGAGGCTACTATTTCAGTCAAGTCCATATTTAGTGCTAAACTTTTGAAAAGCATCGGTATTCATAAAAGATTTAACACAATCATACATAAGATTAATACCTAACTCTTTACCTTCATCGAGTTCCCAATCTTCAGAGTTGCGTTTAATTCTTTCTAAAATATCCCACTTGAATTCAATAGTCTTCTTCATAAAGGAACTAGTACAAGAAGTATCGAGCATGGATCGATCATCATGAGAAAGCCGAGCATAAAAATTCTGAATGATAATTTTTCTTGAGAGCTCATGATTGGGGCATTAATATAACATTGAATTAAGCCTCCCCAAGCTAGAGCGATACTTTATCCTTCACGAGGCCAAAAATTATATATGTAATTCCGATCACGATGAACTAGATGCATAGGATAATTGTTTTTGGTGAAACTCCAATTTCAATTGATTCCAATTCCAAGATCCAATATCATCGCATAGCCTATACCATGCCAATGCTTTTACCTTCAAAGATAAAGGGAAAACCTTCTTATTAGCTTCATCTCCGGGTAAACCTGCAAGCTTAAATAATCCACAAATTTCATCCACATATATCAAGTGCATATCAGGATGTTCGGTTCCATCTCCTGCATAAGTATTAGCTAGCAGCTGTTCTATCATACCTGAAGGAATTTCATAACCAATATTTTCAGTAGGTGCAGTAGGTTGAGGGGTGACTAATTGTGGTTCCGGTCGAGGTGAAGATACCCCGAACAACCCCCTCAAAGGATTATTTTCCATAGTAACAAGTGACAGTAAATTTCAGCACATAATAATAATTTTTCCTTACCAATTTCCACTTACCAAGAGCGCTTCACTCCCCGGAATCGGCGCCAAAAAAGAGCCTTGATGACCCACAATTATATGGGATCAATTGTAGTACTTTCATAAGTAAGAGTGTCGAACCCAACGAGGAGCAGAAGGAAATGTCAAGTGGCTTTCAGCAAGGTATTCTCTGCAAGCACTGAAATTATAAGTAATGAGTAGTTTGATAGCAAGATAATTTGTAACGAGCAAGTAACGGTAACAGTAACAAAAGTGCAGGAAGGTAGCCCAATCCTTTTGAGTCAAAGGACATGACAAAATGGTCTCTTATGTAAGCAAAGCGTTCTTGAGGGTACACGGGAATTTCATCTAGTCACTTTCATCATGTTGGTTTGATTTGTGTTTGCTACTTTGATAATTTGATATGTGGGTGGAGCGGTGCTTAGGTTTCGTTCTTACTTGAACAAACCACCTACTTATGATCAACCCCCTCGCAAGCATCCACAACTACAAGAAAAGTATTAAGAATAAATTCTAACCATAGCATTAAACTGTTGGATCCAAATCAGTCCCTTACGGAATAGCGCATAAACTAGGGTTTAAGCTTATGTCACTTTCACAACCCATCATCTAATAACTACTCCACAATGCATTCCCTTAGGCCTAAATATGGTGAAGTGTCATGTAGTTGATGTTCACATGAAACCACTAAGGGAATCACAACATACATACCATCAAAATATCGAACACATATCAATTTCACATGATTACTTGCAACAAGATTCTCTCATGACCTCAAGAACAAAAGTAACTACTCACAAATGATAATCATGCTCAAGATCAGAGGGGTGTTAAATAGCATAATGGATCTGAACGTATAATCTTCCACCAAATAAACCATATAGTAATCAACTACAAGATGTAATCAACACTACTAGTCACCCACAAGTACCAATCTATAGTTCCGGTACAAAGATTGAACACAACAGATGAACTAGGGTTTGAGAGGAGATGGTGTTGTTGAAGATGTTGATGGAGATTGCCCTCCCCAAGATGGGAGAGTTGTTGGTGATGATGATGACGATGATTTCCCCCTCCGGGAGGGAAGTTCCCCTGGCAGAATCGCTTCGCCAGAGGGCAAAAGTGCTCCTGCCCAAGTTCCACCTCGAGACGGCGGCGCTTCGTCCCGAAAGTCCTCTCCTTATTTTTTTCTAGGTCAAAATGACTTATATAACAGAAGAGGGGTACCGGAGGTGGGCCGAGGAGGGCATAACCCACCAAGGCACGCCTAGGCTCCCTGGCGCATCCAGGTGTGTTGTACCCACCTGGTGGGTGAGGGAGTCCTGGATTAGGGGGTCCTCGGACAGCCGAACTATATACTTTGGCTGGACTGTTGGACTATGAAGATACAAGATTGAAGGCTTCGTCTCGTGTCCGCGTGGGACTCTCCTTTGCATGGAAGGCAAGCTTGGCGATTCAGATATGTAGATCTCCTTCTCTGTAACCGACTCTGTGTAACCCTAGCCTCCTCCGGTGTCTATATAAACCGGAGGGTTTAGTCCATAAGACAACAACAATCATAATCATAGGCTAGCTTCTAGGGTTTAGCCTCTACGATCTCGTGGTAGATCAACTCTTGTAATACTCATATCATCAAGATCAGTCAAGCAGGAAGTAGGGTATTACCTCCATCGAGAGGGCCCGAACCTGGGTAAACATTGTGTCCCCCGCCTCCTGTTACCATCAACCTTAGACGCACAGTTCGGGACCCCCTACCCGAGATCCGCCAGTTTTGACACCGACATTGGTGCTTTCATTGAGAGTTCCACTGTGCCGTCACGATAAAGGTTTGATGGCTCCATCATCATCGGCAACGATGCGATCCAGGGTGAGGTTTTTCTCCCCGGACAGATCTTCGTATTCGGCGGCTTCGTACTGCGGGCCAACTCGCTTGGCCATCTGGAGCAGATCGAGAGCTACGCCCCTGGCCATCAGGTCAGGTTTGGAAGCTTGAACTATACTGCCGACATCCGCGGAGACTTGATCTTCGACGGATTCGAGCCCATGTCAGGTGTGCTGCACAGTCACGACGAGCATGACTTAGCCCTGCCGTCGGACGGTGTTCAGGAATTCACACCTGCGGCTACTCCGGCCCTCAATCTGGAGCAGATCGTGCCATCCGAGGAAGGGTGGATAGACCCCACCACGGAGGCCGCACACTCAGCGGCGATAGAGCTGAATACTGACTTCACCTCCTATGAGACTGATGGTGTCCTGGACTAGGGGGTACTCACCACGTCATCTCCCGATCTGTTAGATTGGGCCAAGGACCCCCATGGCCGCATACTCATGGGCCAGTTTGGACAGCTGCCACATACATGGAAGATTCAACAAGATTTGGTGATCAAGACAAGGACTCCTCCCCACCGGCGTATTCGACTAGGACTCTTGTTATCCTAGGCCTCTGGTGCATTATATAAATCGAGGCCAGGCTAGTCGATAGATCATATACAAACAATCATACCATAGGCTAGCTTCTAGGGTTTAGTCTGTATGATCTCGTGGTAGTTCAACTCTTGTAATACTCATATCATCAAGATCAATCAAGCATGAAGTAGGGTATTACCTCCATCAAGAGGGCCCGAACCTGGGTAAACATCGTGTCCCCTGTCTCCTGTTACCATCGACCTTAGACGCACAGTTCGGGACCCCCTACCCGATATCCGCCGGTTTTGACACCGACATTCGTGCTTTCATTGAGAGTTCCGCTGTGTGATCGGCAAAAGGATGAATGGCTCGCCCGCAGGTCAACTGCAACGCCAGCTTCTTCATCACCGGCTCGGCCGGTCACCTTGGCTGGACCAAGGACTGTGCCCTACCTTCGATCGTCATGTTCGGATGAGGGCCTTCATCAACATCAACCCGATCTCTATCAAGATCATGGAGGAATCATCCAGGGAGCCCGGGGGCTCAACGTCAACATTGCCCTCGGGCGACCGTGCTGTTTTTCTGGACAGCGAGCTCGTATCCGCCGCCGCCTCCTCAAGTGTCTTTTTAACGATTGCTTCGGTGTAATTGTGCAGAATTGAGTCTACGACAACCCTGGAAAAATTCGTCGAATTCCGTTGGAGGAATCTCTGGCAATCTGCGATATACCGGAGCCATGTCAAATTTGGACGGGAATCTGGACGAGTTTAGGGCGTTGTGTCCATCTTCTAGCTCGGACGTATTTTGGAAGATCCAACCGTTGATCGGATGCGGAATTCCTATATCTACCACCCCTCAAACTTTCAGCTCGATCCGACCGTCCAAACTTCGGGAACCTTCCGATTAGTGCATCACTTTTTGGATCTATTTTCTACGCGAAAACGAATCCGACCCGAGTTCGTCTTTTTTATGAACGGGATTTCGGACATCCTTTTTGAAGGAAGTTTTGTATGGGGTATTGTGTTTTGTTCCCAAACACATCCCACTAACTTTAAAATCTTTTGAACATGATTTTCACCATCATGCTGGTGTTAAACCAGTCCGGTAATATTGCTCCACGGCTGCCAACCTGCGCTAGACACATCGTCACTTTGTTAAGCCGAGCTCAATTTCTTCGGATCATCATCTCGGCGAGCCGAACAGGAGTTCAACATTGTGAAGGATAAATCATCACGAACATCGCCTCCCCACGGATTACACGGAGCGGGCACACCGGCATCGCCGCACGGTCACTTCATCAAGCCGGCATTGACCACGTCACGAGCTGCATCGGCAGGTCCGCACTGTTGCTCCTTCAAGCCGGTGCCCATCACGCCGACCTACTTCGACTCATCGGCTGACATCGAGGCTTCGACATCTCGGCTGGACCAGGGGCTTCGCCATCTCTTCATCAACCTACTCCGGAGACTTCAACGTCACTAGCCGACCAGCTCCATCACGTTAGCTGGACCGAGGGCTTTGCCTCAGCAAGCCAACCTTTGCCAGCATCGCCATGCCGTCGCTTTTGTTGGGGAACGTAGAAATAATTCAAAATTTTCCTACGTGTCACCAAGATCAATCTATGGAGAGACTAGCAACGAGAGAGGAGTGTATCTTCATATCCTTGAAGATCGCAATGCGGAAGCGTTACAAGAACGCCGTTGGTGGAGTCGTACACGCAGTGATTCAGATCGGGGTCGATTCCGATCTAAGCGCCGAACAACGGCGCCTCCGCGTTCAACACACGTACAGCCCGGTGACGTCTCCCACGCCTTGATCCAGCAAGGAGAGAAGGAGAGGTTGGGGAAGACTCCGTCCAGCAACAGCACGACGGCGTGGTGATGGTGGAGGAGCGCGAGACTCCAGCAGGGCTTCACTAAGCACTACGAGAGACGAGGAGGGAGAGAGGTAGGGCTGCGCCAAGAGGGAGATCAAATCATGTGTTGGGCAGCCCCCAATACCTCAAGTATATATAGGGGAAGGGGAGGGGCTGTTACCCCATCTAGGGTTCCCTCCCTAGGGGTGGCGCCAGCCCCAAAACCCATCTAGGGTTGCGGCCAAGGGGGGGAAGAGAGGGGGCGCCCTAGGGTGGGCCTTAAGGCCCATCTGGACCTAGGGTTTGCCCCCTTCCCACTCTCCACGCGCCTTGGGCCTTGGTGGGGGGGGCGCACCAGCCCACCTGGGGCTGGTCCCCTCCCACACTTGGCCCACGCAGCCTTCTTGGGCTGGTGACCCCACCTGGTGGACCCCCAGGACCCTCCCGGTGGTCCCGGTACGTTACCGATAGCACCCAAAACTTTTCCGGTGACCAAAACGGGACTTCCCATATATAAATCTTTACCTCTGCACCATTCCAGAACTCCTCGTGACATCCGGGATCTCATCTAGGATTCCAAATAACATTCGGTAACCGCGTACATACTTTCCCTATAACCCTAGCGTCACCGAACCTTAAGTGTGTAGACCCTACGGGCTCGGGAACCATGCAGACATGACCGAGACAAATCTCCGGCCAATAACCAACAGCGGGATCTGGATACCCATATTGGCTCCCACATGTTCCACGATGATCTCATCGGATGAACCACGATGTCGAGGATTCAATCAATCCCGTATACAATTCCCTTTGTCTATCGGTACGATACTTGCCCGAGATTCGATCGTCGGTATCCCGATACCTCGTTCAATCTCGTTACCGGCAAGTCTCTTTACTCGTTCCGTAACACATCATCCCGTGATCAACTCCTTGGTCACATTGTGCACATTATGATGATGTCCTACCGAGTGGGCCCAGAGATACCTCTCCGTTTACATGGAGTGACAAATCCCAGTCTCGATTCGTGCCAGCCCAACAGACACTTTCAGAGATACCCGCAGTGCACCTTTATAGCTGCCCAGTTATGTTGTGACATTTGGTACACCCAAAGCATTCCTATGGTATCCGGGAGTTGCACAATCTCATGGTCTAAGGAAATGATACTTGACATTAGAAAAACTTTAGCATACGAACTACACGATCTTGTGCCATGCTTAGGATTGGGTCTTGTCCATCACATCATTCTCCTAATGATGTGATCCCGTTATCAACGACATCCAATGTCCATGGTCAGGAAACCGTAACCATCTATTGATCAACGAGCTAGTCAACTAGAGGCTTACTAGGGACATGGTGTTGTCTATGTATCCACACATGTATCTGAGTTTCCTATCAATACAATTCTAGCATGGATAATAACGATTATCATGAACAAGGAAATATAATAATTACTAATTTATTATTGCCTCTAGGGCATATTTCCAACAGCTTTATCGCCCATCAGGCAATGGGTGTGCGGATCGAGTCTCAATTTTGGGAATCTCCTTTCTTCGGATTGCTACAACAAATAAACCAGGTGCTATTAATTCTAGTATTTTTTTGCTTGTTTGGGTTCATTTTTCCTAAGGAGTTATTACTCTGGTTTGTCCATCATATGTACGCAGGTCTATCAAATGGTGGCCGCATTAACGACGGTCGCATGGTGGTTCGGTCAGTTTCCGTATATAGTCCGGTGAACGCCGCATCTGGAACTCGGACCGACCTGTGAATTCAGGCTTTGCCACACCTTTACCGCATCACACCGACGCCTGGCATCAACATTGACTTCGGTGCCAGGCCATATTTCTTTTATTGCTCACTTTGCATAAATTATTTATTATGCAACAATTTTTTATATACTATTATCTCTGGTTTGCACCATTTTTTGTGCACAAGAAAATGATCCGGGTTGGGCAGTATCGTCAACTCGGCGTACTGACATACCACGCCACCTCGGCTAGACAGGGGGCTTCGTCAACACTTCATTACCCCATGTCGGGGACTTCGGCATCACTCTGTCGGCCTGCATTGACCGTGCTATGTCACCACTTCGGAGTGCCGAGCTCTTTGCTCCACCACCTTGGGACTGGCTTGGGGGATGGAACCTTGTCCCGCATCAAGCTCAGACCGTGTCATCAATACCGAACACATTAACCAGCTAAGTTGCCTTCATGCTCAAAGTTTTAAATTTTTAACTTGTGTTCGGTTCGACCAAGCATTATACCTTTATGGAAAAAAGTTGGTTGTAAAAAATCTCCTTGTCAAAACTTTGTTTGTGACACACAAATTCAAATACCCCGTTTACTTGGGGGCTTCCTTTATGAAGCTTTTCCTCTTAGATATGATTATACTTGTACGGCTTCGTTCCTTGTTCGTGTATTATGCCACAATATGCACCATATTGACTTAAGAGATTTGCAAGCTGGGTTGCCTCGCTCCTGTGTTTACCCCTACATTCCCAATTGTTCAGCTAGGGAGTAAAGGGAGCACCTCTGCGATTGTCACGATCGGGTCCTCCGAGCCGGACCTCAGACTAGGTGAAGCCGAAAGCTAGCGCTCTTATTGTTTTCAATTATGGTCGGCACACAACGGAACTCATGAGTACAAAAAATCTATTGCACAACTCTCATAGTAACAATGAGCACCGAAGAAAGGTATCGGTGGGGGTACTATTTTCTTCGAAGATGCTTCTTACACTTCGTCAGTAATATAGCATAAGTTCCCTGAGCGTGCTTTGTCTGTTACAGCCTTATGGCCTGATTGCCTGGTTATCGGAAACACCGTCGATATTCTCGACAGGTGGAGTACATAACACTTTTCGGCCCTTGACTGAAGAGGGATAAGCCGATGGTCGGTTAAGACGCGTATAAAGTTCGGGTGAACCCAGATATGATATAAGTACTTTGGTACATACAATCATTATACATAAAATTCTTTTACCCAAGTCACTTGGGGGCTCTTAAATTTATATGAGACGTTTTATAGTAAGTGTTCTTCTTCTTAGTCATTGCAAAGTTATTATTATTATTTATCACTCCTTTTTTCAACACGAGTGTGTGGTCACTAGCCGGGGAGCCTAATTTCCCTCTTAAAGCCGCTAGAGTTTAGTTTGCTAAACTGGCCTAAAGAGAAGTACCCCGCCTTCGGGATAGGAGGTTGAAGTCGTAGGCTGACCTTCTTGAAGTCTTTAGATAGGATGTGTCATGTTAAAACACGACAGAAGCACTTTTTTTTTCTAAAGTCCAATTTTTAGATTGGCACCGAACACTTGATCTTGTTCGGACGTCAGGTTTTCACTGACGTTTTTTGGTTTTCCAAGCCTATGGCACTTTTTAACTACTTGTGTGTTTCCAGCATAAGTCTCGCAGTGCAACGCCGGACACCTTTAGAGATTCGGCAAAAACATTCTCGGACACTACTATATATGCATCGGTTTCGAATTGTGTCTTCAGTCAATAGTTGGGTTACCCGGCTCTTGTGCTTGCCTCCTATGTTCCGCTTTGTTCGGCTAGGTGTGCAAAGGGAGAACCACTGCGATTGTGCTTCCAGCTCGCATGGTTAAGCACCTCAGTGGAGAAAGCCGAAAACTGACTGTCACAATAGGCGTAAACTGGTCAACGATCCGATGACTATGTTAAAATGACGGTCCGTTCATAACATTGGCCGAAGTGTTTACGGCTTGACCTCGGATGTCGCCGAACACTAACCGGGGGCTCATAGCTAGCTTCCCCAGTTTAAAGCTCCTATGACTAAGCGAAAGTTATAAACCCCGCATATCTGATTGCCTCGTTTCCGCTAACACAACCGCCTTCGGGCACCGAGACGTCAGCTAAGGGTTGTTTTGTTATTGCGGAAACACCCTGCGTAGTATCTACCAAGGGGTAGAGGCCGACAATGGGCCACTTTCAACTGATAAATGGTCACAATGTAGTCAAAATAATGATGTAAAGTACTTGGATACATAGAATCATTACACATAATCTGCGATTTTACTCTAGATATCGATCCTTAATTCAACCACCCGTGCCCACATTAAGGCTCGGGGGCTATTGGGCTTTGCGCTCATTATTTAAAAATATTAAAGGGGCACATCAATCCCCTGATCTGGTGTTGCCACCCGACCAGTGTCTTGGGGGCTCCTGCATTGCCTATTCGATGCACAAAATTCAAAGGGCTCAGTGTTTGGCTTGACCGAACTATGGGAAAGCGCGTCTTTAGACAACAATAAGTACCATCTGGACCTATCTGGCATCAAGCTAATATATCACGGCGACTTCTCACGACCCTCTCTTAGGGGCCCGTTCACCGAACACTATTATCTCTAATATATTACACTGCGTTTTTTATTCCTATGTATGCTGCCGAGCTAGGAGTTGATCCTCAGGCCAATTTCGCGCATCGATCTTAGTCTTAGGGGCTACTGGGAACATCAGTTTTATGCTTGCCTTTAGGTGCATCTCGGGTTTTAGACTGATACACACCTTGACGGCTACTGGATATACATCGGCAGAGAATAGACTGCACCAGTTAAAAATATTCACAAAAAACAGCCCGCGGTCGGGGTGGTGCACCACCTTGGAAGCAGTCCGGCATAAATCTCGGGCGCTAGCGGCTAGCTCCATAGAGGGCATTTCTGGCATTAAGCTCGGCTAAACTCCTTCAACTTTTTTGGACCAAGATGATCTATGACATCTTGGATATAGTCCGGCGTTGGAGCTTGGACACAGTCCGGCGTTGGAGCTCGGATACATTTCGGCGTTGGAGCTCGGAAGCAGTCCAACATTGGTGCTTGGCTGCAAAAGATACCTCGAATGCAGTCCGGCGTTAGAGCTCGGACGCAAGACGACACTGCCTCCCGGGAACAACTTCAAACCCGAGGTGTGGCATAAAAATAACAAGGCATTGATAAAGGACGGAAACTTAAAGGGGCCCTTCGGATACCCGACGTGTAAACTCGTCGAATGCATTTCGGCGATCCTCAAGATCGAAGATGAGACGATTTGTTGAACTAGTTTTCAAGACCGACAACCGAAGATGAAGAACAGTTCAGAAGAATCGAGGAGCGTCCCTAACTTGAAGACCGGTTTTGGGGGCTACCGACGATGTCCTGGACTAGGGGGTACTCACCATGTCATCTCCCGATCTGTTAGATTGGGCTGAGGACCCCCATGGCCGTATACTCATGGGCCAGTTCGGACAGCTGCCGCATACATGGAAGATTCCACAAGACTTGGTGATCAAGACAAGGACTCCTCCCCACCGGCATATTCGGCTAGGACTCTTGTTATCCTAGGCCTCTGGTGCATTATATAAACCGAGGCCAGGCTTGTCAATAGATCATATACAAACAATCATACCATAGGCTAGCTTCTAGGGTTTAGCCTCTACGATCTCGTGGTAGATCAACTCTTGTAATACTCATATCATCAAGATCAATCAAGCAGGAAGTAGGGTATTACCTCCATCAAGAGGGCCCGAACCTGGGTAAACATCGTGTCCCCCGTTACCATCGACATTAGACGCACACTTCGGGACCCCCTACCCGAGATCCGCCGGTTTTGACACCGACAGAGACCTCTGTCATCGGACCCCTGGATTCATCCCTGGCCATAGGCTCCGAACCACTGGCATCCGTGCCTATCGAATCTGATTGGGCACCGATCATGGAGTTTACCTTCGCGGATATCTTTCAGCACTCGCCCTTGGGCGACGTGCTAAATTCATTGAGGTCTCTCTCCTTGTCAGGAGACCCTTGGCCGAACTATGTCCGGCTCGAGTGGGAAGCGGACGACGAAATTCGTTCGCCACCCACCACCCACTTAATAGCCACTTTCGACGACTTAACCGACATGCTTGATTTCGGCTCCGAAGATATCGACGGTATGGACGACGATGCAGGAGAAGAACAGGAACCACCACCCACAGGGTGCTGGACAACCACCTCATCATATGATATATATATATGGTGGACACCCCCAAAGAAAGCGATGGCAATAAGGCAACGGAGGATAATCCCCTTGAGAAGCAATATAAGCACCAGCGTCATCGGCGCTGCTCTAAGCCCCGCCATAGCAAAAGCCGTGATACCGGCACACGAGACAATAATGCTGCGGATAGTGCCGAAGATGAAGACAATCCCCTCCAGCCAGGCTTCGAGTAGGAGGATGGGCAAGCTAGCCCTAAGGAACATGCGACAGACAGAGAATCAGAGGATGACAATTACATGCCCCTCTCCGAAGATGAGGTGAGCCTCGCGACGAAGAATTCCTCATGTCCGAGGATCCCGTCGAGCAGGAGCGCTTCACGCGCCGGCTTATAGCCACAACAAAAATCCTAAAGAAAAAGCAGCAGCAGCTTCAAGCTGATCAAGATCTGCTAGCAGATAGATGGATCGAGGTCCTGGCAGCCGAGGAATACGAACTCGAGCGCCCAACCAAAAGTTACCCAAAGCGCAGGTTGCTACCCCAACTCGAGGAGGAAGCATTAAAGCCTACACTACCAGCATATGATGCGGCTGACCGGCCACCTCGTGGCCGAGACAAAGCAGCGTATCAGCCCGAAGTCCAGCCCGCACCCCGTCGCCAGTCAGACAAAAACACCAAGGACCGGGGCTACATGCAGGACCTGCGAGACATATTGGAAAACAAAGCAGGACAACCAAGATCGATCTACGGATCATGGGGGCACGCCCCAACGCGTGACGATGACCGTCACGCCGCATATACTAAAAACAAATCCGGCCAGGCCGAATACAACAGACCAGACTTATTTGAACTACGTTGCGATATTGCCCGGCATAGAGGCGCCGCACACCCCCTATGCTTCACTGATGAAGTGATGGATCATGAATTCCCATAAGGGTTTAAACCCGTGAACATTGAATCATATGATGGTACTACAGACCCCACATTCACATGGCTCGCGGGGATGATCTACACGCCATCAAGTATCTCCCACTAAAACTCAAAGGGTCGGCTCGACATTGGCTGAATAGCTTGACGACAAACTCCATCGGAAGTTGGGAGAACCTGGCAGACGCATTTCTGGACAACTTCCAGGGCACTTATGTGCGACCACCGGATGCTGATGATTTAAGTCACATAACCCAACAGCCCGGAGTGTCAGCCAGGAAATTCTGGACTCGGTTCCTAACTAAAAGGAACCAAATTGTCGGCTGTCCGGATGCCGAAGCCCTAGCGGCCTTTAAACATAACATCTGTGACAAGTGGCTTGCCCGACATCTCGACCAAGAGAAGCCAAAATCCATGGCAGCCCTCACGACACTCATGACCCGCTTTTGCACTGGCGAGGATAGCTGGTTGGCCCGTAGCAACAACACAACAAGCAATCCTGGCACATCAGAGGCCAGAGATAGCAACGACAATACCCGACGCAACAAACACAAGCGTCGCAAAAATGGTGGTAACGCTGAAGACACGACAGTCAATGCCGGATTCAGTGGCTCTAGGTCCGGTCAGCGGAAAAGGCCATTCAAAAATGACAATTCGGGCATGTCCAGTCTGGACCGCAAGGTCTATCGTCCATGCCAAATTCATGGCACCCTAGGAACACCAGCCAATCATACCAATAGAGAATGCTGGGTCTTCAAACAAGCCGGCAGGTCAGGTGCCGAAAACAAGGAGAAGGGGTCTCAAAGCGATGATGGCGACGAGGAGCGGAGATCACCGAATATAGGAGGGCAAAAGAAATTTCCCCCGCAAATCCAAACGATGAACGTGGTAAACGCCACCCACACTCCCAACCCGGAACGGATGCGCACCCTTAGGGATGTCGACTTAACGGAATCAGTCGCCCCAAAATATAAACTAGGGCCGATCACCTTCAACCGCACGGATCGTCCGGTTAATACCAATCAGGGCAATTCAGACGCACTAGTCCTCGACCCAATAATTGACGGATTCGACCTCACACGAGTCCTTATGGACGGAGGCAGCAGTCTAAACCTGCTTTATCAGGGCACAATGCGCAAGATGGGTATCGATCATTCGATGATCAGAGCCCACTAAAGCGACCTTTAAAGGTATTATACCAGATGTGGAGGCCAGCTGTACAGGCTCCATCACCCTTGAGGTAGTCTTTGGATCATCGGACAATTACTGTGCCAAAGAGTTAATCTTCGACATCGTCCCCTTTCGTAGTGATTATCAGGCACTGCTCGGACGAACCGCGTTCGCTCGATTCAACGCAGTGCCACATTATGCCTACCGTAAGCTCAAGATGCCTGGTCCACGCGGCATCATCACGGTTAATGGCAAGGCCGAACTCCCCCTCAGTACCAAAGAGTATGCCGCTGCTTTAACAGCAGAAGCAACGAGTGGCACCTTTCAATTGAACCTCGAGTCGACGGCCAAGCTCCCGGACACCGCCAAAGGACTCCAAACTACTTCACGGCAGGATATCCTGGCTCGTCTAGAGCTCAATTAAACACTCCGGCAAAAGCCAGGACAGGCCACATACTGCGGCTCAACCGCTCTGTGGCGCACACACATTTCTTGCATTTTCTTTATAGGTTCATTTTTGTCCAGGCCAGGACCGGCAATATGGAAACAGCTCGAGCGCGCAAGGGAACCCTTAGATACTCCCCTCGATGACCATTCGACTGCACTCCGGATCCGCACACAGCTTCTTCCCGCCTGGTCTCAGTATGTTCCGCAGTCACTTTCTCTTTTTATTACATTACATGTACTCATACGCATCGACATATTATTCAAATACAACATGTGGATTTATATGACGCTTATCTGCCGTTATCTCTTATTGAAACTCTTTTGTCAAATGGCATCTGTACACCGCGATATGCCTTAATATGCTAGGGGCTTCGTTTTACCCATAATACGACAATAAAGTCCGAACACCTTCATGGTAGTTCGGCACCCCGAACTTATAGCATTATATGCATCAGCTCCGAATCATGTCTTGGGTCAAATGTTGGGTTTGCCCGGCTCCCATGTTTTGCTACCTTACGTTCCGCTATATCGGCTATGGCGGCACAGGGAGAACTACTGCGATTGTGTCCCGGTTCTTTCGGACGAGCACCTCAGTAGAGAAAGTCGAAAACTGACTGTCATGATACGGCGAGAGCTGGTCAGCTGTTCGAGAGGTTGTAAAATCTTTAAGGATTCCTCCCGCATAATGCCATAACCGATGGAGTGTGCGATGGATCGGCTTTTCTTCCGATCAGGTGCTTATAGAGCCCCTCGTGCGGTCTTCCGAACACCAGGGGCTGCGCCTACCTTCCTTTTCTAAAGCTCCTATGGCTAAGTGAGAGTGATAAAGCCCTATAGTCCGATTGCCTGGTTCATTGTGCTGAACACCTCCTTCGAAGGACCCAAAACTGGGATAAAGAGTGATCAGGTTTATCCCAAACACCCCCGTGCTTCCTACGTGGGGGCATAAGCTGACGATTGGCCAACTCTCAGGATTAATATATAAAACGGTCGCGCGGGAGGATAAACTTTCATATATCAGGCAATAAATAATAGAAATGACCTTGTTCAACATTACAAAGGACAACATGATTGTACTCATGGAAATATAATGTCCTTGGCACAGTGCTCCGCCGCAAGACAGGATCCTTTCAGGACACTTTCATAATACAACTCAGGCTTGCGGTGCTCCTTCCCTCCGGCGGTCCCTCGGTCACCAGCTTTTCAGCATCCATCTTCCCTCAGTGCACCTTTGCGCGGGCGAAGGCCATTCGCGCACCCTCTATACAGACCGACCGCTTAACGATGTCCAGTCAAGGGCAGGCACTCGCAAGCCGCTTCACGAGCCCGAAGTAGCTGCTTGGAATCGGCTCAGCGGGCCATAGTCGGATAATTAAATCCTTCATGGCTAGCTCAGCCGCCTTATGCAGTTCGATCAGTTGTTTCAGTTGATCGGCAAAAGGCACCAGACAATTTAGTGCTAGATACTGTGACCAGAAGAGCTTATCCGTAGTGTTCCTTTCTTCGGCTCGGTAGAATTGTGCGGCATCAGATATGCTACGTGGCAGCTCCGCAAATATCCCTGGATAAATCCAAAGTCAACATTAGAAACATGATTTTCTCCCCAAATACTTGCCTTACATGGAACAAGACTTACCCGCCGCGATCTTCCTCGCCTCTTGGATCTCCTGCAGGGCACCTTGGGTTTCCCCCTGGGCATCGCATTCGGCCTGATGAGCCTTGGTAAGTTCAGATTCTTTCTCCGTTATACTCTGCTCCAAGGCCTCGCATCTTTTCACGACCTCTTGAAGCTCCCGCTCAGCTTCAATAACCCTGGCCTCATGCTTCTCACGAAGAGCCCACTCTGCGGCTGCCCTTCTCTTGGCCTCGGCAACAGCCTTCTTAAGAGTCTTTACTTCGGTCATCGCCCCTGGTGCAAATCATAAAACATATTTTAAATTCGTTCGCACTGAACGTGAGCAAGGTTTGTGCATACCTTGTTTATCCTCCAACTGCCTTTTCAACTGGCCCAGTTCTTCTTTGGCCCGGTCCAGACTTTGATTTAGTCCGGAGACCTCCGCAGTATGAGCGGTGGCAGTCGCTACAGACGCCTGTTTATAAAAGAAGAGAGGTAAATGTCATCAAGTGAGTCCCCTGCGAACATAGATTTGATCCTCTGTCCGGTTCTTTCTCTCACCGAACAGTGTATCAGGGGCTACTATCTATACTGTGACACTCTTCGAAACCTCATAAAACATACCTCAAAGCCTCTTATAAGGCTAATACAGGCTTCATTCAGTCCACTCTCCGCAGACTGAATCTTCTCAATCACCACACCCATAAGGGCACGATGTTTATCAATGATGGAGGCGCTTTTCAGCGCCGCCAATAAAGTATCCAGCACCTCTGGTTGGACAGAGGTTGCCGGTGGAACAGGTACACCCCCTCTAGCCGAGGGAGGCCGCCTGCCTGATTCTAGAACCATATTGGTCTCCGGAATTGCGTCCGGCTGGGGGCTGAATTCAAGATGGCTCCCGCCGACGGCGCCCATGGGAGCCTTCTCTCCCATGTGTCCGACCCCTGAAGTCTGACCTTCTGGCGCCACCTTGGCAATCTCCCCCCTCCTTTGACTGGGTCCTCCTGGGAAGAAGCCTCGGTGTCATTCACATGTTTGGGGGAAGGGGCCTTCGGGGGTGTCCCGCTCTCCATAGCATCCGAGCCTAGCAAATCCTCCGACGAGGATTGCTCGGCACGGGACCTCACTGGACTGCAAAAAGTATGGCCCAGATTAAAATATTATGCCATGATGAGTATGGACGCATAAACGTGTTCGGATCTTATATACTCATGAGTTCACCAGGGGCTAAGCCCTAGGATCCCACTCCGGGCTGCTATCAGCGGCGGTGGACTCCTCTGGAAGAGGAGTTTTTCCCTTCTTAGGTGACTCGGCGTCCAAGGATGCGGAGGCTGTCATTTTCTTCCTTCCCCCCGCTGGGGATTCGTCTTCATCCTCCTCCTCGTCCTCTTCGGAGGAAGAACGGGCATTGGAGTCTTTGGATATCGTGTCTGAGGCTCCACGATGATGGAGGCCTCCCCTGGTCTTCTTGGCCTCTCTCTCGGCCTTCTTCTTCGGCGCCTTGTAGGGCATCGGGACCAGCATCTTCGTTAGAAGCGGGTCGGCCGGTTCTTCAGGTAGTGGGGCCGGACAGTAGATCCTCCCCGCCTTCTTCGTCTAGCCCTAGGAGAGTTGTGGAAAGCACATTAAGTGTTTCCCTTGGGTTATGCGAATAAAACTTATGATGGCTTACCGAACTTGTGGAGCGGGACAGGTGATACCCGTGGTCCTCGGCTGAGTCCAGCCATGATTTGCCGGAGTTAAAAAGCACCTTCCATATGTCTTTGTGTGAGGATCCAAAGAGCTCTAGAAGGGTCTGGTGCTTGGCCGGTTCGAATTCCCATAAATTGCAAGCCCGGTGTTGACAAGGAAGGATCCGGCGAACTAACATCACCTTGACTACATTGACAAGTTTGATATTCTTGTCTTCCATATCCTTGACACGCGTCTGGAGCACCGACAGCTCATCGGACGAAGACCAATCCAGGCCCTTCTTGGGCCAGGATGTAAGCCGCAGGGGGGCTCCAGATCGGAATTCAGGAGCAGCGGCCCATTTTGTGCCGCGCGGCTCAGTGATGTAAAACCACTCCTGCTGCCACCCTTTGAAGAAATCATTGAAAGTACCTGTTGGCCATGTGATGTTGGGCATCTTGCTCACCATGGCGCCTCCGCACTCGGCGTGCTCACCACCCACTACCTTGGGCTTCACATTAAAGATCTTCAGCCATAAGCCGAAGTGTGGCGAGATGCGGAGAAAGGCCTCGCACACGACGATGAACGTCGAGATGTTGAGGAAGGAATTGGGGGATATATCATGAAAATCGATCCCATAGTAATACATGATGCCATGAACGAATGGCTGGAGGGGAAACCCCAGCCCGCGGACAAAATGAGGGAGGAAAACAACCCTCTCGTGGGGTTCCGGAGTAGGGACGATCTGTCCTGCCGTCGGGAGACGGTGGCTGATTTTCTGGGCCAGGTACCCGGCCTCCCGAAGCTTTTTGATATCCTTCTCCCGGACGGTAGAGGCCATCTACTTGCCTCCTGCTCCGGATCCAGACAGTTTCGGAAGGCCTTTGTGGCCAGAGAGGACGAACGCTTGGGCGTTGGGGCTCGAGCGGAGGGGGATGGATAAGCAGAAGAAGAAGGCGTGGGTGAAAAAGGGGAGTCCTTATCTCCTTATAAAGGCGGCAGGGATCCAGCGCCTCCCCACTTGCCCGGTAAACTCGCTTATTCCCCAAGTGTCGCGCTGAAGAAGCTGTTGGATTACCCATACCCGTATTGATGAGAATCCCGAGATAAGGGGACACGATCTCTGCTTTGATAAGACATGCCCATAAAACCGCCTCGCAACATGCGCGGTAGCTGGTTAGGGAGAACAGTTCGATTAAAGACCGGATCATGGCATGGTGTCACGTTAGGAAAAGTTGTCAGCGGATTAGATTTGTGTAATATTGTACTCTCTACGGTGGTATGTGGAATTTTTTTTTGCAGAGCCGGACACGATCCTTGTGTTCAAAATCTTCTATGGAGTATTCGGAGAAGGAACCCGCCTTGCAATGCCGAAGGCAATCTGCGCGTCGGACTCATCGTCATTGAAGCCTGGTTCAGGGGCTACTGAGGGAGTCCAGGATTAGGGGGTCCTCATAAAGCCGGACTATATACTTTGGCCGGACTGTTAGACTATGAAGATACAAGATTGAAGGCTTCGTCCCGTGTCCGGGTGGGACTCTCCTTCTCTGTAACCGACTCTATGTAACCCTAACCCCCTTGGGTGTCTATATAAACCTGAGGGTTTAGTCCGTAGGAAAAGAAAAATCAGAATCATAGGCTAGCTTCTAGGGTTTAGCCTCTACGATCTCGTGGTAGATCAACTCTTGTAATACTCATATCATCAAGATCAATCAAGCAGGAGTAGGGTATTACCTCCATCGAGAGGGCCCGAACCTGGGTAAACATTGTGTCCCCCGCCTCCTGTTACCATCAACCTTAGACGCACAGTTTGGGACCCCCTACCCGAGATCCGCCGGTTTTGACACCGACAGTGGGCCCCCTCTGGTACTTGTTGATGCGGCTTGAACTAGGTCGGTATTTCCCCAAAGAGGAAGGGATGATGCAGCATGATATGTCCATTTTGCATGATGCTTTTATATCGATATTTATTGCATTATGGGCTGTTATTACACATTATGTCACAATACTTATGCCTATTCTCTCTTATTTTACAAGGTTTACACGAAGAGGGAGAATGCCGGCAGCTGGAATTCTGGGCTGGAAAAGGAGCAAATATTAGAGACCTATTCTGCACAACTCCAAATTCCTGAAACTCCACAGGAGTCATTTTTAGAATATATAAAAAATATTGGATGAAGGAAGCACCAGAGGGGGGTCACCCACCATCCACGAGGGTGGGGGCGCGCCCTACCCCCTGGGTGCGCCCCCTGTCTCGTGGGCCCCCTAGCAGGCCTCCGGTGCCCATCTTTGGCTATATGAGGTCTTTTGCCATGGAAACAATCATAAGCAAGCTCTCCGGATGAAACTCCACCGCCACGAGGCGGAACCTTGGCGGAACCAATCTAGGTCTCCGGCGGAGCTGTTTTGCTGGGGAAACATCCCTCCGGGAGGGGGAAATCGTCACCATTCTCATCACCATCCATCCTCTCATCGAGAGGGGGTCAATATCCATCAACATCTTCACCAGCACCATCTCATCTCAAACCCTAGCTCATCTCTTGCATCCAATATTTGTCTCAAAACCTCAGATTGGTACATATGGGTTACTAGTAGTGTTGATTACTCCTTGTAGTTGATGCTAGTTGGTTTATTTGGTGGAAGATCATATGTTCATATCCTCTATGCATATTAATACCCCACTAATTATGAACATGGATATGATTTGTGAGTAGTTACGTTCGTTCCGGAGGACATGGGAGAAGTCTTGCTATAAGTAGTCATGTGAATTTGGTATTCGTTCGATATTTTGATGAGATGTATGTTCTCTCTCCTCTAGTGGTGTCATGTGAACGTCGACTAGATGACACTTCACCATTATTTGGGCCTAGGGGAAGGAATTGGGAATTAATAAGTAGATGATGGGTTGCTAGAGTGACAGAAGCTTCAACCCTAGTTTATGTGTTGCTTCGTAAGGGGCTGATTTGGATCCATATGTTTCATGCTATGGTTAGGTTTACCTTAATACTTCTTTTGTAGTTGCGGATGCTTGCAAGAGGCGTTAATCATAAGTGGGATGCTTGTCCAAGTAAGGGCAGTACCCAAGCACCGGTCCACCCACATATCAAATTATCAAAGTAACGAACGCGAATGATATGAGCGTGATGAAAACTAGCTTGATGATAATTCCCATGTGTCCTCAGGAGCGCTTTCCTTCATATAAGAGTTCGTCCAGGCTTGTCCTTTGCTACAAAAAGGATTGGGCCATCTTGCTGCACCTTATTTACTTGTGTTACTTGTTACCCGTTACAAATTACCTTATCACAAAACTATTTGTTACCAATAATTTTAGTGCTTGCAGAAAATACCTTGCTGAAAACCGCTTGTAATTTCCTTCTGCTCCTAGTTAGGTTCGACACTCTTACTTATTGAAAGGACTACGATAGATCCCCTATACTTGTGGGTCATCAAGACTCTTTTCTAGCGCCGTTGCCGGGGAGTGAAGCGTCTTTGGTAAGGAAAAATTTAGGTAATGTGCTGAAATTTACTGTCACTTGTTACTATGGAAAGTAATCCTTTGAGGGGCTTGTTCGGGGTATCTTCACCTCGACCAGTAGAGCAAAGAGTTGCTCCTCAACCTACTGAAATTTTTTACTTTGAAATTCCTTCGGTATGATAGAGAAACTGCTAGCTAATCCTTTTACAGGAGATGGAACATTGCATCCCGATTTGCACCTAATCTATGTGGATGAAGTTTGTGGATTATTTAAGCTTGCAGGTATGCCCGATGATGTTATCAAGAAGAAGGTCTTCCCTTTATCTTTGAAGGGAAAGGCATTGACATGGTTTAGGCTATGTGATGATATTGGATCATGGAACTACAACTGATTGAAATTGGAATTTCATCATAAGTTTTATCCTATGCATCTGGTTCATCGTGATCGTAATTATATATATAATTTTTGGCCTCACAAAGGAGAAAGCATCGCTCAATCTTGGGGAAGGCTTAATTATATGTTGTATTCATGCCCCAACCATGAGCTCTCAAGAGAAATTGTTATTCAAAATTTTTATGCTCGTTTTTCTCTCAATAATCGCTCCATGCTCGATACTTCTTGTACTGGTTCTTTTATGATGAAGACTATCGGTGTACTAGAGTAGGGGTACCCTAGTACCCCAAACTTGTGCACGGGCAGTCGCAGCATCCCGCGGCAAGGCTTGCCGGGTGACCGCCAAGGTCCTCCGTGGTTCCTTTGGAGCCATTCAAGGACAAAGTATCCAAGCCAAGGATACAAGACCCCGGCAAGAGGATCTTGCCGGGAAGGCCAACCAAGGCATCTCAAGGAACTTGCCGCGACGTGCCACGCGTCCCGGCAAGGCCCGGTGAGCGACAAGCTCCCGGACGCGACAAGACAACGACCGCGGCAAGGCGCTTGCCGCGGCAAGCCACCACTCTGTGCCAGCGCTCCAGCACATCCACCAACGTGTCGCTCTGGGACCCTTCCAGGCGTACGTGGCGGGAGGCTGTGTAGCCAGCGGCGCGCGGGGGCAAGCGGCCCTGACAAGATTGCCATCATGGCGAGTGGTGGCGTCCCTGACGGTCCCTTTTGCACTATTTAGGCGACGCAGACGGGCATTTAATGCACTTGTCCCCTGCCGTCAGGGTTAGGTATGATACACTGTAGCAGGTAGCTGTACCAACCGCAACACCTTTCCATTTTTACCCTTGTCTACGTTGCCACCTGTCGGTGATCCCTTGAGCATATAAAAGGAGGCCCATGCGCAACATAGAGGGGGAGAGAGGAGAACACTCACGCTCGGTCTTGTTAGCTGCTGGGGTGTACTGTAGCACTCCGCGCTCCCGAGCAAGAACTCAATACAAACCACAAAGCAGGAGTAGGGTTTTACGCATCCGTGCGGCCCGAACCTGGGTAAACTGCTCGTGTGCTTCGCCTCGATCCGCTCTTCGTGCGACCCTCGCCCCCGCCGAACCGAAAGGGACTTGGTCCGCCGGTCCCATAGGTGCTCGTGGATAGCAAAGAAAATTGAATTAAAATGGGATTTATTGGAAAGAATTAAATGCAAATCTGAAGATTGGTAACTCGACGAAGGTAAGGAGTCAGGTATAACACCTAAGTTTGATTGTGTTAAATCTTTTATGGATACCGATGCTTTTCATGAATTTAGCACTAAATATGGACTTGACTTTGAGATAGTAGCTTCTTTTTGTAAATCTTTTGCTACTCATGTTGATCTCCCTAAGGAGAAGTGGCTTAAATATCATCCTCCCATTGAAGTAAAAGTAGTTGAACCTATTAAAGTTGAAGAAAATACTATCACTTATAATGTTGATCCTACTGTTCCTACCGCTTATACTGTGAAACCACCTTTCCCTACTAGAATAAAGCATCATGCTAAAGCTTCAACTGTGGTTCGTAAGAGTAATACTAGAACACCTACACCCTCTGAGAAAATTAAAGTTGAACCTAGTATTTCTATGGTTAAAGATCTCTTGGCCGATAATATTCATGTGCATGTTATTTACTTTTGTGATGAAGATGCTAGAATTGCTAGACCCGATACTAAAAATAAACATAGACCTGCTGTAGGCATGCCTGTTATTTCTGTTAAAATAGGAGATCAGTGCTATCATGGCTTATGTGATATGGGTGCTAGTGTCAATGCAATACCTCATTCTTTATATGAAGAAATTATGCATGATATTGCACCTGCTGAGATAGAAGGTATTGATGTTACAATTAAACTTGCCAATAGAGATACTATTTCACCGATTGGGATTGTTACAGATGTTGAAGTCTTGTGTGGGAAACTTAAATATCCAGCTGATTTTCTTGTTCTTGGTTCCCCACAAGATGAGTTTGGTCCCATTATATTTGGTAGACCCTTCTTGAATACTGTTAATGCTAAGATAGACTGCAAAAAGGATATTGTTTCTGTTGGTTTAGGGGATATGTCTCATGATTTTAATTTTGCTAAATTTTGTAGACAACCCCATGATAAAGAATTGCCTAGTAAAGATGAGATTATTGGTCTTGCTTCTATTGCCGTGCCTCCTAATGATCCTTTAGAACAATATTTGCTAGACCATGAAAATGATATGTTTATGAATGAAAGAAGGGAAATAGATGAAGTATTCTTTAAACAAGGTCATATTTTGAAAAACAACTTGCCTATCAAAATTCTAGGGGATCCTCCTCCACCCAAGGGTGATCCCATGTTTGAGCTTAAACCATTGCCTGGTATGCTTAAATATGCTTATCTTGATGAAAAGAGGATGTATCATGTTATTATTAGTGCTAACCTTTCAGAGCAAGAAGAAGAGAAATTATTGAAAACTTTGAAGAAGCACCGTGCTACTATTGGATATACTCTTGATGATCTTAAGGGCATTAGTCGCACTCTATGCCAGCACAAAATAAAATTGGAGAAAGACGTTAAACCGGTTGTTGATCACCAACGCCGGTTAAATCCTAAGATGAAAGAAGTGGTAAGAAAAGAAATACTAAAGCTTCTTGAGGCAGGTATAATTTATCCCGTTGCTGATAGTCAGTGGGTAAGTCATGTTCATTGTGTCCCTAACAAGGGAGGTATTACTGTTGTTCCTAATGATAAGGATGAATTGATCCCAGAAAGAATTGTTACAGGTTATAGAATGGTAATTGATTTCCGCAAATTAAATAAAGCTACTAAAAAGGATCATTACCCTTTACCTTTGATTGATCAAATGCTAGAAGGGTTATCCAAACATACACATTTTTGCTTTCTAGATGGTTATTCTGGTTTCTCTCAAATACCAGTGTCAAAAGAGGATCAGAAAAAGACCACTTTTACTTGCCCTTTCGGTACCTTTGCTTATAGACGTCTTGTGAAAAATTGTTGAGGTTTTCATGGATGATTTATCCGTATATGGTACTTATTTTGATGATAGCTTAGGCAACCTTGATCGAGTTTTGTAGAGATGTGAAGAAACTAGTCTTGTCTTGAACTGGGAGAAGTGCCACTTTATGCTTAATGAACACTACAAAAAAGACACATCCATGACATTTTGGGCCGAACAAATTTTTTCTCTGTCATACTTATGACACTTCTATGACGATAATTGTGACAAAACCCGGTATCGTCATAGATGTGGTGGGGTCCTACTTCTATGACAAAAAATCATGACAGAAAATGGGCTTTTCGTCCTGGGCGGGCCGGAGACGCAGCTGCATGACATTCTTTGGGCCGTCCATGACGGAAAAAACCATGGTAGAAGCGAGGGCGAGGAAAATATCGGGGAGTTACCGGTTACGGTGGGTGGTCGGGGGCCGAGCGATGCGCGTTTCTCTCGTACGTACGCGTGTGTGTGCGAGGCGTTGGGTGAAGAAAATATGCCCTAGATGCAATAATAAAGTTGTTATTTATATTTCCTTATATCATGATAAATGTTTAGTATTCATGCTTGAATTGTATTAACTGGAAACTTAGTACAGGTGTGAATACATAGACAAACACAGTGTCACTAGTTTGCCTCTACTTGACTAGCTCGTTGAATCAATGATGGTTATGTTTCCTAACCATTGACATGAGTTGTCATTTTATTAACGGGATCACATCATTAGAGAATGATGTAATTGACTTGACCCATCCGTTAGCTTAGCACAATGATCGTTTAGTTTGTTGCTATTGCTTTCTCCATAATTATACATGTTCCTATGACTATGAGATCATGCAACTCCCGAATACCGAAGGAACACTTTGTGTGCTACCAAACGTCACACCGTAACTGGGTGATTATAAAGGTGCTATACAGGTGTCTCCGATGGTGTTTGTTGAGTCGGCATGGATCAAGATTAGGATTTGTCACTCCGATTGTCGGAGAGGTATCTCTGGGCCCTCTCGGTAATGTACATCACAATAAGCCTTGCAAGCAATGTAGCTAATGAGTTAGTTATAGGATGTAGCATTACGAAACGATTAAAGAGACTTGCCGGTAACGAGATTGAACTAGGTATTGAGATACCGCCGATCGAATCTCGGGCAAGTAACATACCGATGACAAAGGGAACAACGTATACCGTTATGCGGTTTGACCGATAAAGATCTTCATAGAATATGTAGGAGCCAATATGAGCATCCAGGTTCCTCTACTGGTTATTGACCGAAGACATTTCTCGGTCATGTCTACATAGTTCTCGAACCCATAGGGTCCGCACGCTTAACGTTCGGTGACGATCGGTATTACGAGTTTATGTGTTTTGATGTACCGAACATAGTTCGGAGTCCCGGATTTGATCACGGACATGACGAGGAGTCTCAAAATGGTCGAGACATAAAGATTGATATATTAGATGACTATGTTTGTACATCGAAAGGGTTCCGAGTAAAGTTTGGACGGATACCGGAGTACCGGGGGGTTACCGGAACCCCCCGGGGAGTGTATTGGGCCTCATGGGCCTTGGTGGAGAGAGGAAGGGGCGGCCAGGGCAGGCTGCGCGCCCCCTCCCCCTCTAGTCCGAATTGGACTAGGAAGGCCCCCCCCCTTTTCCTTCCTCCTTTCTTCTCCTTCCTACCCTCCTACTCCTACTCATGGAAGGGGTGGAATCCTATTCCCGGTGGGAGTAGGACTCCCCTTGGGGCGCGCCTAGGAGTCCGGCCTCCTCCCCTCCTCCACTCCTTTATATACGGGGGAAGGGGGCACCCCATAGACACACAAGTTGATCATTGATCTCTTAGCTGTGTGCGGTGCCCCCTCCACCATAATCCACCTCGGTCATATCGTAGCGGTGCTTAGGCGAAGCCCTGTTCCGGTAGCATCATCATCACCGTCATCATGCCATCGTGCTGACGAAGCTCTCCCTCGACACTCTACTGTATCGCGAGTTCATGGGATGTCACCGAGCCAAACATGTGCAGATCACGGAGGTGCCGTACTTTCGGTACTAGGATCGGTCGATCGTGAAGACGTACAACTACATCAACCGCGTTGTCATAACTCTTCCTCTTATGGTCTACGAGGGTACGTGTACAACACTCTTCCCCTCTCGTTGCTATGCATCACCATGATCTTGCGTGTGTGTAGGATTTTTTTTTGAAATTACTGCGTTCCCCAATAGTGGCATCTGAGCCAGGTTTATGCGTAGATGTTATATGCACGAGTAGAACACAAAGGAGTTGTGGGCGTGGGTATATACATATTGCTTTCCATCACTAGTTGATTCTTGATTCAGCGGTATTGTTGGATGAAGCGGCCCAGACCGACATTACGCGTACGCTTACGCGAGACTGGTTCTACCAACGTGCTTCGCACACAGGTGGCTAGTGGGTGTCTGTTTCTCCAGCTTTAGTTGAATCGGATTCAATGAACAGGGTTCTTTCCGAAGATCAAAAAGCAATCACTATACCGCGTTGTGGTTTTTGATGCGTAGGTAAGAATGGTTCTTGCTCAGCCCGTAGCAGCCACGTAAAACTTGTAACGACAAAGTAGAGGACGTCTAACTTGTTTTTGCAGGGCATGTTGTAATGTGATATGGTCAATACATGATGCTAAATTTTATTGTATGAGATGATCATGTTTTATAACACAGTTATCGACAACTGGCAGGAGCCATATGGTTGTCGCTTTATTGTATGAAATGCAATCGCCATGTAATTGCTTTACTTTATCACTAAGCGGTAGCGATATTCGTAGAGGCAATAGTTGGCGATATGACAATGATGCTTCGATGGAGATCAAGGTGTCAAGCCGGTGTCGATGGTGATCATGACGGTGCTTTGGAGATGGAGATCAAAGGCACAAGATGATGATGGCCATATCATATCACTTATATTGATTGCATGTGATGTTTATCCTTTATGCATCTTATTTTGCTTAGTTCGGCGGTAGCATTATAAGATAATCTCTCACTAAATTTCAAGGTATAAATGTTCTCCCTGAGTATGCATCGTTGCGACAGTTCATCGTGCTGAGACACCACGTGATGATCGGGTGTGATAAGCTCTACGTTCACATACAACGGGTGCAAGTCAGTTTTGCACACGCGGAATACTCGGGTTAAACTTGACGAGCCTAGCATATGCAGATATGGCCTCGGAACATTGGAGACCGAAAGGTCGAGCATGAATCATATAGTAGATATGATCAACATAGTGATGTTCACCATTGAAAACTACTCCATCTCACGAGATGATCGGACATGGTTTAGTTGATTTAGATCACGTGATCATTTAGATGACTAGAGGGATGTCTATCTAAGTGGGAGATCTTAAGTAATATGATTAATTGAACTTTAATTTATCATGAACTTAGTCCTGATAGTATTTGCATATCTATGTTGTAGATCAATAGCTTGCGATGTAGCTCCCCGTTTATTTTTTGATATGTTCCTAGAGAAAAATAAGTTGAAAGATGATAGTAGCAATGATGCGGACTGAGTCCGTGATCTGAGGATTATCCTCATTGCTGCATAGAAGAATTATATCCTTGATGCACCGCTAGGTGACAGACCTATTGCAAGAGCAGATGCACATGTTATGAACATTTGACAAAGCTCGGTATGATGACTACTTAATAGTTTAGTGCACCATGCTTTACGGCTTATAACCGGGACTTCAAAAACGTTTTGAACGCCACGAAACATATAAGATGTCTAAGAGTTGAAATTGGTATTTCATACTCATGCCCGTGTCGAGAGGTATGAGACCTATGACAGTACTTTGCCTACAAGGTGGAGGAGAATAGCTCAACCAGTGAGCATGTGCTCAGATTGTCTGGGTACTACAATTGCTTGAATCAAGTGGGAGTTGATCTTCCAGATAAGATAGTAATTGATAAAGTTCTCTAGTCACTATCACCAAGTTACTAGAACTTAGTGATGAACTATAATATGCAAGGGATGACGAAAGTAATTCCCAAGCTCTTCACGATGCTGAAATCGGTGAAGGTAGAAATCAAGAAATAGCATGAA
Source organism: Triticum urartu (assembly GCF_056163025.1). Taxonomy (NCBI): domain Eukaryota; kingdom Viridiplantae; phylum Streptophyta; class Magnoliopsida; order Poales; family Poaceae; genus Triticum; species Triticum urartu. The sequence continues at coordinate 145,018,156 of NC_141877.1, read as the reverse complement.
GTGTTGATGGTTAACAAGACCACTACTTTCAAGAAAAGGGAAAAGGGAAAGAAAGGGGAACTTTAAAGAAGAAAGGCAAGCAAGTTGCCACTCCCATGAAGAAGCTCAAAGCTAGACCCAAGCCTGGAACTGAGTGCTTCTACTACAAAGGAAATGGTCACTGGAAGTGGAACTGCTCTAGATACTTGACAGATAAGAAGGATGGCAAAGTGAACAAAAGTATATATTTGATATACATGTTATTGATGTGTACTTTACTAGTGTTTATAACAACACCTTAGTATTTGATACTGGTTCAGTTACTAAGAGTAGTAACTCGAAACAGGAGTTACAAAATAAACAAGTACTAGTTAAGGGCAAGGTGATGATGTGAGTTGGAAGTGATTCCAAGGTTGATAAGATCACCATCGCACACTCACTTTACCATCGGGATTAGTGTTGAACCTAAAATAAATGTTATTTAGTGTTTGCATAAAGCATAATATGATTGGATCATGTTTATTGCAATACAACTATTCATTTAAGTCAAAGATAATTGTTATTCTGTTTACATGATAAAACCTTCTGAGGTCATACACCCAAGGTGAATGGTTTATTGAATCTCGACCGTAGTAATACACATATTCATAATATTGAAGCCAAAATGCAAAGTTAATAATGACAATGCAACTTATATGTGGCACTGCCGTTTACACTACAAAAAAAGACACATCCATGACATTTTGGGCCGAACGAATTTTTTTCCTGTCATACATATGACACTTCTATGACGATAATTGTGACAAAACCCGGTATCATCATAGATGTGGTGGGCTCCTACTTCTATGACAAAAAATCATGACAGAAAATGGGCTTTTCGTCCTAGGCTGGCCGGAGACGCATCTGCATGACATTCTTTGGGCCGTCCATGACGGAAAAAACCATGGTAGAAGCGAGGGGGAGGAAAATTTCGGGGAGTTCCCAGTTACGGTGGGAGGTCGGGGGCCGAGCGATGCACATTTCTCTCATACACGTACGCGCATGTGTGCGAGGCGTTGACTCTAACTGAACCCGAGCGAGGCGTTGGGCTCTAACTAAACCCGAGCGATTGCACTGCAGGCTATGCGTTACTGAACCCGAGCGATCGATCGATGGCTGTTAACTGAACCCGATCGAGCAATTCCTTCGCTACTGCTGCTAACTGAAGCCGATCGATGGGATGAACAGTGAGTGTTGCGGGGGGGTTTGGATGAACAGTGAGCGGTGGCGTTGCCTCTGGATGAACAGGACCCCGTGGTGTGGTGGAGGGCTGGATGAACACGGTGGAGGGGTTCCTGTGGAGGGCTGGATGAACAGTAGACGGTGGAGGGGTGGTTGAACAGGACCCCGTGGTGTGGAGGGCTGGATGAACAGTAGACGGTGGAGGGGTGGTTGAACAGGACCCCATGGTGTGGAGGGCTGGATGAACAATGGACGGTGGAGGGGTGGTTGAACATTAGTCGGTGGAGTAGCGTGCGGTGGAGGCTAGATGAACAGGAGCCCGTGGATGAACAGTCGCAGGTGGAGGCTGGAGGAGGTCGACGGTGGATGAACAGTAGCTCGTGGAGGCTGGAGGGGGTCGACGGTGGAGATGAACAGTATCCCGTGGAGTCCCGTTTTGCGGTACGCCACACCCCTCCCGATGAACAGGACCCCCGTTTCGACCATAGCGCTCCAACACAAGCCCGTTTCATCCATTTTGCGGTACACCACACCCCTCCCGATCAACAGGACCCCCGTTTCGACCGTAGGAGGTCCGTTTCCTCCATTTTGCGGTACGCCAGACCCCTCCCGATGAACAGGATCCCATTTCGAACATGGCCGGTCAAACACAAGGCCGTTTCCTCCGTTCTGCGGTACGCCAGGCCTCGTTTCCATCGCCTGTTCCGTCCAAGCCCTCCCGATGAACACGACACATTCCGCTGCCTCCCCATGAACACGACGCATTCCGTTGCCTCCCCATGAACACGACGTATTCCGTTGCCTCCCCATGAACACGACGACGACGTTGTTTCTCCGTTCCAACCCAGCCATGTACACGAGCCCTCGCCGTACGTATGCGCGAGTAGGCGTTCGAGACCCCGCCCGTATGTACACATATGTAGCCGTATTTTCTTTCTTGCACCCTGGCTGATGTACGTACGTGTACATGCTACGTGCGCGCCTCTACTATGACACGTGCGCGCCTCTACATCGACCAGTATATATGTACGTACACGTTCGCGACCAGAATGACAACGCTACGTAGGCTTCGACCAGGTGGGTCCACACTGTCAGGCACTTCCTTGCGTGCGAAGATGTAGCTGGTGGGTCCCAGCAGTCAGGGGCAAAAGTTTTTTTCGCGAAAAACGGTGCCCCGTCCGGTGGGTCCCCGCTGTCAGGTGGAGGAATAATTATTTTGCACGTAATAAGGAGGCACTTCCTTGTTGCGGCCGTGAACCCAGCTGTCAGCGTCTCCATGCACAGTACTCTTCTGATGGAAGTCGGTCGTTGACCACATTGACCATGCCGCACCGAGAGCACCACGGCGGTGGACGACGGCGAGGCCTAGGAAGGGGACGACGCGGAGCCGGGGAAGACGCGGCAGTGGAAGCCCGCGCGGAGAGGAGTATGAGGGTTCACTGGTTCGGCTACGGTGTGAGGCTGCCGTCGCCGCAGGGCCTGGCCAGCGGTGGGAATAGTAGGGGGCGGTGAGGCCTCCGCGGTAGCACAGCCGGCCACGGGAGGCAGGAGCATGCGGCACGACCGGCGCTGCTTTGGGCGGCTGGAGCAAGAAGACCAGAGGTTGAAGAAGCACTAGGCTGTTGGATGGACATCGTACGGTCACTGGAGCTAGAATCGTTCATATTGACTAAGTTAACAAAGCCCTTCGTCCCCGTCAACTTAGTAGGCCCACAAGTCAGCCTCCCACCAAGGTGGGTCCCAGCTAGGCGGGGGAGTATTCATTTTTTTGTGCGTGATAAGGAGGCACTTCCGGTGGGTCCGAGCTGACAGCGGGGGGAACGTTTTTTTCACGAAATACGGTGGCCCGTCCGGTGGGTCCTAGCAGTCAGGGGGAAATGATTTTTTTCGCAAAATACTGGTGACCCGTCTGGTGGGTCCCCGCTGTCAGGTGGAGGAATAATTATTTTGCGCGTAATAAGGAGGCACTTCCTTGCGGCTGCCGTGGACCCAGCTGTCAGCCTCTCCACGTACAGTATTGTTCCGATGGAAGTCGATCTTTGACCACATTGACCACGCCGCGCCGAGAGCACCATGGCGGTGGACGACGGCGAGGCATAGGAAGGGGACGGCGCGGAGCCGGGGAAGACGCGGCAGTGGATGCCCACGCGGAGAGGAGTACGAGCGTTCACCGGTTCGGCTGCGGTGTGAGGCTGCCGTCGCCGCAGAATAATAGGGGGTGTGGGTGAGTAGAGGGATGCCCTGGCCAGCGATGGGAGTAGTAGGGGGCCCTGAGGCCTGCGCGGCAGCACAGCCCGCCACGGGAGGCGGGAGTAGGCGGTCCCGCCGGCGCCGCTTTGGCGGCTGGAGCAAGAAGATCAGAGATTGAAGAAACACGACGGCCGTTGGATTGACATCCAATGGTTACGTCTGCTAGAATGGTTTGTGGACGTATATAACAACTAAAAAATCTTGCATACGTGTCAACTAAATAGGCCCACAAGTCAGACCACTCCCTCTTTTTTTAATAATTTATATATAGCTCATGGCAACTTCTTATGCAATTTATTGCAGTCGTTTTTTTGGTTGGCCAGGGCCAATTTCACATATTTCTGTGTGTTCCAAACTATTTTTAATACCGAAATGTCCAGCCAGATTTAAAGTACTTTGAAGATACATTTAAATTAGGTTAATGCCCAGTGAAATAGGAATCTGAAAATGTAATAAAATTCAGAAATTATAAAGTAATTTCCAATTTGTCATCTGTTTTTATATTTACAACCCATCTCATATTACTTTCAAGATTTGCAGGCGTCTTGAAAGAGTTGCAGCCCATCAGGGCGTAGAAAAATAAGTAGGCCTGGATTGGGTATTCTTTAGAAAAAATAAACTGGGCTCATTTTCATAAAGAAAAAATAACTGGGCTGGTCACTTGGTGAACATAAAATATAAGCCTGGGCTAAACGGGCCACAACCCAGTTCAAACCCTGCTCCGTCTCAACAATACCAAACAAAAAAATACTGCTCGAGTAGCTATGTCCCAGGTGTCAGCCGATCTTGTGCTGTTCTC